>NW_009952435.1:1146278-1216054 GCF_000747805.2 Chaetura pelagica
ACTTAATTTCTTTGAAGAATTATCTTGCTGATTGAAGAATAGGAGATCTAGTTTTTGTAGCACTTTGTAGGAACTGAACTTCAGGACAACAAAGGAGTTGCATATGAGTTTGTGAAGGAGAAAATAGAGTGGAATTAGTCCTTTTTTTTTCTTTAAACCTGGAGACATAAGATGCCATTGAGATTTCAAGCAGTTGTGAAGACCAGGTAAAGATGATTAGAAAATGTGAAAGCTGAAGCAAGCAAGAGCAGGGTAAAGCAAGGCTGCTCATTTTTAAACTAATGACTAGCAGCTTATGACAAGGAAGATGCAAGGGTGTGGGACACAGGAGAGATGACAATGGAGCTCAGAGTGGCATTTGAAAGCATGATATAGGATAGAGGAGGAGAAATCAAATGGCCAGTTACAGTATTGTAAACCTTGCCTGGTAACAGACTACAATGTGGAGGTCCAAACAAGTAGTTAGTCAGGAAAATAAATCAGAAATAATCAGTCATTAAGAGAGGGAGAGAAAATTGGAGATTAGACAGCTTGCACTGGGAAACATAGAGAAGACTGTGGCAGGAAAAGCAGTGGAAGTCTGGAACTAGTATCATAATAAAGATCATAGTGGGTATACTACAAAAAAGAAAATACAGAATGATTTGCAAGTAAAATAAAAATGTCAGTATCTGGAAATTTACATCAGTATCAAGAGGAGGCATGTGTATATGGAAGAGCACTAGATGAGAACAGTATCACAGTGGTGAGGATAGAATCTTTAGGTAACTGTATAGATGGTAATTTTAGAAAGGATCTAAGAACAGTGAAATCCTAGGAGAAGGTTGTTAAAGCAAGAAACTGTATACAAATGGTGCATTTTTCAGAATCTAGACATAAAGTGAGAATTGCCCGGCATCAACCTGACATGTACAAAATCAGATTAACAAACAGCTGATACCATCTAGGGAAAACTTAAGAGTTTTTCAACTGTATAAACAAAAAGCAGAGATGAAAAGTTGCGGTGGAGTAAGAAATGGATACTAGTCAAAGATTATTTTAGACGTGTCACTAAAATTGAAAACAAACACACATGATAATTTGATCTAGTTTTCAGGATGGGTAATGGGGGGTAAAAGGCACTATGTTTAACAGTAATGAGGCATAGAAATTAAATCGATTTCCAAAGAAAAACAAAACTCCTTGGTGTATTCAGCTTTGGGACATATCAAGCTCTCAGCAATGATTCTAGCACTTGGAAGTTTGAATGTTGAGCATATGTATTAAGTCAGGGTGATTCTGCTTGATTGGAGGATAACATATATGTTAGAGCAGATTGCTTCTCTATGCTCCTCAGAGAAACTGGCTTGCCTTGTCTGCCTTAAAATTTGTCTGGATTTATTTCCTCCATACTGGACACTGATAACCTGCTGAAGGTGGAACACAGCTTTGTCCTCTATAATAGTTTCACACCTTGTAAACAGTACCTCCTTGATTCTTTCATTCCACACTTTCTGGGATATCAGGTTCCTAGGCATTTTATGCTGTGTGTTACTTGCAGGTATTATTTAGATAAGTCTTTTTGGATTTTCAGTAGTGTTCTCCACTTTTAACACTAGTTTTACTCATCTTTTCATTTTCAATTGAAGTGGCAAATGTTATTTTTACATTGTTTTTTGTCTGTCCAACCAAATGTGTGGAAAGGAAAAGACACTGTTTCATTAAATCCAAGCATCTCAATATAGTAATTAACATAGCTGTACAGCTCCGACAGTAGGAAACAAACTGCCACACACTGTTGAAAAACCTTAATAAATTAATTTATTCTGCTTGTCCTAGTTCACCTTCTTCTACAAATAGATGTAATAACAGAATTACATATTTTTATGCAATTCTTCAAGGTATAGGAGCTTTCAGATCAGTATTTTGATTCAACCCATTTGTGATTCAGTTTTCATTTTCTCTTCCAGGTGTGGTACAATCAAAAAGGCTTCCATTCACTGCCATCTTACTTAAATGAACTTAATAACTTCATTCTATGGCTGAATTTGCCTCCTAATGTGGATTGGAGGCAGTATGGTAATAGTCCTTCTTTAAGTATTTTTTCATATCTTTTGAAAATTAGTTTTAAAATAAATTAAAATAATTTTGAGGACTACATTTTTTCATAGTATAAAGTAGGATTGCAGATTCACATTTTTCTTGGTAGAAGCTGAAAGTGGAACTTTTAATTAAACAGAAGATTTATTTGTGTAAAAAATGTAGTATATAATAAAGTAAAATGTGAATTACAGCTCTTTATGCAATATGAGATTCTTACAAAGGACATTCCTGTGGAGTAAGTGTAAATTGGTTCACCATACTTGGGATGCTAGTCCACGTGAAACCACTGCTCAAGCTTGCTTAAATGAGATCAAAGCACAACAGGGTATGAATTTGTAACTTCTTGGTCACTTTATCTCCTTATGTAAATACCGAGGGTACCCTGGAAATTCACACTTCAACATGATGTTCCATAGTATCCTGATACTCAAGGAACAGGACAGGCTGGTATATCTTCTGTACATACCAGAAGAGAGTTTAGTGTATTCGAAATCTGAATTATCTGATTCAGATAACCCTGAACTGTATATGAATGAGTTGAAGTGAAATATTCAAACTGACTTTTAAAAAAATTACTGCAGCCAAGTAATCTGCTGTTCCCACAGGTGAAATTTGAGGATGTTTTAATCTAGTTTGAAATCTGGGCTTGATGGTTCAAGCTAACTTCTGTTCACTCCAGGTCCTTTCATTTCCTAAGTTTCATTAAAGGGGAATTAGTTTGTTTTAGAGGAATTTAAAAATAGCTTTTAACCAATGTTAAAAGCATTTTTTAAATGGTAGGATGATTGTCTGTAATGGTAAGAGTATTTTCAGTGTTTATAATGGAGAAGGAAGAAAAAAGATGAAAATCAGTGAAAAGGGGAAGGAATCCTGATTATCTGGATACAAAAAATTAAGAGAAGTTTCCAGAATGTCAATGAAAAAAGAATAATGGCTTGTTTTCAAGATGGCTGAGGGGTTTTTTTTATCTAAATGAATTAGGAGAAAGAATCAAAGGTAATGTGTTTCTGCAGGAAGTTTGAATGAAATTAAATCAGGCATTTTAATAAGAATTTTTAATAGAAATTGATTTTAAATTATTTCCCTGCACTTCATGAATAGTACTGATGCTAACTTGTTTTCTGTAGCATTAGATATCCCATTCTGGAACTTAAATGTTTCACTACCCTTACTTTTAAGTCTGTCATGGAGACTTGGGGATTTACCATCCAAATTACAGTAAGAGAAAATTATAGTTGTCCCAACAATTCTGGAAATGTTATATGTTATGTTGTGGCATGACAGAAACACAATACGCAAAACAGTTTTCAATAAATATTTGAAGTCTTGTACTGTCACCTGTACAACTACGGGCTCTCTACATAATCTTCTAGCAGAATATGCTGGCCAAGTCTCTGCAGAAGTAGAGTTTATGGACTAGAAAGCAGTTTGTTTGTGTGTACACCTATTGGAGAGGTGCAATAAAGATGGATTGATCATCCTCTTGAGACATAATGCAGAGCAACCTGTCAGAGAAATCCTAGAAAGAGAAGTCATGTCACCTACCTATCTGTATGTATCTGTACACACACATACATACGTGTATATATGCATATGTATATCTATATTTCAAAAAACCTCAAGTTTTCTGATGCTATCATGAGGCACTCTAGCTTATTTCACTTTGTCTTTTAACTATCTCTTTTTTAGGGATACTGCTCTGATGGAGAAGAATTATTTATATGCTTTTCTTTTTAAGATGATCATATGCAGTCCTGTAAATTAGCTGTCTGGAGATTACATATGGTGTTTTAACAACAATTGTTTTTGTTGTTGTTTTTTTTTGCAAACTCTGTTTTATATACAAGATCACTTCTGAAATATTATTGGAAGTTGCTTTGAGGAAGCTTGCTAGGATATTGTAGAAATGCAGCTTTGTAATTCTGACTTGCATTACTGCCATGTTTTTTGTTTGTTGTTTTGTTTTTTTTTCCAAATGACACCTTTTTCCTGTCAACAGGACTAGAGCTTTTGTCTTACTTTTAGGTAGTATAAAAATAATTTGACCCTTGAAAAGGGAGCGTGAGAATACAGTCTTTCCTTTCTTCACAAAAAAATAAATTTTGCTTTACTGCAAGAGATGCACTTCAATTGAGTAGAACTTTATCATGGATAGAAGCAGAGTAGCAACTATTGTAATGAAAAGGCCTTGAAGGAGGTCAACAGCTTATTTAAATGCTCACAAATACTGAGGAACCCTTTAAATTAGCAGTAATATCCTGTGGTTATTTCTTGAGCATGAACCCTGTAGGAGGTCTCTCAAATTCTCTGGAGGAGGCAAGAGTCCTTACAGGCAGTGTGCCTAGTTCTGCCTGCTTTGCTCACAGGGACAGACGTATTCACTTTCATAGGACATCAATAGTACTGGTCCCAGTTTGTGATGCGTTTTAGTGATAAGGAGCTGAGAAGGAGGCTAAATAAATCACATACAGAATCACAGAATCTTAGGGGTTAGAAGGGACCTCGAAAGATCACCCAGTCCAATCCCCCTGCCAGAGCAGGGTCACCCAGAGTACATCACACAGGAACGTGTCCAGGTGGGTTTTGAATGTCTCCAGTGAAGGAGACTCCACATCCTCTCTGGGCAGCCTGTTCCAGTGCTCTGTCACTCTCACAGGAAAGAAGATTTTTCTGATATTTACATGGAACCTCCTATGCTCCAGTTTGCACCCATTGCCCCTTGTCCTACAACTGGACATCACTGAAAAAAGCCTGACTCTGTCCTCCTGACACTCACCCTTAACATATTTGTAAACAACGATGAGGTTGCCCCTCAGTCTCCTCCAAGCTCAAGAGACCCAGCTCCCTCAGCCTTTCCTTATCAGGGAGATGTTCCACTTCCTTAATCTTTGTGGCTCTGCCCTGGACTCTTTCAAGCAGTTCCCTGTCCTTCTGGAACTGAGGAGCCCAAAACTGCACACAATACTCCAGCTGTGGACTCACCAGGCCAGAGCAACAGAAGTTAACCAGATTGATTTCTGTCAGTTTATCATAGTTAATGGATCCAATATCTATTTTTGAACAGCAGTTCAGGAATACTTGTATAAAAATAGCTCATATCTGTCCCATGTGGATAGCTACCTCTACCTTCATAGTGGTATAAGTCTGTGATTCTGTTTTATCAGTTGAATAAATCAAACTCATCTGTCTTACTGGAAAGAAATCCAAGTATATTTTGTTTTCTAGTGGGTTATAAGTTCAGTGACAGGTAATTAAAATGAACATGTTAAAAAATATAAGAGAACATAAGGTGTGCTGGGCTTTTGTGAAAACTAAAACTCTGGCTGGTCTTCTAGTTTATGCAAATGATGTTCATATGTTTTAAAATCTCTTTTTGAGATGTTATATTCTTACAATTATTTTATGTGTCTGTGAGCAAATAAAATATCAAATAATGAGAAATTAAAACCTAAAAGGCAAAATTTTTTTGCTTCAGCTTAAGATAAAAATTCTGATTAGGTAAATGTTATACTTCACAGCTAATTGTATACAGTTGAGTCAGAATGTCTTATCATCCTGGAATATAGTGGAAGGACTATTACCTGCCTCTTAGTGTAAGGCTATATAAAGAAAAAAGGAGTGGTAGTCATCGATAAAAATGACTGTAAAATACAGTGGTCAAAAGAAGTTACATTATTACTCAAAAAACAGAAATGTATCAATATAGAGAGGCCTTGTGTGATGCAGCTTCCCCATCTCAAGACTTCAAGTAATTGATTTTTTAAAAACCTTTCATGCTAGGGCTCATTGTAAGCATTCATAGAGCATCCTTATTTATTTCAGATTTTTTCTTAAGAAGAGCTGAAGGGATTGAGACCAATTTTCAGCTGAATTTCAGTGGAAAGTGACTTTATACTCTCCTGATTGCTTTGCAAATGCTAACTTTAAGCCTCTTGTCAAAGGAAATGGTGAAATGGCATTTAATAGGAACCTTCTTAACCATATCTTGTTTTTTGGGGGAAAGTAAAATATATCATTATAGTAAAAAATTTATCAAATGCAAAAGACCCTCATGCTCCAGACTAATTGAAGAATTTAAAATAACAAACAAAAGGCAAGAATGATATTTAATATATTGATAAAAATTTTAATTCTAATATAGAACTGAACTTTGCTTAACACAGTCATACTTTGGTTAATTCTAATTCAGCAGCTGTGGGAAATGTAATCTCAGCTGTGTGTGTAAATTTTCAAAAATGCAATCCTGCGTTTCATGTACGTAGTATGAATGAAAATTGACTGTAGAAATTTGTTATTTTTAAGAAGAGAAATTACTTTTTGGTACTCTTCCATTGAAGGAAATTAATTCAGTGCAATTTGCTTTTTGATCAATATTGTATGATACAAGACTGCAAGGAGCATTATGTTATTTAATGTAATGAGATTTTTATTTCTCCTATCAATTAATTTTTTTTTCACAGTCTGTGTTTTTTCAGTACTAGGGAGTTATAGTGAGTGGTGTATTTCTGTTTATGGAACCCAACTCAACTGATGTAGTCTTGTTAAATAGCAATGAAGTGCCCTGAAAGTTCAGTTAGTTTTCTTTTGGGATCTGTGCACTTAGTAAGGACAGGCCATGAACATTTCAGGAGAGAGATAATTTCCAGACTCATTAAATATTCCTGAGCAGAAGTTATTTATTGTAAAATATTTGATGTGATTGTTGGTCTCTGTTACATTTTGCATATTTCATTAAGTCCCTGTGGGTTTTTTTTTTAAAAAAAAGTTTTAGCAGTGCAGATGATCATCTATAAAATTCATTTACTATGTTCTCAAAACTTATGTAAAAGTGGGCAAGTCTGTGTTTATGAGCATGAATTCACTTGCACAGGAAATTTCACGAGGATTAATTTATAGCTCTGGTTTTGCTAGTGCATATTTTTCTTACTGAATACCATAGATAGTTGACAGAAGTACAGCAAAGGGATACAATTTAGATCAGCCTGGATTAATTCATGGTACATAGCAGAGATCCCACCTTAATTCCTGGCAAATTGCCCCTGTTCTGGATACTTTAAAGGCAATAAGTCCCTACCACAGTCCACCTGACAGGTTTACCTGTCTCACAATTCTGGGAAAAGGCATGTGAATCAATAGGACCTATGGGTCTCTCAAGTCTTGGCATTTCATGATCATGGGCAGTATTTTAAAATTTTCAGCCTCTATAAATTCTACTCCTTGAGCTGGAGCAATTTTACTGTAGGATTTTACTCATCTGAAGCTCGAGGGAGGACAGTTTTGTTAGAACATTCAAAGTCTTGATCATGAAGTCAAAACCAGAACTTGGCTCATGGCTGTAAAAGAGGAGATTTGAAAGATTTATCTTTGCTCTTTGCCAATCTAGCTGAGCTCTAGTGAGTACAAGAAGCCAATTCCATGTTGTTAACTTCTTATTTTAGTGCTTCTGAAATGATCAGGATTCCTACTTCCCAAAAGCTTTCCTCCACTGTAATTAGATTAAGTCTGAAAATCAGATTTTTTTACTTTTTTTTTTTTTCAAATCCAATCTTAAAAGCAGTTCAGATTGATTTCAATTTACGTGTACAGGAAAAATCTGTTTTGCTTCCATTTTTAGCTACTAATTTCTAACTCAAAAGGAATTTTATATATATATATATATATATACACACATATATGAAAATAAAACATTCTTGTTTCTGACATCCACACCTTTATTCAACCTTTGAAAAAGCTTAGAAAAAATTTATGGGAATGAAACTTTTATCTGTCATGCTACTTTTCCTTGACATGAATAGAATTTTGGCTAAGACTTGGTTCCACTGGGAAAATACAGTTTTCTTTGATATGCCTATTTTGGGTTCAGAACAAATAGCAGCTATTGTTTAAAAAATTAATGGTGAAAAAAAGAAGAACAAAAGAAAACTTTAAACAGTCCCTCTAGGCAAATGACATGAAAGACTTCTGCAAATAACCTTATCAGCTTGAATCTTCTTTTGATTTGTTAACTACTATTGGGCTTCAGTGCACAGCTTTTAACTGCATTTGAAAAATCTTTACCTTCTGATAGTTTTATGTGTGAGTCATCATCCTCTCTTGTACAGTTTTACCCCGCATAGTGACTTAGATGTTCAGGTTACTTTGGCCTGAAGTTGAGGAATGAAAAATTAAAGGGGCAAAAAACCCCCGTGTAGATGTATTCAGTCAGATTGCAGTGTTACAGGAACAAAGACAATTTCTATCTTCATACATCTGGTCTCTAACAAAATATAATGAAGTGTGTTCAATTAAGTTGTAACTCGTGGAGTCCAGCTAAGGCAAACAATGATTTATTTCTTTGCTAAAGATCTGAGAAGTTTTATAATAGCTGTTAGGATGAATTTATTTTACTTCTTTTTAAATTGGGAACAGCATAGCTTTATATCAGTACTCTAATGAGATGGTCCTGGTTTAATCTCACTGCAGGTATTTCCAGGTGGCATTATATTACAGCTGGCACACCTGTTCACATGCAGAAATAATCCAGGAACAGCATCAAGACCAGTTGGACAGTTGCACTGACAAATTTTTGCACATGCATACATACCCACCCCTTTTTCTTCTTTTCCTTGAAAGAAAAAAAGTAAAAAAAAGACAGATCTTGTTTTCATAAACTACCTTCTGATTCCAAAGTTCATTTTGCTAGGTTGTTACAGGTTGGTTGTACCAAGAACCATAATAAGTTGTAAAACACATTGCCTACTCAGGAGTGTTCCTGGTCTCCCAAACTAGGTATCTTTTTAATTTAATGCTCTTCAGTTTCCATCTTAAGTGTGTGTTGGTTTGGGTTTTGTTTGTTTGGGTGTTTTTTTTTTCTTTGGTTGGTTGGTTGGTTTGGGTTGGGTTTTTTGTTTTTTTTTTTTTTGTTTGTTTGGTTTAGGTTTCTTTTTTTGTTTCTTTTTTTGTGTGTGTGTGAATTTGACTAAACAGTTTTTCTCTGCAAAATATCAGCAATCCAAAAGTATTTTTAAAAGTTATAAAATACCAATTATATATATTTCAATAATGACCTACCTTACTCAGTAAGATTAGGTATATGAACAAATTCTATTTAATCTATGTGTGTAATTAATTCTATTAATTAGATTTTTATGGATCCAGCCTGGAAATCACTCAACAGGTGCCAGTATTTGGTTTGACAGCTTCATGGTTGACCTCTTGCTATTCCTTATTAAGGATTTAGCCTTTCCTTTTGTCTTGTGTAATAAGTCAAGAGTGTAGTCTAGAACTTGTAGCCCTGATATAGCATTTACTATTTAATAATTTATTTTTCTTTTCACAGGGATCACACTCTACAGCCAACCATATGGAGGAGCCTTGCTGGATGAGGACAAAATGTGACTAAACTTTTTCAAATATATAATAGCTGCAATGTGCAGGCAATTGAAATTATTAATTCAATAAGCATGTATGTTGCATGCAATAGATGTGACTTCACAGATGCAGTTCAGTTCCACTGAGTATAGTGTTTTATCTAGGCTGGTGTTTGCATCTCAAGCCTGCTGTTTACATCAGATATGGTTGTCTTATTTTGCAGGGAAGAACTCTGAATTTATGCTGACTACACTTTTCAGACTGTTTTGAACAGGTCATGACATTGTCAAACACATAAACTTTTTTTATGATTGTCAGGTTTTTAAATTTTAATTTTCTGTAGAGGGGGAAACATATAAAAAATCTTCTCTTTACTGTTTGGACTTTCTGCTCTGTAACTGAAGTATAGTTTTGTAACTTAACACATCATCTTGCTCCTCTAGTTACATGTTGGCAGTATACAAACAGTGTTTGCAAACAGGATTAAGATCCTCATGTTTAGTGTTGCTTTGATAAGAAGTTGGCCTTGAAAATGTTGGGGTTTGGTGAGGGTTTTTTCCCCATTGTGTTTTCATTATGCCATTTTTCTTTGTACCCTAGAATGGAGAATGTTCGTCAGTGTGGGGTAGCACTGTGTGTCATGTTGGGCTTCTCCATCCTTACGGCATCTGTTGGAAGTGCTATAGTGAAGGACAGAGTATCTGGCAGAAAACGTTTGCAGCACATCACAGGCCTGGGTTACAAAACTTACTGGCTTGCTAACTTCTGCTATGATATGGTACGTATCATGTGGGGCAGCATGTGCTTAGGTGTGAATTTAACTAGGAGATTTGTACTGTGCAGAGCTACAGATCTCAGCTGTCATTTTAACAAGCAATTGGACACAATTCCTACTTTAATATGTCAGATAAAAATCTTTAAGGCTGGAATAGTGTTCTTCATTTTACAAAGCTGAATATTAAGGTAGAATGTATGCTAACGTTAGGTTCCTACACTATTTTTCAAATCAAAGGATGCTATTTAATCAACCTAGACAGAGAGAATCTTTCACACAAAAGTTCATAGCAGGAATTTCTGTGGTTTGAGTTGCCACTGGCAAAATCTTTCAGATTATTGGAGAAGCCTGAAGATAGTAGTGAGCTAATTTAAAGGCATGATCATGTTGTTTGTTGGTGTTTAATATGAGAGGTACTCATAACTGGTACCTTCTGGCAAGATAGACAGTACAAAATATTATTCATGACTTCACATACACAGAATGTCCTTCATCAGAAATGGGTGAAGTCTCTGTCCTGAATTTATTTTTTCACTCAAAATATTTTCTACCATTGTTAGCATTATAGATAGTGTTGTCTGCATGAAGTTCATTAGCAAATCTCAAAATCTTATGTTCTTTTGAAAGTACTGCAAAAGTTACTAGTTTTCTCTAAATCTTATGCTTTTAATCACATGGGAAAACAGGAATGTCACTGACGTGCAGGTCAGCTTTAAGCCAATATAGTTAAATGAAATAAGAATTTTTATTTGCCTTCTGCAAACGTAAGAAGTTGTTTTCTCTTCAGGCCAATAAGCAAATGTGGTGAAATAAAATTAACTTTCTCAAGTCACTGCTGGTCCCCATCACTGATTTTTCATCAGCTGTGTAATGGAGCTTGTTTGGATTCCATTTAAGCATGAATTCCTCAAATTATCTTCTAATATCTTTTTCAAGGTGACTCCCTAAAAACTAAAATGAAAAATCACTACATTATATATGTGTGTATATATATATATCTGTGTGTATCTATGCGTGTATTTATATGTAAGGCATACATATACCTCCCTTACTGAAAGGTTTTTCTATAATTCATTTATTGTGAGGCCTGCTTTGGTATTACTTGAGTGTTTGGATGGGAAGTTAAGATTAGGTCTGCTTCTGGGAAAGGGATAGAATTACTGGTTTTAAATAACCTGGGTGCTGTGTGCTGGTAGTTCACACCTCAAAGAAGATCTTTTGGATTGGGAGATTGGTTTCAGAGGCAATAGTGAACAACAGGGGTCACTTGGATTTTTCAAAAGTAAAGGATTGCTGGTTGCAGAGAAGGGACTCAAACTTCCTGCACTTTGCTCAACACACTGGATCATGGAAGGAAGAGCTGGGATCTAGCATAGTCAACACAAACGTGAACTAGCCTGGTCAGGAACAGAGATTTTTGGAACACTCTCTATTCTCATTCAGACTATTCTAAATCTGAAACACTAGACTTCACCCATCCATGCTTGAAATCAGGATTTTCACACTTGAGCAAACTGGAAGTAAAAGCACATTTCTCCAAATGTTACTTACTTGACCAGCCAATCTTTGTACTCTTTTTGGTGGTATGTCAGATAAGAGGTCTTGGTCAAGAGCTCAGTTCTTTGTCATTCAGTTTCTCCTTGTGCAGCAAAGTCAACTCCTCATTATTTTCTGCCATGTCTTCCTTTGAAAGTGTTCTCACAAATTCAGCATGGTACTGCATGATCAATCATGATCTGAGAAAGAACAGACACTGCTTTAAATGCTAATTGTGTTGCAGATCATTTAGGGACACTAAACATATGAATATATGAACTGTCAAATTTAAAATCCCTCTACATATTTTAAGTATTAGAGACTGTGTTCTGTATTATTGGTAGCATAATCTTTATTAGACCTGCAGAGTTATTTGATTTATGAAATTGCTGTCATAAGAATCAGGTTGCTCCTACTATATTGATATATGTGAATGTTCAACAAATGGAAAATGTGTCAGTACTAAGAAAATTTCATAACAAATATAGATTTTTTTTTTCAGATTAAGTTTCTGTCATTAGATTGGCAAAACCAGGGTTCTTTTATTTGTGCATGCCAATCTTCTGTAACACATCATGGTTTCAATTAAGATTTCTAATATAATTTAATGTTTAAACTAATTTATTTATCGAAAAAAAGTCCCATGTCTGCTGAAATATACTGAGACTCTGATGCCGTGTGACTTATCTACTGTATTGCTTAGCTCCAGGAGAGCTGAAATCTAAATTTATGGAGTGGTATGGTATATGGCACTGGAAAGGTACACTGTGAACAAGATGGCAGTATTACATCTGTCTACATTTCATTTCTTCTCTTTAAAAAAAAAGTCTGTCTTTCTATTGACAAAGACGTGACACCATCTAGCTTTATTTTGAACAGGTTTGCATTGTACTTCTATTTTTTAATTATTTTTTTAAAAAATTAACAGTGAGGATGTCATTCTTCTGCACAGAATACTTAGTTAGATCTTGATTTTTTTCATCTATTGCAGTTTCATCTCAGAATCTCAGTTATATTAGGATAGGGTTCAATATGTAGAAGCAGAAATGGAGGCAACCACTGTGCTAAGCTCAGCTTCAATGTACAGAGCAGTCAGACACTGAGAATGGAATGGAAGTGAGCAAATCTTGCCATTGCTCATTGCAAGCAGAGCCCATCTCTCTTGAATACTTGAATATGAATCCCCTGTACCAATCACATCCTCTCCCCTTTAAGTATTTGGTTAACATTATGTCAAGAAACTAAACAGAGAAACTGTTTTCCCTGATGCCTAATGGATGTAACTCTTCTAAATATTCTGTCTGTTCCCATTAAGAGTTGTCATTTATTTAATCAGCTCACATGGTCCTTCATTAAGACTCTTTTAAAATTGTATTCTTACTGTTCTCCTATGACTGAAGCACTGATCAGTGAAACTGCTATTTCTGAATCCAAGACTCTGCCTTCACAGTAAAATTTGATGTTTTGGAGCAGTAGTCCCATGTGGACTAATTAGCTGGAAGAGTTATCTTGTTAAATGGATGTATTGGAAAGGTCAGCAGAAATGGAATTAAGGGGAATATTCTTTAGTCAGATTTTATTTTGTTAGGCTGTTTTATGTGAGTATGTGTAAGAGGGGTAGTTTCACAGCAGATGTGGATTATGAAATCTCAGAGCTCTTCTGCCTAATTCTTCCTAATTTATAGTGTAATTATATTGCAAATATGGAAAAGTTAATTTGTAGAGCGCTTTTGTGATAATTAAGTAAGACCAGTAAGAGATGCTTACCTGCTCAGTGCCTTTTCTCTTTTCTTTCTAGCTGTTTTACATGATTCCAGTCACCCTGTGTGTTGGTGTTATTAGTGCCTTCCAGCTATCAGCCTTCACTTTCCGAAAAAACTTGGCAGCCACTGGTCTCCTGCTGATACTTTTTGGGTATGTGATTGGAAATGCTACTATGGAATTATAGCTTGTAAGAAACAAAACAGAAATCTTTAGGCTTGGTTTGCACCTGCTGCTGGATGCATGATTTTCTCTCTTTGGAAATGATTATGATTCAGCAAAAGATAGTGAGAAAACAGGTTGAAACACGAGTTTGAAAGTTCCTTGCAGAAGGTGGAGGCAGATCTGTTCGCACATTAAAAAAAGCCACCCACCACCAGATAGAAAACAACAAACAACAGAAAAACTAACACAACCAAATCCAAATTGGAAAAGTCTCAGAAAACTCTCAGCCTGTGTAACAATCATTTGCTTATAGAAACTGATTATGTGTTATCTTCTAGAAAATGAGGGAATCATAAAAGTCAGGTCAGAATTTCAGTGCTTAGCTCTGCAGAATATAATGAAGAAGGTAAGAACTGGTTGTCTTTTATTACAGTTCTGCCCATTTTCTCTAATTCTGTAATTGTACATTGTTCGAAGAATTTATATTTCCAATGAGAAGTCTGTTCAACATGGAGTACTGGGCTGGTTGGAGATTTGTCTTCAAATAGTACTGTGAGAGAGGAAAGTCCTCCCATATCACCTTCTTGCTTAGTTTCCTGTGAAAAAAGTTATAAAAAGTTAAAATAACTGGTTAAACAGAGGACTGATTTCTCTGTAGCAATAGAGCTGTTGAGCCCTGGACTCAATCAAACTAATGATCCATCTAATTCTGTTCTTTTAACTCTTCCTATGTGCAGTCCCAGGTAATGTGAGAAATGCTGAAGATGAATAGTTACAGGATAATGTTCTGAGAAGATATTTCTTCCTTATCTCAAGCAACTAATTGTTGTTAACTTTGCAGAGAATAATGCATGTCTTAAAAGATAGATGTTTATATAATGAAATACAACCGCTCCATTAGAGAATCACAGGGAAGGAAAGTAGAAAGGTCTTTCTGCAAGATCAGGATGTATTCCATTCCAGGAAAAAGTCTCAGATAAAGACTTAAAAAAAAAACCAAACCCAAAAGCTTGTATTTCATCTTGAAACTGTTTTCAAGCTCTCATGCCACCAATAATACTGCTTTTGGAAAACTCTTTCAGTATCTCCATAGTGGACGTATTCTTTGAAATTCCAGTCTAATTTTGGAGCCTTATTTGGAGCCATACCTGTAATATGCCCTCATTAAACAGCTTTTTTTTGAGCCCAAACAAGTTAAGTCCTCTCCAGCAAAAAGGCCCTCCCATTCCCTGGGTAATTCTATTTATTACTTTTCCCTCCAATTTAAGCTCATGGTGGGCGTGAGTGGCCAGACTGGTAGGTAATATTCTAGAGGTCATGACACCCATCATCTTGTAAACAACTTGGATAACACATCTACAGTTTACACTTTTATTCTCTTTGTGTCACTCTTGTCTTCCTTCCCCTTCCTTCGGCACTACTACCAATTAATTCTTGCAAGTTAAAGGCAGAAATTCTTATCAGCCTTAGTGCAAAGACTTTACACTGCTAAATCTTACCCCTGTTCTTTTTTGTTACCTTTACAACTGTTGAAACCTTCTTGTAATCCAGTTGCTGTGACCCTGGTGTAAAAATAAGCATCTATAGACATTTCAGTCAAGCAGCAGATGAACCATACAGAACATGCTTGTATGCCTGCTGAAGTTATGATATGTGGTGTGCTGTAGGCTATGGTCTTGCCCACAGTACACTACTAAATCCCATGTGCTAAGTTATGCAGGCATTGTTGTAAAATGTTGTGTTAAAATTTGGGTATTCCAGAAGAAATAAGCATTGTCTGAAAAGCTGGACTGAATTAAAATTATTTTTTTTGTTGCCTGCAGATGCAGCTTAATCATCTCAGCATAATCCCTTTTGCACTGTTCAGCTTTGGCTGATGTAACAGATACTATAGTGATTTTTATCAAGAAGGTCTATGTATTCTATGTGTATTAACATGTATTAAAGACACAAAAACTGTCAGTCAGTAAGTTTAATGTGTCTCAAGGACCCTCTGATGAATTTCAGATTTGCCACTCTTTCTATTCCACCCTTTGCTCAGTCTAACTACTCTACAATTGTGATGAAGCCTATTGTGGTAATTTTATCTTTTCCCAGTACTATGCTTGTAATTCGCATTTAAATGCATTTCAGAATGCATTTTTTCCTTTAAAAATTTTATTTTTCTTTTCAGGGCACACTTACATAGTATTTCTGATCTAGAATAAAGGTAAAAATAGCCCAGTTATGTGAGAATTTAAGCTGTTTGCCATGAAGGGTGTATGCTTGAAAGAATAAGTAACAATTTTCTAGTGTGCTACTTTAAAACTGATTTTCTTTAAAAATGTAATCGTTTCTTAACTAAACTGCATTTTTTCCTTTTTTAGCTGACAGCAAAAGTGTTCTATAGTGCAACTGTTTAAGTACTTTTCTCCAAAATGCTCTATCGTTCATACTTCGAAAATAACAAATTACAGCTGAAGCTGGAGGAAAGGAAAGTTAGGATAGAAATGTAGGTGTGACTGGCAGCTGCTTTAAAGGCTGCATTTGAACATTATGCAACTCTAGTATTCTAAGGGTCTTACTCATTTCTTAGCAGCTATAAGCAAGCAAATAAAATTTTGCTTTAATTTACAACAGAGTAATAGCACTCTAAATATTGTTTCTTTCCCGAGCTGTTTCCTAGGATGGGCTTGTGTTTACAGTATTGTAATTCACAGCAACAGCTAGGAAAGTGATATTGGTATGTGCAGGAAGGGAAGAAAAGATTGAGTGATTAAGACTGGCAACAGGATGCTGAAAAGTATAGTGTGATCTTGAATACTTAGGATCTTCGTTTGAGACCCAAACATTAACATTTGACCTTTATTTTCCTGTACACTGAGGATAATATCCCCATTTCTTCGTAGCAAGATTTGAGTGTTTGTTTATTAAGGTAAAAGATCCTGGCATTCTTAGATGAAGAAAGTTCATCTGTAAACTGCATAACATTGAATTTAAGAGATTTTGATGGCTCATAATCTAACCTACTGTTTAAAGCAATGAAGAAGTGAATTCATAGATTTTTGGCTAGTTGCTCTTGCATTAAGCTCACTATTAAAACAATTATATATACATATATTAATACTATTTAAGAAACTGTTATACATGCAACTATATCTATATATACTACATGTACAGTGATATCTATGCTCCTTCAGTATGTATACTGCTTAATAGATGTATCTTGTCCTATGTTGAATGGAAAACAAACTTCCTTTCCATGACATTCATGCTCATTAAATTGCCTGGGCTTTTTTTTTAAGTCTGGCTAGACATACCTTACTTTTTATAAAAAAAATATGACTGCTCCATTTTGTCTAGATGTCATTGGTAGTACCAGAATGGAGTGTGCCTTCCCTCCCTCTTTAAAGGTTTGGATTGAAAATGATGCAGCCATGGACATGCTGTCTTTTCATCATTGTGCTGTGAAATGCACTATTTTTTGATGGCAACTGCTCTACTGATAATCTGTTCTAGATACTAACAGTACTAACACAATCTCTGGTGAATTTCAGTTCTCAAATATCACTGACACAAATAGGACTGATGCCTTTCTTTCTTTCTTTCTTTCTTTCTTTCTTTCTTTCTTTCTTTCTTTCTTTCTTTCTTTCTTTCTTTCTTTCTTTCTTTCTTTCTTTCTTTCTTTCTTTCTTTCTTTCTTTCTTTCTTTCTTTCTTTCTTTCTTTCTTTCTTTCTTTCTTTCTTTCTTTCTTTCTTTCTTTCTTTCTTTCTTTCTTTCTCTCCTCCCTCGCTTTGCTCACTCTCTCCTACTTTCTTTTCTTTTTTTATTCTTTTTGTCTTTCTTTGTTTCTATCTATGAAAGCCTTTCAGAAAAGTTGATTGCTCCACAGCCGTGATTTAAGCTTAAAATATTTGGTTTTAATTCTTTCACTGTGTAAGAGGCTTGCTAAGATGCATGGTTTTGCAATCACTCAAAAATCAGAGCTGTGAGTTTCCTGGAACATGCAGTTAGTTGATGTATGCAAAAATGGATCATATCTGCCTATCACATGGCAGTAACTATGTGTACATTTACAAAATCATAAGGTAATTTGATGAAGAAAATATACTCTGATTTGTCCTTTCTATTCAGTTGATCACAAGAGTTGTTTGCATATCTTAAAAATAAGGAGCAACTATTGAGGTTTTTTCTAGTCTGAAAACTGCCTTTTATTTGTGAGGTGAAAACATACCTTATTTGTGATAATTTTGTTTCTTCAAACTTTCAGGTATGCAACTTTACCATGGATGTATCTTGTATCCAGATTCTTCTCAAGTTCAGATGTAGCTTTTATTTCTTACATCTCCTTGAATTTTGTATTTGGCCTGTGTACCATGCTGGTGACACTCTTACCTCGTTTGTTAGCTATAGTTTCCAAAGTGCAGGTCAGTATAAAACCTTTGCTTTACATTGCTCACAAGTGAAATGTATGCACACGTGTGTGTTACACATTCACGATTTTCCTGTCCTAGTGTATCCTGAGTTGATTCTGACTACCTTGAATGTTAACTTGTTCATTAAAAAGAAATAATAAAAAAATAGCAGCAGGGTAATAATGGAAAAATGGTTTTAATTGAAACCTTGAAATTTTCCAGGCCATTAAGTTGTAATTGGCACATAATGGCAAATGTTTTGCTCCATTGAATAGAGGACATGCATTGTAAAATTGGTTTGAATAATATTGACATAAAAGACAAGCCACATATTCCTAGGATCTGTAAGGTACTCTATGAATAGTAATATGCATTGTCACTCCATGTATGTAATTGTTACTACTCATAATGGTAATCAAGCAATTTGACGGAGACATATTAATATCTATGCATGCACCAGGCGAAAAACTGGACGTTGGAGGTAAAATCTGATTCACCTCTCCCTCAAGTTTGGAGACAGATTTGGCGTTGACTTGGGTTTAAGTTGATGATTTAGAATTAATAACATTCAAATATTAAAATTTTAAGAAAGCAGAATTATAATGGTGACGTGTTTTGTTACTGTCTGTGATCCTCCACTAAATGGCCCTAGGCAGTCTAAAAAATACAATGTGATGAACCCTGCCTCAAAATAGCTCACAATATGCTCTTCTCAGTTCACCTTGAGTGAGATTTGAATGCTGTGTCCAGCTTTGTAAGTGTGCTTAATATGCTGTTGGTGAAAACTAATTTTTTTTCCCTTTTTTTTTTTTTTCTCCACCTCCATCCTTCCTTTCCCCTTCCTTGCTGAATCTTAATACAGACTTTTCAGAACATCTACAATATCCTCAAATGGGTCTTCATTGTATTCCCACAATTCTGCTTAGGCCAGGGTTTAATAGAGCTTTCGTACAATCAGATCAAGTTTGACCTGACCAGCAACTTTGGAATAGACTCATATGTGAGCCCCTTTGAGATGAATTTTCTGGGCTGGATTTTTGTGGACATGGCTCTGCAGGGAACATTACTGCTTCTTTTACGACTCTTTCTTCATTGGGATCTCCTCCAGAAACCAAGGTGTGTTACCATTTTTATTCTGCCATAGTAGGTACTGAACTAATTTTTTAAGAAAGAAAATGTTGGATTCCTTTGAACAGCTGAAGGTAAATAAGTCTGATAACATGGTTAACCTGAATTAATGGAAACTGCAGAAAAAAGTAGGAGTAGTTCCTATTTCCCTTGGGTTCTGCCGAGATTTGATCACCAAGCTTTAAGGGATTGCAACCAGCGAAATAAAACAGAGTTATCCAGAGTACAGAAATGTCCACTTTGCCATGTGTCATTTGCTATCATCTTCTGTTTTAGGGGTCAATGTTCATTTAACAGCATGGTCAGTCCTTCAGAAGATGTTGATGTAGAAATGGAGAGACAGCGACTCTTTGGTGGAAGAACTGGTAATGATGTCCTTCTTCTGTACAACCTCAGGAAGTGTTATGGAGGTGTCAGTAAGAAGAATGCGGCTGTGGAAAGCATAAGCTTGGGAATACCAAGGGGAGAGGTAAAGCATTTTCTTCTTTTCCTTTTAGAAAATAACACATTATTCTGAGAAACTGTTCAGGCATACTCGAGATGTCTGCAATCAAAAATCTCTGGATAGCGGCAGAATAATTTAAATCATAGGAATTTCTGAAAATCAAAAACTGGATAAAAGCAGAAGCACTGATGGTGTTTAAGAGGCAACAGATCACTTGTTTTTTTTCAGGTTACAAATTCATCATAGTGTTATTTTATTTCTTCTTGCTTATCTCTACGGAATTGCTGCTTTGTAGGCTAACATAAAAAAACAAGCAGGTAGCATAGCAGCTCCATGTCCAAAGAGAAAGCAAAGAAAAAGTGTCTTATTTGTAAAATGAGGAGTGAATTCTGGATTTATCACCAGGGCAAATGTATAGTTCCCATGCTGAAATCGTCACAGTGTATTTTAATATAGCATATAGTATCCTGTTTTAATAAACTGAAGTTTAGTAGTGATGATGGCAATGCTGAAGACTTCAGAGCAGCATTTATTTGGGGGGATGTTCATTATTTTGATGCTTTTGGGAACTGCAGATATTAATTTCAAAAATGCTTATATGGAAAAGACTTTTCTTCGTTGCTAGTAGCAAACTGGGAGATACAAGAAGCTAGGGCATGGAAGCGCAGGTCCAATGACATCCTGCCAGTTATAGATCAGTTGTTGGGAAACTGGGGTAACCAGGAAGATGTTATTGTTGATTAAAGCCTATTTATCAATAAGACAGTTGATTAAACAAGTACTTAAGAAGTTATGAAGTACTAATATGATCCTGCCCTAGCTTAAACATATATTAATTTCATCTAGGGGCCTGAGACAACTGTTGAGAGTCAGTGTGTGTCTTGGCTGTTTGATGTTCATTTACTTGCAGAGTGATGCAGCTCATGAGAAGCTGAGAAATACTGAGTCTATAGATTGGTAGTCAGGACTCTTACACAGGACTTGAGATCCTCAGGTTCAATCTAGCATTTGCTAATAATATGGGAAAATATTACATTTAGCTATCGGGAAGCATTTTAATTGGAGTGCTAAAATCCTAAAGAAGTCACTTTTAGGAATTAGGGTGGTAATAGAAAAATTATGTAGATGTGTTTTTTGATAACTTATTTTCCGTGACAAAGGGAATTTGTACATATGATCTAACCATATACAGGATCTTACAGACATATGCTAAGAAGTATTATTTATTTATTTATTTTTACCTCTGTTAGTGTTTTGGACTTCTGGGAACAAATGGAGCTGGGAAAAGCACAACATTTAAGATGCTGACTGGAGATATCATCCCATCCGGAGGACGTGCTGTTATCAGGACTCCTACAGGGTAATTACACAAGGCTCAATCAGAATAGTGCTGATTGATAATGCCAAAGATCAAAGACCCAGCACACCTTCAGTCCTTTATACTGTACTCTAAGGACCTGTCTTGTTCCCTTTTCAATGCATATTGCTTTATTGTTGTTAACTCTCTACAGGAAGCATTTTAGCATAATTTCATTCCTTCTTCATTGAGAATAAACTTGTCCAATAGTAAAAGAGTAGGGTCTATGAAGATTTAACATACAACCTTTTTAAACTGTAACAAAAATCTTAACATGCAGCATGTCCAGTTGTGTGGACATATATGCCCCATACTAGTGCTGCACTGAAAGGTTTCCAGGCTCCGGCTGATGAGCAGTGCTTCAAGTGGATAATCTTAAAATATTTTCAAACACTTGTGCCTTTCAGAGTAATAAATTAATTTCTGTATTGATATGCTATGTAATTAGTATCGCAGGTAGTGTTGGTGATATTGAAACTAACATTGATGGAATATTAAGTGAATAATGGACTTTTTGGGTTAGATGTAACCAACACCATTTTTCCCAAGAAATCTGGAGCAGAAGTAAAATTATTTTTTAGTCAGGCCAAAGTAAAATGTATATGTGTATATAGAAATGTATTCTGGGCTACTTAACAATTTTTAAATTGCTCTTTTCCTAAATGTTGTCTCTATTTCAAAACAGTGTTTTGGAGAAGGACAGGTAAAGGTTTAATTCAGAAAATTTTTAATGGGAATATTTTGGAATTTCCAAAATGACAAGTTACATTTCTTTGGTTTAGAAATCAAATGCATTCATAGATCAGTAATTGCTCACTTTACAAAGATAATAATCAGCAGAGGTAACTTCAAAATGTAAGTAGTTTCAGTCATTGCAAAATTGAGTTTTCTGGAAAGTTTATGCCTCTTTTGAAAAGAAGTCCATCACCACTACCAAGCATGATTATGCATAAGTGTGTTTTGTTTGATTTTTTCATTATCTTACATAACATATTTTTTTTTGAGAGATTTAGTGTAGAAATAATTTTATTAGAAAGAATTCCTAAAATTATCAGAAAACAATTGTTAGCCATGAAGAATAAATCACTAAAGAGGTATTAGAAAGATTCTTAAGACATTAATAAGTGATATGAGTGAGGCTTTACAATGGTTATATAGACCTTTAGATAGTTGTTAGAATTTATGATTTACCAGAAAAGAAGACAAAATTTTTCAGATATTAAACAAGAACAACCATAACAAAAAAATATTTAAAATTAGTTTAAAGAGTCTGTCTCCATATTATGGATATTTGCAACCCCAACAAAGGAAGAAGCAGTATTGAAACAGTTACTTTGGAAGATGTGGAAATAAAATACTGATACTGAAGTACCAGCAGTCTCCCTCATAATCTTATGGAGTATTTTCATAACATTTTTTTACCTGTATGTTTAAAGTATGGTGCTCTAAGCTATTAAGAGACACTGACTGGCTTTTGAACAACATCCATACAAAGAAGTTGTCAATCTTGAATATGTAAAACAGTTTACTGCATGGTCTGCTTAACATTTAGACAATTATTTGTGACCTCTGTAGCACAGCTCTTCCCCTTTAAGAGTACAAATGGACTCAAATTAGCTCATGTTTATCTCTACAGTCATGAGTAGATTGACACCAGTGCATGAGCTGACTATGGTATAAAAGTATAAATATTTTTGTAGTTACTTTTTCTGAAAAATAGCTTGAAGAAGTTAAGGTCTGTATTAAATATGTATGAAGAAAAGCTGACACTTAACGAAGTGGTAAAACAACAGAGAACAAAGTAAGTCCTCATAGTCTTTGAATCTCTGCTGAGCTGATCTATCAGCAGATGTTGTACAACTGATCCATCTTTTTTTTTTTTTTTTTTTTTTTTCTTTTTTTTTTTTGAGTGTACTTTGGCCGTTCTTTGTTTTCTTCCCCTTTCCATATTTGTGCTTAAACCTTCATCAGTGACTCTGTGTCATAAAGCCTCCCTCAGCTGAGGAGTGCTAAACACAGATTGGAAGAGGCAGTGTCAAAATCCTTTGAAGTGTCCTGTCAAGATCAATATAAAATAAATATTGTGACTAGTGTTTGTTTTTTGTTTCCTTTTTGGCACCCTTTGTTTTGCAGTCCTTACCTTTTTGTTTTCCTGAATAGATCTAACTTTAAGATCATACTTAGAGCAAAGTCTTACTTGTAGTGGGGTACATAGTGGAAGAAATAGATAAGCTGGGTATCCTTTTGTTAATAAGTTGCCCCACTGAAGCCTGATCCATTTGGCAGTCTTCCTCATGTAATTAATTTACCTCCCATGACTTTATATCTTTCTTATGTGCAGAGAGACCCTCCGTTACAGCAGCTCCCCATCCTATTTGAATTGTCGGTCGTCTCACCTGTTGGATTACAAAGTCATAGGACCAAAGAGTTACTCTCCAAAGAGGGGAAAGTAGAATAATTTTTTTATAGCTAGAACTTGGACTCTTTTGATAGTTATATTCAGCTTGATAAATGATTTAAAATGTATTTCAAGTAGCTTTACTTGAAAAGAAGAATAAATTTACATCAGTATAATGCCTGAGATAGCTGTTGCTACACTGTATATCAGTATAATTAGTTTAATTATAACTAAGCTATAGGTACATTAATTATATTTTAATCTTGATTTTTATAATATTAATTGACCATTTAGTGAATACTAACTACAATGGAATGTCTAACTACTTTTGGAATTTGTAAATTTATATTTAATTTGACTAATTAATGGAATTTATCTCTCTACAGAAGCCATTATAAGTACCATACTTATCACTGCCTTTATTTTAACTGCATGCAAAACTGCAGAATAAGTGAAGCAAAGTGCATAGTGGATTCAATAATGATAATTTTTTTCCAGAAATGGCCATAAGGCTGATACTGAGGGCAATAAGTTGTCTCTGGAAAATTGAAACTGAGGTGTACCTTTGGAAGTCACCCCACAGGTACCCAGAAGCTATGTTGCCAGTAACTCCTGTAGCAAATAAAAAACAAATCTATTCTCTGCAATAACCAGAGGAATTCATTGTGTTTACTGTATTATGGACAAAAAGCCTGAGAGGGCTTGTAATCTCTACTTAGATGTTCTTTATCTCCATGTTTAAAATGACCTGATTTTTTTCTTCCTGTGTGTCCTGTTGTTTATATGAATGGCCTAATGAGAAATGCTAGCATGCTGGTAATAAAAAGGCAGAAAACAAATGTCTGCTTTTATCTAGCTTGAGAAAAAACCCAGCATTTTGCTGCATGCTAATCTATATTTCAGAAAATATTACAAAATATATATTTCAAATTTTATTCTGATAATGTAATATATTAAGATACTTGTTAAGGAAGAGGAAGATTATAATTAGTTTCATATCTGACATTAAAAAAAGCATTTATAGTATATCTTTTATTGAAAAGTAAAACATTTTTAAATGTTCATTTGATTTAGACCCATGAAAATGAAATCTGAGAGTTTAACCAAATTTCAGGGAAAATCAATTTCCAGAGATGAGGGCAGTTTTCCATTATAAGATATGTATTCTAATTAAAAATTAAGCTGTGGTTTTCTTTCATCGATTCTTTCAGTATTCAAAAAAAGCTTAGGACTTGGCTAAACAAAACTGAAAGATGAGCTCCAGTTTTTTTTATTTGGAAATCTACTCAGTGATATTGCTGAGGGAATCACAGAAACACAGAATCCTAGGGATTGGAAGGGACCTCTAGAGATCATCTAGTCCAAAGATGAAGAAGAACAGGCATTGTACTCTACATACCAAAAAAAGTCTCAATAAAGACTTCTTGTATGCCCTTTTTTTTTTTTTTTCCCCCCTTCTTTTCTTCTGGTCAGATTGTTTTCTGCTTTGGCAGATAGAGAGATGGAGAAAAATTAGGTCCATGACTTCTGTAGTGAATATATTAGAATGTCTTTATTAATGGGGGCATGTTTAAGGTCAGCACTAGTTGATAAAGTTGCAAGATAAGGATGAGACTGAGTAAGAATATTAATTGATCTATTCTCCTTGTACTCTTCTATGAAAGCTAAAGGTCAGTGGGTGGGATATTGTTCATCTAGGGCTGTGTGCTTTATGGGACATCCAACACTAAAATCATATCTCTATGGTTAGCACTGGGGACACTGATATACTTTTGTTTCCTGATGCAAACTGAGTAACTATTGTCTAATATAGTTGTAGCTAAAGAACATTAGATATATGTTATTTTTTGCAGCCATGCCTACTTATTTTTTGTTCTTCATGATATGGAGCCATTCCAGACTAGAAGTTTCTATCCAGCTACAGGGTTCATGCTGAGTAAACATGGAATTACTCGTTGGTGTGATTTGTTCTCTTGTGACTGAACCTGGGTATTTATCAAAAGCCCAGTCTTTTGTATCTCCAAAGACAGCAGCTGCACCACAATGAAACCTTGTTAGCATGCCTGGATCTTCCTACTAAAACAAACCTCTGACACATCTCTCTTTGTTCATCAGCATTTAGATAGCATTTCTCTGTGAATAGCGTTCCACTATGGTGGAGTTCATTAAAAAAGGAGTCCACTGCTTCTGAAAGATTATGCAAAAAGATCAACATTAATGAACCCATATCTTATGGTAAAGATGACCCTAAATAAGCAATTTAATTTGATTTACGTATGGCTGGAAACTAAACTGGTATAAACATATATATACTTAATTAAAATAACCTAATAGCAGATATAAATTAGTGAGGAAGTGCACTTCTGGTATCCTCTTTCCCCTATCACTCCTTTTCTTCTTGTCTAAGTCTTTAGCCATCTCTTAAGAAATGTCTACAGGAAGCTAACTTCCTTGGCACCATCAAAACCTAAAAAGCTACTAAAAGTTTATATCTGTGCCATTAAGGGCAAAGGACCATTCTAAAAAATTCCCATCAAAGTTTGTCATAATCATGATACTTTATCTTTTGATAGCATTACAATATATTTTGATGCAGTGGTTCATTATGTAAAATGCAGAATTTGTGCTTTCTTTTTCTCCCCAGACTTCTGGGTCTTGTTAACGTGAGATACATATTTATATTTTCACTGGAGCTGGTATTTGTAGATCCCGTATTTAATACATTTACTTTGTGTCTAAATGATTAATCATATATTTAGTTCTCTTAACCAGAAACAGAAAACCACTAAAGGGAAAACAGTTCTGTTACTCAGAACCTTTTAAAACCTTTTGTCTTTCAAAGCTCAGATTTTTTTACTATTAAGTATCTTAGTTTTGACAGGTCTTTTCTGTACATGTGAATCAGCATCATTGAATGTTGAATTAGATGTTGGAATAAATGGGATAGATTTAGTGCCATTATGGATAATGAGACACCCTTGCAATCAAGCTTGCTTCTTAGCAATGAATGTAATTTCAAGTAATAATGTTCAGCTACAAAGTGATGACCAAAATCTCTTAGATCAGGATAATTGTGTGGGTTTTTTCCTGTATTGTTTTTTAACCTACTAGGCTTTGATATTCTGTGTTTTGTTGGTCTCTTGCTCCTGAGAGAACTTATGCATGTGTACGTGTGTGCACAGACACAAGAAGAATACCCAGCAACATTACTCTCTCCATCTCTCAACTACTGCCCCTTTGATATTGAACATGATATATGCAGTATGGTTTTGAAATATGTCTCCTTATAACAGGGTCTATCAAAAAGGTAAGAAAGTTGAATCTGCTAAGAAGTAATTCTCGTAGATCTGCCCTCATCCTGTGTTGCTCTCTTCCCCTTGACACACACCCTGTCAGAATAGTGACACATAGGTGGCAGTGAAAGGGACAAAAAGCATGTGTTGTGTGTGGGTAAGTGATCATAGCAAAGAGTTTCAGACTCATTTGCCCGGGGAGACAAGCATCAGTATCTTTGTCTTCAAGAGTCTGTGTGCCAAGGGTGAAACGCAGGCCTGGGTTTTTTTTAAAATGACATTCAAGTCTTTGTCTGTTTCTTTAAACAGGTCTGAAATGGATATACTCTCTGCTAGCTCTGAAGGCATTCTTATCGGCTATTGTCCACAGCAAGATGCCCTGGATGAACTTTTAACAGGTTGGGAGCATCTTTATTATTACTGCACACTGCGTGGAATTTCAAAACAGGATATCCATAAGGTAACTATCCAGAACAGATTTGCAGGGGGAGCTGAGGCCAAGTTGGGTTCTGGAATTTATAAAGCAATTGTACTTTTTTTGTTTACATGAGAGAATATCTAATATTTCATCTAGCATCTTTAGTAATAAGGTTTTTTATCACTACTACTTTATTTAAACAATGTGATTTTTTTCTGTGTGTTATGTCAGTGCAAAACACAATTAATGTAATTGAGGGTAGTAAAATGACACCAATGCAAATGAAATCTCAGGCATAAAAACTCTGAAGGAAATGAAATTTATGAATGTTTCAACACCTTCATTATCAGACCTGGAGAACTGGGAAGAAACATCACATGTCCTGAGTCATGCACTCCATAGAAACACTTTTTTCAGAGGTGGGATTAAACTCTGAAGGAATAAAAAAATTGCTGGAGTGTGTCCAGAGGAGGGTGACCAAGCTGGGGAAGGGCCTTGAGAACAAGCCTTATGAGGAGTGGCTGAGGGAGCTGGGGCTGTTTAGTCTGAAGAAAAGGAGGCTGAGGGGAGACCTCATCAACCTCTACAGCTACCTGAAAGGATGTTGTAAAGAGGCAGGTGCTGGTCTCTTCTCAAGTAACTAGTGGTAGAACAAGAGGGAATGGCCTCAAGTTCGACCAGAGAAGGTTTAGACTAGACATTAGGAAGAAATTCTTCACTGAAAGGGTTGTCAGACATTGGAACATGCTGCCCAGGGAGGTGATTGAGTCACTGTCCTTGGATGTGTTTAAAAGTTGTCTAGACGTGGCGCTTGGGGATGTGGCTTAGTGCTGGACTTGGTAGAGTAGGGTTAATGGTTGGACTAGGTAATTTTAAAGGTCTTTTCCAACCTAAGTGATTCTGTGATTCTGTGATTGTTGAATGATTATTTAAGTACTCCAAACATCTGGGTGCTGAGATGACAGCTGCCAGCACTCTGCTAGTGTCTTAAACTTCACAAGATGATAGCTGCATTCAAACTGCCTGCTGGGAGCAGACCCTAAGATAATTCAGCTGCTGTACCAGGCCTGAAGCTGTTCAAGGAGAAGAGGCCAAACCCTTGTTGGAAAATGCCTCACAGTTTACTAGGTGATGACAATGTCTGGGAATGTCACTCAGAGGTTTTGAAATTACAGATGCACCTGCATCTGGGCTGACCAGTAAACAGTGCTCTTTTTCTGTAATGAGGCAATCGGTCAGCCAATACCAGAAATTAAGTACCAAATGGATGTAGTGTAAAAGGTGGGGTTTTTTTCTGTCTTTGCAGATGAAAGTTTCTGATCTGACCTGATTTCAGCAGCTCAGTCTCTTGTCCTTAGTTGCATCTCTATTAACATGAGAAAACCAGAGTGTGATATGAAGTTAGTGTCTGTAATTTCTGTTGTATAGATTAGCCCCATGTAGTTTCTGTTACTCCTAACATGAGAAAATCAGAATGTGATATGAAGTTAGTGTCTGTAATATAGATTAGCCCCATGTAGTTTCTGTTACTCTAGGATTGTCCTTCTAACCTCCAGAATCTTGCCTGTTGTCTTCCATTGCAATTAATAACTGGCAACAAGATCATTTGACTTCCCAGCAGCAATTTTTTTGGAGGATAAGGAGCAGGATTGGGAGCTACATGGAAGCTTGCAGATAGAGTTCTGTGGTGTGCTTAAGGACTTGGGTTTTATAAGTAAATTGTCCCATGCAGCACTGAGCTTTTCTCAGGTGCCTGGGAAGTTTTCCAGATTGTGATGAGCAGGATGATATCAACAAGTTCCTATACCGTGCCTGCAGGGTGTCTTTCTACATGTGCATAAGTAAATGAATGCTACTGCAATGCTGCCCGCTGTCTGTATTTGGTGAGGAGCCACAAGGGTAACCTGGCTTCATATACTTTCTCTGTAGATAACATGAGAATAGTGCTCTCTCTGAACTATCTGGCATTCATAAAACCCATTTCAGCTTCGAAAGTATTTATGTATAATTGGGGTAACTAAGAGCTTCTACTTTATGTTCAGATCCAGCCGTTCTCTGGGCAGTTAGTACACAGCTACTCCAATGGTGGTTATCAAAAACATTTGGGGAACAGCTCCTCAAATGGTGTAGTAATTCCCATACAGGTCCTGCTTCAAGTGGATTAAAATAAATCCTGTATTATTTAGAGATGAGTTATGTTACTGAGGTGACTGGGAGGAGATAAATATTAATCTTTTGATTGTCCTGGACCTTAAATGGTCTAGGTGTAGCCTTCGTATATTCTTAATAGGCAACCTTCTGTGCCTTAGTTTCACATTTGTGATACAGATAGTTTTTCCTTTCAGTTGTCCTAATTTTTTGTCTGCATAGATTGCAGAGCAGACTTTGCTGCCATATGCTTGTGAACAAGGCATCAAAGGCCTCCTGCAAATAATATTTAGCTACTATGGTTTACCAAAACCTGAAATGCAGCTGTCTCAGAGGTAAACAAATGTTTTTGTCAGCCACTTCTTCCTACTGTGTGGCATTGCTGTCAAGTGTTGAACAGCTGCTGTGTTTCAACTCATCAATGGCTAGTGCCTGAAGAAAGTGTGCATTTAAGTGGTCTATGAAGAAAATAAGGCCTGGGAATGCTTTGGAATAGCAGCTGTACGGAAGTGTAAGCTGTTGTTTTCTTATTCCCTCCTGCCTACGATACAGTGCTTCAAGCCTGCCTCTGCATGTTTGCCAGGGAGTGTTTATGTGAACGTGGTAAATATTCTACAGAATATGTTCTAGAGAGTACATGGTTTTGATGTGGAAAGCAACATACATGCACTTTGTTTTTTAATAAAACTGGCAAGTGGGCAGGTGACTTACAGGATGTGTTACTGCTAAAATAATCTATTGAAGCACTAACCTCAAGGATCAAACCCTTTGCTAGACAGATTTATCAGCAGCAGTTCAGTGCCTGACATAGAGCTGAGTGCACTTAAAGTTCCAAAACAATAATTAACTGAATGGGAAATGAGGAGAAAAGCAGGTCATTTGGTATCAGTGTTAAGCTTCATGTAATGTAAAGTTTTACTTTACTTTCCAGAGTGCTCTGAAAGTTTCTTTTTGCTGCAAAACTTGAAAAAAAAAATGAGTGGGGTTTTTTTAGGTTCTTCAGACAGATACTAATTTAACATAATATTTTTAATTATTATTTTTATTTCTTCAATATATCAGATTTCAATATCCCAATTTATTCTGAAAGACAGCATATAGCTGTTAAAAAATATAATATATTAACACAATATTAAGTGACATCTCTCATTTGCATTAAAACTCATGTTGCAAATCTCACAACAAGCTTCATCAGACCTTCGGAGGAAACCTCTTGGAATGTTAGTATGGTTTCTCTCTACGTTAACTCTCCAAGAAGACTTTTGCATTGAAGTGAGAATATATTTTGCTTCCTTACATCTTATAAATTCTACAACTGTATAAAACAGGGATTTGTACATTCATTTATTTGCAATTTATTTCTTATTTATTCCTTGCATGGCTGCTTTTTTTGGACACCAAGCAGAAATAGTGTGTATGGTTTAGTTAGATTCTGGGGTAAAGAAGTATTTCCCCCTAGAAGATTGACTATGAGTATCCACTTTCCTAATGTAAGAAATCTAACAATTCTGAGTTTACTCTGAAGCAGAATGAATACTTTTTTGTGTGGAATTGGTGAATGATTGTTATTTAGGATGTTCAAACTTCGTTGCATTCATTTACTCAGAACCTGACACTTTGTTTGTCTGTTTTGGAAGTGTATTTTTCAGATTGCTCTAGAATTCATCCCATGCTTATTACATTTGTACTAGGTATGATACATATTTTCAGTATTAGGCCAGGCATGCTTTATGAAGGCTTGTTCAAAATAAAATAGCAAGAAGTTATACATCACATTTATTTTATTAGAAATAATGCAAAATTAACACACTGATGCATACAGCCTTTCAAGCCAGGATAGACATGCTATCACATTTCTAGTCTTCTAACAGATTAAGTCCTTGCTAGCTCAAAGCTTTTCTGAAACACATACTAACTGGTAACTCTCAGCACCACTTAATTTTTTACTTGAACATTAATGGTAATTTTCAAAGAGAGTGGAAAATCATTAGCATTATAGTTACATTATTAACATCACTTACTGCTTTTCAATGAGGTAGACATGCCTCTTGGTTTTCTGTAGGATAGAAGACACCGTGCCTACTTTAACCTTTAGTCCCAGAAACGTTAACATTGTGTGCAAAGATTCAAGTTACCTTACTGCCTCTTCTGGAATGAAGAGAGTCTTTAGGAAATGCACAAAATATTGGAGGATTTGGTTTTGATTTCACAGGTTGAAAGGCTTATTCCAATGCCTATTCCAAAGCTAGGAGAACTAGTCCACATTCATTTAGGGAAAAATAACTTTTGCTAAAGATGTTAGAATTGCTGAGGGAAAAGAAGATAATTTTAAGCAATATTGGCAAATAGGGAAATTCTTAGCTGATGGATGTAAAGTCTGTTATAATTTGGACTGAAGGGGGGAGGAGGATGGAAAGAGTTTAAATACATTGCTACAGCCATGACTAGATGTAAAACATCTTTATGGTTCAAGTGCTCTCACAATATACTTATTTGCATATAGCTATGTGTTTTAATTTGGCCTCAGTGTTGCCAACTTGCTAACAAAAATTGATGTATCTCCTCACTCTTCCCCGCTGAAAGTAATTGAAAACAAAAATAGAACATCATGATGAATATGACAGGGAGAGAGAAGGTGCTTGTGTATATATCTCACATTCAGTGAGGGAAGGAAACCATTAGCATTGTAAATCTCTTGCATAATTGTATGTATCTGTTTAAAGATTTGTCACATGTCCAATTCTGAATTTCATTTAAAGCAGTTTAAGAGGGATTTTCACTCTTACTTTATAGAATAGTGTCATACAAACCTCCAGATAGCACTGGTTATACAGAGAAATGAAGTTATAATGGAGATATGCAGGCTCCTCCACAGTATCCTAACACATAAGATCTCTAATTTCATTCAAATGACATTGTTGTTGTTGTTGTTTAGGTCATATTGATGAAGCTGAGACTGTTATTATATTCTTATATTTGCTGATGCATGTTCTGCAGTAGAACTTGGAAATTAAATGAAAGGATTGAGGAGGACTGCAGGAATAGGACATTTTTTGGGTGCAGTTGGGAAATGGTTAGGAGTAAGAAATGAGCTATTCCTGCCTTCGTGTTGCTGAGGTGATTCAGCACCAAATCTGTTCTAATTTGATATGTTTCCCACCAAAGAAGAGTATGTAGATACCTAGTCTGATTGGAGTGTAATAGAATGATCTACAAGGTTGATCTTGGAAGATCTACACATTCAAAGCAGTGGCAAAGTGGGTACTATGAAATTACTCCCACCCCTTTCTTTTTAGCTTAAGTTAAATGTTGGTGACTTTGTAGGAAGGTAATCCTGTTGTCAGTAACATCCATGCATTCCCAGCAGTAAAGCAAGTCAGTTTAGTAGAGTGCATGAGCTGTCTACCATGTGCTTTAGAGGTGATCACTTTACAGGCTGTTTTGGTGTAAGATGATACCCATGTTTGGAAGTTAAAAAATCATTTTTAAGAAGTTCAAAAAAGCCCAGGTATTATATCTTACCATATAGCTTCAATGCTTGACCATTTCTAAGGCTGCAGAATGTTTGAATTTGCAGTACCTCCTTTTTTTTTGTTTTTTTTTTTTTGTTGTTTTTTTTTTTTTAACCTTGTCAGAGCAATATTTATGAAATGTGGCTTTTGTATGAGAAAAGGTATCACTGTTAGATTATACATTAAGGTACACCAAACACAAGCGACTGTTAATACTAGTGCCAGGATCCACACTTAGGATACTACAGATTCTCATGACTGCAGCATCGTTTGTGCTTACAGAGAACTTGCTCTCAGAGATGTCTCTTATTTTTAAAATCTTGCTAAAAGACTGATGGTTATCTGTATCTTTTTCTAAGGAATTTTCATAACACAGTCTTATTAAAAACATTATGCTTACAACAGTTTATTTGAAATGGGTAGTGAATATTAATTCACAATATTGTTTATTGATTTAATGTATTTTCTATTGGATTTTCTGAATTAATTGGAGACTGTCCATCTAATCTGACTAATCCTTCCAGTCATTCCTTGCTTTTTGCTGAAGGTACTGCAGAGGGAGCAAAAGGAATGCCCCATACTGCTGGGGTTCTCCTGGCAGTTGATCTCAAGCAATAGGGCACCATGTAATGACTTGTTTTACAAGAACCTCCCGGCTGTCTAGGTACATCTAGCTTAAAGGTACACTGGCTCTATTACAAATTTCATCACCCCTTGATGATAGTCAGCAGTATGCCACTGAACACCTGCTGCTTTGCAGGGTGCATCTGGTAAGTAGAAAATTCACTGCTGTGTCTGTGCTTTAGCATGAGGTGTCCCTTGATGGTCCAACAGCAATAGGTGATACAGGTGGAGCAATATTTGAGAGAGCCTTGTACATTAGGACTTGCTCTGACAGGTAAAGGCCATAGAAGACAGCATGAACACTGTCTCCAGCTGTGTGCATGTGCCTGCCCAGCTTGCTCAGATCACACATACTTAATTGAAATCAAACTAGCTAGAGTAAATTTACCCCTCTCAGTTGTTAGAAAGATATATTAATTGAACACTAAGTTACCTTTTGTCTTTAAGAGACTAAATGCTTGACCTGTGGCTTGATTTTCTGCCATTTCCATCTTTTGTGGCTGATGTAGGATTTTCTCATCTGAATTTTCAGTCCTTAAGATGAAATAAGATCAAATAAATACTTCAGACAAGGTAAAATAGGCAACATCACTGACACATTAGCACAGAACGAATGCTGTGACACACAGAGACAAAGCCACATTTTCTATCTATGAAAATCCTTATCCTTTGTGGAGAACTAAGGGGTGCTGGAGCAGCTTTTAGTATGTGTCTAGGAGTAAAAAATAATAACACTGTGCAGCAAATTGGGGTAAATAAGAAAACAGCACATACATATGCTTAATATGCATGAACAGAGTGTTCTTTCAATCAAGCACAAATGCCACCTAATTTGGCTCATCTTTGCTGGCCTTTGAATATCCAAACTACAGGTTGCAGAGGACCTTGTTACCCGGTTACAACTCAATGCCCATGCTGACAAACTGGTGAGAACATACAGTGCTGGCACAAAGAGGAAGCTCTCTACTGCTGTGGCTTTAGTTGGTAAACCCCAAATACTTTTACTGGTGAGTAAAAGCTATAATGTGCCCATGACAAATTGCTTCAAATTTAATTTATTGTCTTGTATGTTGCTATAGAGAAAACCAAGTAGTTTCCTGGTCATTCCAGGGAGTAATCGATGCATGGATGAGCAACTGTACTCTTTGTTGTGATGTATAAATGCTTATTTTGTTCTCCAGTGCTATCAAAAATAATAAATTAAATTATTTTTCTCTTTCCTTTTTTTTTTTTTTTTTCCTTGGGACAATTTGGTGAGCAGGCAAAAAAAAAGGCCACCAAACACACACAAATGTAATTGTAGAATCTCATAGCCCAAATGGACTTGTAATTTTTTTAAGCTTTCTTTATGTAAAGGAATAAAAAAAAAATAAATGTAAAATATGTTAGTATTTTACGTATTCTCTACTTCATATATAACTTTAGAAAAATAGACATGAACAGTTCTACTGGCTTCTTGAAGAAGGAGGTTTAGTATTTTAATTAGTATTTTGGAGCTGGTGTTATTAATTACTGACCCATCTTTTTCAGGATATTCATATTCCTTGCTACGTCGTGCTTCATAAATCAGACTAGTTCTTTTATTTTTGTTGAATTCACAAATCACACAATCAAACTAATACTCCTGAATGATATTAATTTGAATTATTTATCACATGTAGTTTTATTTGCATCCTACTGCTTATTTAGGCCTGAAACTGGCCTTTCCGGTTTAAACAGTGCAGAAAGTTGCAAAGCTTTGGGAACTGCATAATGATGACACGACATTCTCTTTGTTATCATTGCTTGGCCTGTTGTTTCACTAGAGAAGATTGAACATCCCTTTCTTAAGTCTTGTCTGGGAAGAGCTAAACCAGTTAAATAGTGCAATAAACCTTTCTGAACTGTAAGAGGGAGGGTATCCACTTCCCAGAGTTGGGGGGGAAAGCAGCACTTCCAGTAACAGATTGCAGACTAAGCAGAACCAGATAAAACTGGTGTTATCACGGGGCTGGCGTTTCAGGAGCACAGACACAATTTGCTGCTTTTAACTTCCTATCATTGCCTCACTTCCGAGCAGAATTATTTTATTTACATTTTATGCCTGAACTGACCGTGGCCCAGTTAGTAAAAGGAGGAGACAATCTTAATTCAGTGCTTTTTCCCAATTTTAGAAAATGTTCCAATTGTTTTTTAACCATTGCAACCTACATCTTGCTGCAGGGCACTGACTTGCATATGTAATGCCAAGACATGTCTTGACATGTCTAAACATGTCAAATGCTTTAAAACATTTGGCTGGCTTTAGAAAACTAGCGGATTTTTAATGGGTTGTCAGTATTTAAAAGGCTTATATTTTTTTGTCTGAAAGCAAAGGCACCATTGTAAACCATAGAATCTGCTTCTAGATTGCATCTAGGATCATAGCTATGAGTTTAATAATGGCATGGGTTGTTTAATTTTTATTTCTTTTTACACTTTCTTTGTTAGCTATTCACACGTGATAATAAGAGACTGAATTGAGTTTTTTTTTAATCTCTACCACTGGCAGCGAGGCACCAAAATCAGCATCAAATTGGATGCTTTGTTTGCTTTGTTTCTTGACAACTTCACTTCTAGTTTCAGCTGGAGCTCCTTCCTGCAAATACACTGGTCAAGGCCATTCCACCCTAATCGGTGCTGACACTTGTCATGGTATTCCATAGTACACAAAACAACTGGAAGATTTTCCTTCTCCCTAGTTTTGCAGTGACTGAGACTAACTTTTGACAATCAGATATCATTCCTTCTGCTTCCATGAGTGGATGAAGTAAAAATTTGGTTTTCTAGATGGTTTACACTGTGTAGCACTGACTGGGCTGTTATTTAATCCTGTGAATTCCTTGCATCATGGCTGAGAGTTCCTCTTGATAGCACTTTGGGAGTAACTGCCGGAAGATGCAAAATCCAAACATACTATTCACATCTGGTTGTGGTATGGGCAGTGCAGGCAGTCAGGAATTACAGGACTTGTTTGTGCTCATGGTAGATGTGCATGCAGGGAGAAACAGGCACCAGGCTTTCCCAGAAAGGGCAGAAGAACACCTGCAAGTCTCTCCTATTAACAAAAGTATATTTGTGTGTATATAAATTTACAAATATTTTCAAATATTTACAAATAATTTCAAATCTTTACAAATAATATTATATTTATTATATCACTATGCAATATAGAAGTATGATTTTAATATAAAGTTTATTTAACAAAAAAGCCTTCTATAAGTTTAGAAATGAAACCATATGTGTTAAAGCAAAACACTGATCAAGGTGTGTTTTAAGTGATCTCCTGAAAAAGTAGCTTTTTTAGAGAAAAACATTTTATTGTGAGCTTTGTTAACTCTTTGTGCTGGGCTGGAGCTGTGGTATGTTTTTCCCATGCTACTGTATTGTCATTTTCATTTTTCCTGTAGGATGAGCCCAGCTCTGGGATGGATCCCTGCTCTAAACGCTACCTTTGGAAAACCATCCTCAAGGAAGTTCAGGATGGCTGTGCAGCTGTGCTAACATCCCACAGGTAAAGCCCTTATCCCAGCAGCCAACATATTCCTGTTCTCTCTCCTCACCTGCTGCCAACTGAGAGCAGAAGAGCTTGTTCTAAAGCAATGCTCACCCTGGTGTGAAACATGAGATACATCTTAGTATTTTATGGGAAATCTTTCCTGCTCATGAAAATTGAACTTGTGTAAATCCTAAATATTTTCTGTATTTGATTTTAAATATTAGAACATGGCTCAAGGGGACTGCAGGAACAAAACCAAAGCCAAACCAAAACAAAAAAGATGCTATGAATTATTCCTTTTCTATGCTTTCTTGGAATGTCTTTCTTCAATGTCTCTTTCTTGGAACACCAGCTCATGTTTTTGCAGCTTCCCACTTTACAGATCCTTGTAAAGGGAGGTTAGAGTGAAAAGCCCTCTTCTCATTTTATGAATTATTTTGTATTGCATCAGTGTTTGAAAAGAATGAGTTGTGGCATCCTAAAGACAGATTATCTGTATGTACTACTGGAAATGGTAGGAGTGACCCTATCCTCTTAGAAGAGTCTATCTACATTGCATATCTTGTCAATGCTCTGATATGGTCATTGCTGTATCAGTTTAGTGGAGGAAATGTCAATACTGTTTTGTGACATCTTATAAAAAATTGAATGAATTAAATGTTTCGTTAGGGAATATAGTGTATAATTCTATATAAAATATTTTTAAGTGAGGGAGAGATCAAGAAAACAAGCTCAGGGAGGACAGAGTTCATTAATCAAAACAGCAAAGTAACATTTGGCCAAATAAGATTTGAAGGATATATGAGTCAATAAAAGAATGCAACAAAACTTCCCTCAATATTTTCTAGATGTTGTTAATTTTATTTCAGATGTTCTCAAAATATATTTGTTGTCTCGCTACATATGTGTGCTATATTATTGATGGAAAAATGCTCTCAAAAGTTTCTAGTGTTCTGTTTATGGAAGCTGAATCTTGAAAATCGCATTCCTGAATTTGATCCCCCAATTGCTTACCAGTTCACTTATATAGAGAATGCAAGTTATGTGTTGTGAATTAAATTGGATGTTTTCCAGGAACCAGTCTGCTTTGGCTTTCCAGTCAAGATTAAGAGCCCTTACTTGTCAAACACCAGCTAAACAGAAAAGGACAGTGGTCTTGTTGCTAATATGCTGTAAACTGACACAAAATCCATCAATTTGCTAATAATTACTCATTTAGCTCAACAAATGAATTACTTGAAGGTACACTGATAGTGTACATACTTAATTTCTAATTAAGAAGACACTGTTGTGCCAGGGTGGAGGAAGGAGAAATTATTTTATACTCTATACGCTTTGCTGAAGGCCATTGGAGATTTATTAGAGATTCTTTCAAAGGCTGCTTGTGTAAGTAAAGTAATTTCCCTTAAGAAGTGAATCTTCATGCATATCAGCAAACAAATGCACACTGTTTAGAGATGGTTTCCTGTATAAAAATTATTTTTTGAGATATATTTACTTAATTTTCAGAGACAAGATTTACCTTTTGTTTTGAGGGAGAAGAGGTGGAATTGTATTAAGTGTCCATATAAGAGTAAATTTGTGTTATTTTGCCACAGCTGGGGAGTGTTATGCCAAAGGAAGTATTAGGTGTTACTGCACCCCAAAGGTTCTTGCTAGCTTTCAGATTTGTGGGAAGATGTATTAGCAAGCACTCTCCCCATCTCTCTCAATTATAATGGTTTGGCAGTTCTCAACATGTCACTGTCGTATTTTAAGGAAATTGTTCCTAAGAGATTACTTAATTGTTCAGTAAAAGCATTTTCATTTGGAGTGGCACATGGCTGAGGCACACAAGAAAACTTTTTTAGCTGTTTCAGAAAGGTTGGGGAATGCAAGCAATGAATTGCAAGTACATCAACTGAGATGCTGAATATATAACATGGAATGGTTTGGGGTGGAAGAGACCTTACAGATCATCTAATTCCAGTCCTCCTGCATAGGCAGGGACACTTCCAAGCTAAAGAGACTCAGCGCCCTCTGGCTTTCCTCATAAAGGAGAGGTTCCACTCCCTTCATCATCTTTGTGGCCCTATGCTGGACTCTTTCAAGCAGTTCCCTGCCCTGAGGGGCCCAGAACTGGACACAATGCTCCAGATGTGGCCTCACCAGGACAGAACAGAGGAGGAACTCTCTCGACCTACTAACCATACCCCTTCTAATACACCCCGGGATGCCACTGGCCTTGCATCAAGGGCATCTTGCTGGCTATACCTTCTGTATACCATGACCTGCAGGTCCCTTTCCCCTATGGTGCTCTCCCTTCCAACCTTCCAATCAATTCTATGATTCTGTGACCAGATTGCTCAAAACCCCATTCAACCTAGTCTTGAACAATTCCAGGGATTGGGCAGCCACAACTCCTCTGGGCAACGTGTTCCAGTCTCACCATCCTCAGAGAAGAATTTCTTCCTAATATTGCATCTAAATCTAACCTGTTTCATCTTAAATCCACTCCCCCTTGTCCTATCAGCACATGCCCTTGTAAAAAGTCCCTCTCCAGCTTGCCTGTTGGCCCCTTCAGGTACTGGAAGGCTGCTATAAGGTCTCTCCAGAGCCTTCTCTTCTCCCGATTGAATAACCCCATCTCTCTAAGCCTGTCTTCACAGGAGACCTGCTCCAGTCCTCTGATGTCCTATGTTTAAAGCAATGCTTTGGAAGAACTCACACAATTCTGTACATTATGTAGAATGGCAGCTCTTCTGCCCTAAACTTTACAAATAAAAATTATTATTTATCATCTGAAGCAGCTGCATTTAATGGGATCCTGCTGTTATCTTCAGATGCATTTCCATGAGTAAAATTCTGTTTGGATTGTAGTGTTTTGCATCTTCTATCCTGCAGTCAAATGGTAACTAATTTTCAAGGGTAAGTATTATGCAAGAGGAAAGCTGAGAAAACTTAGTTAATTCTTCTCCCTTTGTCCTTTAGCTAAGAATGACCACAAACAGTTATTAAGAGGAATAACAGGGTTCATGGCTCTCAGATTCTGTGGCAGTTATGAGGCTGCCTATCAGGTATTTGCCTGTGGTAATAAAACCTTTGTAAGGTGGCCAGAATCATCCAATTAGTTCTGGACTAAAAACATAAATTCTATTTTAGGGCTTTCTTGTTGCTGTCATGTGGTAATAAGTTTTGATATGTACTGACCAGGGTTACAGTTTGGATTGTTGCCTATAAAGTCAAAGGTTTTGTGTACCCGTTTTTGCAGCTATCCAGATTCCTTCCACTTTAATTGAACTTAGGTATAAATAGTGTTCTATGTTTTCACTATATTTTTTCTCACTTTTTTTTTTTTTTTTTCAGTATGGAAGAATGTGAAGCCCTCTGCACACGGCTTGCTATTATGGTCAATGGAAGTTTCAAGTGTCTTGGTTCTCCCCAACACATTAAGAACAGGTATTAGATGTCAACATCAAACCTTCTGCAGCTACATTCAATCTAAACACTGGCTAGACACTTTAATAGTGCCAAAACATAAATACTTAAAACTGCTAAGCACATTTTTCTTTACCTGCCATCACTGAAGTTAAAAAAGAGCCAATTAGGATATCTTAGCAAGCTAAATTGACATATAGCATTGATAAAATGCTTTCTAGTCTGCACTGGTAATTGAAAAAGACAGATCTGTATCTAAAATGAAGCACTTCGCACTCAAGCTGTGAAGTACATTGTGAGAATTCATTGAGTTGAAATACCTTGTGAGGTATTTCTTGTAACAGGAAGAAGCACTTTTAACAGGTCAGCAGCCATTAAGACAATGTATGTTGAACAATCTCTGCTTCCCACCGAATTCAGTGCCAATTGCAGGTATTTATGCCATGTGTTCTGTGTCCTTTTCCTTTTGTTGATGAGCCTTTCCTCTGCTTGAACTCTGCTCATGAGTTAATTTAATATCTGTTAATGAGAATGTTTATTGAAAGGATGGGCTCAAACCACCATAAAGGGAACAGGAACAGAAGCTGAGGGGAAAGGTGCTGCAACTTATGGCTAGAACATGTACATTCCATAATAAGTAGAATTTTTATGACACCCAGATGATTAGCTGTGTAAACTGATAGAGCTCATTTCCAAGCAGCAAAGCTACACTGCTCTGCACTAGCTCAGCCTTTGGCACTCTTAATTGCAGGTATATTTGACAATGTAAACAAGCTTTACAGAAATGGTTTGGAATTGCTGTCTCCCATTGCTATAGGGCATAGGTGATTTGTATCTCAGATAATGTCTTGTTTCTTGGGGTACTTTTGGCTTTCTGTCCTTGCCTGTGGGTAGAAGTGTAAGCCCTAATTTCACAGCTATGTTAGCATTATGGGCCTGATTCACATTTACTTCAATAAGCTCTCTCCTTCCAAGGTTTTTTTCATCAAGACAAACTTTCAGCTAGAGACCTTACAAAGTGGATGGAGGACAAAAATGAACTCGACATCTATACTTCTGATTGCTCTCTGTGATCATAGCCTTCTTTTCATGTTTAAGTACCTTTCAGAGAGTAGTTGCATCAATTTCTGGAGGCATGAGAATTCAATCTGCTGTTTCTGCTTCTTTTGTATCTAGCTCTTTGTCTTTGCTATCCTGTCTTACTTCCAAATTTCATAGCATAAAGTGTGGCCTGTTGTCCTACTAGCTGAAGTACTTTCTCAGAAGTGAAGACACCCTCTATTCCTTTTGTAGTAAGGGAAACAAATGTCTGGAGAAGAATGCAGACCTTGGAGAGGCAAAACTGCTTTTTGAAGATGTGTGTCCCCTAATAAGGAAACAGGTATTTCTTAGGCACTTCACTTGAGTGCATAGTTAGCTGGGATAAATATATGTTTCCCCTTTTTATGTTTCAGATCCTGTGGAATGAGTGAATGTTTCTTTTCTTCTCAGCTTGATCTTCAGAGGGCAAAATCAGAAATTCCACAAAGGCTAGCTTCACCTTTATCCTCTCAGTGGCTTAGTCATTGTTTTGCCATTTCTGATGTTTCCTTTAGCAGCATCTATTCATCCACCTTCTTAGGAAGCAAGACATCATAAGCATACTCATAAGTATGCACTGTATTAATACAAACAGGACAGTTATGTCTCAATTTTCTGCACTGTCTCTGTAGGTATACACCTTTCAGATCAGAGTAAGCAAATCAGTGCAGCAGAATATACTATATGACATGCTAGAAGTATCTTCAAATTAATTCTGAGGATATCAAAACATACATAGCTCAGCCATTCAACAATCAAGGCTGTAGGAGTGCCTTTTTTAAATTCTCCAAAGCAAGGCAATGATAAGAATGTTTGGCAGTAATATTCATAGCAATTATTTTTTAATAAGAATTTTAACTTTTTCAAAAGCATATCTTATTTGTATTAAGAACATATCATACTATCAGCAGGTTTGTGTTCCTTGTATTGCCACGACAGCTCTTTAGTATCTGTCAGTGGATTTCATGTGGGATAATATGTGGATTGGATACCAGTATTACTGAGGCTTTCCATAGAAAATGAATACTTAAACCTGCACTAGGATTTTTCATATAAGGCAGGGGTAAAATGCCTTCAACATCTGGATTATTGATTAATTTAGTCTTCAAATTCCCGACACTTATTGTTCAGGACTCTTGAATTTCTCTAAAACTTTAGAGCCTTTTATTAGGAAAATAAAAGTCACTATCTTTATCAAAGGATCTAATTAAAATCAAACAGCTGTCTGAATTTGCTATGACTGCCTAATTCATTTTCTTAGCTTCTGGAAATTAAGATATTCTAGAGAGCACAGTCTTAAAACCTCATGTACACACAGCTGCTTATGCTTGCTCTTTTAATTTTTCATTTTTTAAATAACTATAAAGAATTACAGAAACACAGAATGTAGGGGTTGGAAGGTACCTCTGGAAATCACCAAGTCCAACACCCCTGCCAGAACAGGACCACCACAGAATCTAGGGCAGGTCACAAAGAAACACATCCAGAAAGGTCTTGAAAGTCTCCAGAGAAGGAGACTCCACAACCTCTCAGGGCAGCCTGTTCCAGTGTTCTGTAACCCTCACAGTAAAGAAGTTTTTCCTCATGTTGAGGTGGAACTTCCTGCACTCTAGTTTACATCCATTGCCCGTTGTTCTGTCACAGGGCATGACTGAAAAGAGACTGGCCCCTCCTTCTTGACACCTGCCTTTCAAATATTTATATATATTAATAAGATCCCATCTCAGTCGTCTCATCTCTAAACAGCCCCAGGACTCTCAGCCTTTCCTCATAAGACAGATGTTCCAGTCCCTCAATCATCCTTGTAGCCCTCTGTTGGACTCTCCCAGGTAAATCCCTGTCCCTCTTGAACTGGGGAGCCCAGAACTGGACACAATACTCCAGATAGGTTCTCACTAGTGTTGTCCCCAAAGTGGGGTCCATTACCAGTGTGCAAGAGGCTTTCTTTGGAAAACATTTGATAAGTGCTGGAGATAGGCCAAAGACTATATTCCTGTTATTTTCTTGCTTACTCTAGCTTCCAAACTTCCCTCCAGACAGAACTCCTGACTGGAGTTTTTACTTGCCAATAGAGTGCTCCATCATAAACTACAGGCCATCACACATCCACAACTAAAGAAATTGTTAGGACATTAAGAAAGTGAGTACCTCTGTGTAATTAATGTTCCACAGTTATCTGAAGATATTTTCCAGATACACTGCCATGCACCCTATGGAGGACTTCTTCATCTACATGAGATGGGAAAGGAGAAGCGAAGCAGGATTCTTTTACTTATTTCTCCAAAGAAAACAGTTGAAATAATTAAGCTTTAAATTATTTTGTTCTTTGCATTTTCTCACTTTCACCTCCACCTTTTAACATCCCACAAAACTTCCAGAACTTTAAAGAGTTTTAAGTTACTCATTCTGTATCATTTTCCTTTTCTCCCTATGATTTAATAGCTGTATTATTCTTTTTGCCATACAGAGCAAAGCATTGTTCCTTCTAAAGTGATAGAATGTAGGGATTTCTAAATTTATTAGGAAACACCTGCTGACAGATGAAGAATTTCCTGAACAGCCACCTCCACTGATACAGTCACTAGTCAGTTCTATTTTTCAGTGTTTTCCTGCGGTTAACACTGTCTAGTGTATTTGTCCCTGGTATGATCTCACAGTAAAAACCCCATCACCTTTCATTTTATTTAACAAAACTGTTCCATGAAGCAATGTAAGTGAAGGAAAGCATAAGCAAAACTTATTCTGCTGCATCTGATTTAATCTAAATTACTCATACCATAAGAAATATTTTTTGATGGTGCTTATATGTGCTATGTGTGAATATATTATGCTAGTAATTATATCTTTGTATATATTATATATATTATATAATTACATTAAGAGACAAGAATGATACTAAAATAAATTAAGGGAGAAGATAGTTGTAGATATTTTTTTTTTTTCTGTTAGATTTTACGACTCTTTTTTAATTAGCTCTTACTTAGAGGTAGCTCGTGGTATCCTTTAGTTTGTCTTCAATTTGTTACTGCAAATCAAATTGATAAATATTTTAAAATCAAGTATGTGTGACCTGACTTAGCTTTGAAGATTGGAAGAAGGAAAGAAATCTAAACTCTGTATGAACATTTAAACCAAAGGTAACTTTCTTACAGCTTTTTGTTCTTATGATAGAATGAGTCCTATATGGTAAGAAATAAAACTATGAGTGTGTTTTAAGATTACACACAATACATTAACATGTCTCAATAATTTTTTCCTCTTTTAAATGTAGCTATGTTCACTGAAGTGACATTTTTTTCTCCTTTTCCTGGTGATTCTGTCTTGAAGCAAATCTTCAAAATTGTTTTGTTTGCTTTTTTCTTAGTACCATTCCAATCTGTAAAGTCTAGATTATGATCATCTTTTTGATGGATGCATGATGAAGGCTTAATGGGTCTTCCTTGGGGCCCTGTTAAATTTGCTTCTTATCTGTCGTGGGAAGTTTCAAGGATTGAGCTTTCTCTCTCACTACAGTTTCAGCCCTTGGCAGATGTAAAAGACCATAATCTTGGACTGAACACAGCTTTGTCAGATGGCAGCACAAAATTCTGCTGTGAAGGGTATGAGTGAGCTCCAGGAAGATGCTAATGTGAAACATAAAAGCTTCATAGGGATATAAAAAGTGACACATGCTGCTTCTAATGTGTGAGACTTGATTAATTTTTCCAGCTCTTGGGAAAACCTGTTACAAAATGCTCCTCCAAAAACGTCTTCTCACTAGAGGTGTAGGTGTTCGGGTTCCTGCTCCCAACTGTTGAACGCTGGTTATATTTATGGATATTTAAAATACTCGCAAATGTTTATCAGTAGAATAAGTATTGGACTCCTTTAGAAAGGCCTTTTTTTTGCAGGTGGCAAATTCGTGAGTAATGCCAAGAAAAGTGTTAGCTGGAAAAGACAAACTGAAGGGCATTTTCCAAAAAGTTAGCAGCTTAGTTCTAGATACAGTTTATACGAGATAAATGTGTTAGTAGTTCTGCCTGTTAAAACCTAATTTCAGAAGACTTGCCAACTGAGTCAATTACTCTAAATTGTGAATGGATTACATTTAAATGCTCTCTCCAGTATTTTCCATTATACTAAATGTTTTTTTTTTAAAATCACAGAAGCATTTCCATGTTAGATGCAGCTGGCCAATCCTCTGGGAACAGCAGTTTGAATACTATCCTTCATTCTGGGGCCATCTGGACAGCCTTCTCATAGCTGAAAAACCTACACCAATTTTTCAAGTGCTAGACACACATCAAATCCTTGCTCAAATTTTATCACCAAGCCATCTGAATAAATTATCCAACAATTAATGCCTTTGTTATAGCAGAGTTAGAATGGAAAATGTGTTGGCAAGCTATTTATGCTTTGCCTTTTTTTTTTTTTTTAAAGGTTGATGGAGAATATTTTATTGCTTTTTCTCAAACTTATACATGTAGATTTCTGAAGTGAAAAAAAAGAGGCTTAAGTTTAAAGATCTCATTGATAATTCAGCCTTCAGTGGAAACAGAGTTATCATACTAACAGATACACTAGCAGTAAGTTATTTACATACCATAAATAGAGAAGTGAATATAATTTTTATTCCTGTTGACTAGAAAAAAAAATTCCTTTTGTACATGAAAAATATATTAAGGCAGTAGATATGTATTAATGTAATATAACTATTAGTTTATCTTCCCAGAAAAGCTTGAAGAACAGAGTTCTCACAACTTTAAAACCACGCAGATTGAGTGTTCAGATTGAGCAATGTCTCTTTGCACTCTCTTAAAACTTGGTGCATCATTAATTCTGCCCTACTGTGCGTGTGCATTACAATGTACTTTTGTTATTTTATACAGTGTTTTCCACAGGACACTGCGTTACATCTGTGTGCCTGTTCATTCAATGAGCAAAAGCTAATTAGAGTTTCATATTCTGCTCTTTCACAAGTATGTGATGTGTGTGCTGTTTTTACTAGACATTTTTCAAACCTGTCTCTGGATGCAGGTTATCAGCATTGATTGGAGCAGTGCCTCGTAAATATCAACATCTGTATTTTCTGCAATACTTCTAGGAAACTGGATATGAAATGATTATTCCCATTTTATAGAGGGGTAACTGAAATATGATGCTAAAGTTAAAAGGGTTTCAGTCGTCAGTCCGAGCGGTTTATGGCTATTTTATGTGTAACATTGCATTCATACTATAATGCCTGTTAACTTCAGCTGTAGCTGCAGGTGTTTCTGAAAGTACTACAAATTTCTTCTGCAAACTGGAGCTCTAGGTCTCATGGTGGGCCTTTAACAAGGTAGGAGAAGAGTAGTAAAAAAATGTGTTCTGAGCGAGTTATCACAGATCTCACAGGTATAATGGGATGGAAGGGTAGGATTCGGTTCCCCAGGGCTGTGTCAGGACCATGAAGCGCTTTCTTTCCTTTTCTCATCAGTCTTCTTATTTGTAACATTTTCTAGATGTTGCAGAAAATAAAGCCATTTGTCTGAGTAGGTGCCTCCAGTGTATCTTGTAAGGCATTCATAATAGGGATTTCATTAAGAGATGCTATGTGATGATGTTATTAAAGCTTATTATGTAATGAAAATATACGAGTGCTTTAAATTTTAATTTCACAGCTGGTCTCCATTCTAGCACTTTTTTAACTTGAGAATTTGACTTCAAAGTGTTGATAAGGTCCTTTTAATAGTGTTTAATATCCTGTTTTTTGTGGGGGTTTTTTGTTGTGTTTTTTTTTAAACTCACTTAAGAAAACCCAAAACACTACACCAGAAAACTTTGGTAGCAACACAATAGCAATGTTTATTTCTGACCTTACCACTCTATTTGACTAAGTGAGGGGAGGTTGTAGTCAGGTGAGGGCTGGACTTTTCTCCAAGCCTACTAGCAACAAGATGAGAGGGCATGACCTGAAGCTGCTCCAGGGGAGGATTTTGGTTGGATATTGGGAAGTACTTCCTTACAGAGAGGGTTATTAGATGCTGGAATGGGCTGCCCAGGGAAGTGGTGGAGGCACTGTTCCTGGAGGTGTTCAAGGAAATGGATGTGGCACTTAGTGCCATGGTCTAGCTGATGTGGTGGTGTTAGGTCATAGGCTGGACTTGATGATCTTAAAGGTCTTTTCCAGCCTTGGTGATTCTGTGAATAACTACGTTAGCTTATCTAGCCAAAGCCTATAGAACCATAGGTGTCTTCAAATAGGTGTAAAGCAAAGCATAGGGCCAAATAACACAGTAACAAATTATTCCCCCTCTTTGATTTATGGTATATATTCCAAAAGATGCAGTTCCTTGCAGATGTTAAGTGCCAATGTTCTCTTTATTGTTTTTTACTTTGTTATCCAATAATGTCATTTTGAAGTACTCTTTTGATCAATCAGACTAGCACACATATTAAGTAAGCATCTTATATTTTCACCACTAAAATTTCTGGGAACTGTAATTTTTTTTAATGTATATATATCACAACATTCTCCAGGAAATGTAAGCTTTGATTAGTAAAAAAAAAAAAATAATAAAAAAAATTAGATTATTTTCATCATTCATCAAGGTTTAGGAAATAAGGCCATATTACTGATTTCCTGAGGCAGAAAAGAAGAGATGGTGAATGGGCTTTGGGAAGAGCATGATTCAATGAACTGGTCATTCTGGATTGTGTTATAAATTAAACTAGTGGTTTCTAGAATTTTGTTTTACACTCCTGAGGGTTTTGAATGAAAATACAGATTATTATTATTTTTAAAGCCAACAGAAGTCTGCTGGTAATGAAATTTCTTTTTCATCTTTCACAGGATTCCATGGGTCAGGCTTGAAAAACCCCTGGGTCAGTACCTCTAGGGATCCCTTGTGACCAGCCAAGTGTAGGCTCAGCTGTGTGGCTACAAGGCATTGTGTTTCAGGACCTTCTTGTCCTTATTCAAATCTCTAAACTAGGACCTCTGAGGAATGGGCTGAAGGGAACATTTGAGAAGTTAGTATTACCTGATCTGCCCCAGGTGGTAACTCTACTTGATGAGAATTTTCAGCCTTTGGGAAATAAATCCACTTCCATACCTGTTGCAAGGCTAAAAAGAGAACCAGGAGTGCAGCCAGGGGACATCCTCATCCGTATAGATCTGGCTACACTATTCCAGTGTGTGACTGCATCTTGTGTAGACACATATCTGAAGTAGTTTTATATTATCTGTCTTTGTAGTGCTGGCAATGTGGCTGTGAAACTGTATCATGGGTTGCCAAAACCCTTCTGAGAATTGAGGAACCATTTGAGTGATCAGCCCAGGCTCACTACCTCTTTGTGACATTTATACTGACATAGCCGTGAGGTCAGATCAAAGATCTAGCTCAATGTCCTCTCTCAGACAGCAGCCAGGAGGGAAAAGTACAGGAACACGATAAGGACATGAAATTACTTTTCCACATTGCTCAACCACTTGTCAGCGATTTGCTGCTTAGAGGCTTCCTAAGGCAGAGGTGGTCTTAGTGGGTTTCCCTGCTCCCTACACCTCATTATTTTCTGTAATCTCCTATTCAACGCATGTCAGGTTCTGGCATCCAGCATATCCCGTGTCAGGAAGTTGTACAGTTTCTCTAAGTGCTATAAGTAAAATTACTTCCTCTTAGTGATTTTGCATTGCCTTCCCTATAATTTTAATTTGCTGCCTCCTTTTCTTGCATGAGAAACATGGAGAGTGAAGAATCATTCCTTAGTTACGCTCCTTAGGCCACTCATGATTCTGGGCTCTGTAAAAACACCTTTCTACCACCTCCTCATCTTTTTTTTCATGCTGAAATACTTTAGCATATTCAGTAGCTACTGTTATGGAAATTTTTCTATTCCTTGTTGCCATTTTATGTTCCTTTTGTTCCTTTGTTATGTGAACTGCTGAACTATCTTGAGGATCTATGTAATTAAAGGTGTGGAGTTCTTGAATGTATTTTGTATTCCTTGCTAAGCTCATGCTTCTGCAGCTGATGCTGTTGTTAATACTCAAGTTAATTAGTTTACAATCAGTCTGGGAATTTATATTTTAGTTTCAGTTTCACAGTGGCATTTTAGTAGGTAAAGCAATACTCCCAGAACTGTTAATGAGGTGAAAGTCAAGCTTGAACACATAGTTTGACAGAGGGAGACAGGGAGGATAAAGAGGAAAAATATTTCTTTTGTCAGAGCATGTGCGTTTGTATATACACAAATAAAAATGCAGGTGTTGTTGAAGCAATGTGGTAGAAATTAGCAGTGGAAGGTGTTCTTTGTTGAATAGCTTTGAAGAGATGCTGATTCTTTAGCAGCAGATGGCTGCTGAACAGGTGTGCTGGCTCAACTCCCACCGTTTTAAGGACAATGTTTCCCTCCTTGTATCTTGAACTTTGAGGTGCTAAAGGCTTGATCCTACTGGTGCTAATCAAACCAGATTATGCTTTTCTCTGTAATTCCACTCTGGGTTTCTGAATTAATTATATTGTCTGTATCAGAGAGGAAAACAGAGTGAAAAAAAATGGTCAACTGAGTTTCCATTGCCTCAGTTTGCTACTGAAAGCAGCTTGCTGATTATAGCAAGAGGAAATGTTTACTGCTGATCATCTTGCTCTATATGGGGAGCTCTTGTACAACAAAGAACTATTAAAATCAAAGATAGAAGGATCATAATCTGACTAACTGAAAGAAAAAAAAAAAAAAAAGCTTTTTATTTGTACCATGCTGGTGTTTATGCTGTTCAAAATTTAGAATTAAACCAAAGTTGCACAAACTTATCCGTCTTTGCTAATCAGAGTTTTGATTCATTTTCTCTGAAAACTTCATGGCATGTAATAATTTCATTTTGTAAGCCTTGAACTTCTCCTGAAACCACCATTTTTTTCAAGCTGTGATCCAATGGTGGCTGTGTAGAGATGCCAGAAAGCTGATCAGAATCCATGATCTCTTGTAAAATGTTGCCTCGGGTTGGCTGTCAACTAAATGGAATATCCTTGTTAGCTATATCCATCTTTGCAACATCAATTTTTTTCATTCTCAGATGCATTTTTTCAGGGATGATGGTATGCATTTAAACATTTAATTAGAGATCTATTATGTGTTAGTAAATCATTGCAAAGCAAATGAGCCAGCTACTGTTTTGGATTCTATCTTATTCTGGATCTTTTTGGTGTAACAGCACTGCTCATCTGTCTGGTCACACTGCCCAGTGAAGATTTGGTACCCTGCAGCTTGGACCCAAAAGATTTACTTTATATAATGTCCTTCAGAAACCAACAAACAGGATACTACATCAGGAATGTTTTTTCTTACTCTGTTTCAAGTAGTTCAGTGGTTGTATTTTATTGCAATAAAAGAGAAACAAAAACCCCAACCAAAGACCAAAATACACTACAATGATTTATTTGTAATGTTGCTTTTCATAAAGAGTGCAACTTTTAATGCAGAAGCTGCCACTGTCACACCGAAATTGTGGCAACTGGTTTCATTCTACACAAAGAAACAGGATTATTGTTTGAGAAGAACCTTGGAAATTATATTTTGAATTTATGTAAAATTATTAATAGAGTAAAATTTGCAGTCTATAATTTTTTTTCTTTGTGGAAATTTCCCTGCTCTGAAATCAAATAAGACCTTATTGCTTTATATCAACAGATGTTGTGATCCAACACAAAATAAAAATTAAAGCCCTTACATTGCTATACAGGTATTGTAGATGAGAAACACATGTTGCTTCATATAAAGTATTTTGCTGGGAGTTGCTCAGAGAGTGGTTAAACTGTACCTATATCTCAGAATAGTTTTTTATACTTTTTGTTACATTTTTCATTGATACTCTAGATATTTTTCTCCACATTGGAAAAGGGCAGCATCATAGAGTATGCTGTGATATATACTTCTGCGGAGGTCCAATCTCATCAATGTTTATAAATATGTTAAGGGCAAGTGTTTGGAGGACAGAGCCAGGCTTTTTTCAGTGAAGTCCAATGACAGGACAAGGGACAGTGGGTGCAAACTGGAGCATAGAAGGTTCCGCGTAAACATCAGAAAAAACTTCATTACTGTGAGGGTGACAGAGCAGTGGAACAGGCTGCCCAGAGAGTCTGTGGAGTCTCCTTCAGTGGAGACATTCAAAACCCACCTGGACACGTTCCTGTGTGATGTGCTCTGGGCGATCCTGCTCTGGCAGGGGGGTTGGACTGGATGATCTTTAAAGGTCCCTTCCAGCCCCTAAGATTCTGTGATTCTGTGCTTTGATCTCCTGAAGGTGTGCTTCACAGCTGTCACACCCAATTGACCCAGCTTACACAGGAAAGACCTGAGCGAGGAGGGTATTGGCATGAGGGAGTCATACAGACAATATGCTCCAGAAACCAAAGAACTGGAGTAAAGAATTTGGTGATAACTAATCATGGAGCTGGAAAGTGAAGTAAAGGAAATAATGCTGGACTGAAGGATGTGAGATGGAGCCAAGTGGCAGGTTATTGCGGGAATGTAGACAGTGCAGTCCAAGCTCCCTGTCCTTCTACCAGCTCTGCTTTTCCATTGCTCACTGGCCACTGGGAACTGCAGCAGCAGAGGAAGCTCTTCTGACTTGGTTTCCGCTGCTCTTTTTTCCCTAGCAATTAACCAAGATAGTGAACCCAGAGGGAGGACATGCCACTGCAAAGGAGGGCTGGGAGGGGAGGGATGCAACAGCAGCCCTATGTCACCCTATCTCTCTGCTGAGATCTGCCCTTGCACCCTGCTCTGGGAACTGGGTGCAGCATAACTTCCATCACTTAAGCAATGTGCATAAGAATATAGTTGACATTTTATGGGTTTATTGCAACTTACCCAATTAAATGTTACAAGTGAGTAAATGTAATAAAAAATACTGTGTTGGTTAGAATGCCTATACTTAATTTTTATCACATGAATGTTGAGAAAGAGAAGTTCATTTCCTAATTTATTCTCAGATGGTGTGGCCACAGAGCTGAAGAAAATTCACTGCCTTTGCCATCTCCCTAAATACTCCTATACTTACCTTTGTGAATTTGTAAAACATAATGATCCTGACAGTGCTGAGCTATGCATATGAATGTGCAACTTTGATAGAAAATTTGAAAAATAGTCCTACATGCCCATTGATCACATTAGAAAAGCTAAAGGATTTTATTTCTTCTGTATTTGTGATTGGTAATCTTCATAGCTTTTTGCTAACCATTCGAAGAAATACAGCAATTAAAGCATAGTTCTTTTAACTTAAGTTCAGTGAAACATCCTGTAATAATTAGAGCATAATAGGCATAACAAACATTTCTTTGTTTCTGTTTGTTATTAATTTAACAACTTTCTCATTGAAATACTATTGTTTATTAGTATAGTACTGAAATTTAAGTGGTAGTATAGTAGACATATATGATGTTATTTGACATAATCATGGAAAAGTCAACTGAAGCAAATGTTGTTCCTGAGTTCATAGTGTAGACAAGCAAATTTATGTTTCTGTGTATCATTGTCAGGTTTGGAGATGGCTATTCTGTTAAAGTTTGGCTTAGTAAAGAAATAAACTATCAAAGAATGATTTTGGACTGTCTACAGAAGCATTTTTCTGGAACACAGTTTAAGGTACAGTTAAAACTCCTCATCATAGCATTTGTTCTATGGCAATATTAAGTGTGGGCTGTTAAGAACAAAATACACACTTTTGGATACATTAATCTTTTTGGAAAAAGTATCTATGAGCATTCCCTTTATTTTCCTATTAAGCAGTCCTTAGAAATATGACTTGTGATACTGATTTAATCAAGTCCAAAGTGTCATTTATACAATGTAAATAAATGGGTCCTATCTCTGAGTGAAAATTTCCTTTTGCATTTATTGCTCATGAAGTTCATGAAACTCACCTTTGTGTTCATGTGAAGTAGGAGTGCAGTGTAGTCACTGTCAGTATTAGCTTTGGTTGCTTTCTGATGAGATGCAGAGATTATACATCTCAGTCTTTACTGAGATTCTTTTATTTGATACAAAGCCTTACAGAAGACATACAGTAATTACATTCCAAGAAAAACTCTCAAAGGCCTTTTAAATTTTTTTTACGTGATTCATATTTAGGAAAAAATAATATAAAACTATGACTACCTTAGATTTGAACTAGTTTATATGTATGTATATACGTGTGTGTTCCCTCAGCCTTTTCTCAAACTGCATTGTAACAGCGCTAGTATGTTGAAAATCTATAGCATAATAGTGTCTTTAATTTTTATATCTTTTACAAGATTAACAAAATATCATCTCTAAACATGCACAAAATGTGCACTCTGAATAATTATTTGTGCTGCCAATGTAGACAAATACATTCTTGTTCAGAAACTCATATTTTCCATGTTAATCTGCAATTCGAGAGCTTGTTTAAACTAGACTGGTTATAAGCAACTGTATTTTCATTATAGTGGGCATTCACTTTTATCTGTTTTCATAATTTTTGCTTGTTTTAAGGGACAGCATCTTAACCTGCTGGAGTACCACATACCACAAAGTCAGGGATGCTTAGCAGAGCTCTTCAGAGTCCTAGAAAATCACAAAGCTCTTCTCCAAATCAAACACTACTCCATTAGCCAAACCACATTAGAGCAGGTAAAATTTCTTTTGCTTTTTAATTTTTATCTCTTTTCTGCCCCCTCCCCCCTTTTTTTTCTTTTTTTTTTTTTTTCTTTGTGTCTAAACATGCTGTATACTGTAATTATTGATGTAGTATAACGCTGTATTATCTGGATTATCCAAATATATGCAATAAGCCAGGAGTTGCAGGCTGTTTCACATCTACACAGTAACTTCATGAACCCTACTGCTTTTGCACTGGAGATGAGCACAGTAAAAGCATCCCAGTAAGCCACATATTTATACTGTATGCAAGCATAATCAGTGCTTAGATGCATCTAGATCTGTGCAGAAGGTGCACAAACTGTCACCTCCATAGTACAAAAGTGGGGATCTTAACCAACACCCTTGAAAAGGCTGAGAGAGTCTCTAAATTACAGCAAACCTTAGACTTACATGATATTTTCCTTTGGGAGTTTTGTTTTGTAGTGTTATCCTGAACATTAGAGCACAGTGGAAATGCACAAGCAGACAGAAGGGATCCCCTCTTGGGCTGTGAAATCATGTTTGGGCAAAAGGAAGAACAGGCTGATGGAAGGATGGGATTTCTAGGTGTTGTGATGTGTTACAGCATCTTCATATGCAACTTCTTGTTATGAATTCTACAAACTGAGTCACATCTAGTAACAATGTAAATTTTCTAAGATAAATAGTGTGAACTTATTCCTTTTTCCCATGTGGAAATCATGAATGAGGTATTCTGATCTCTACTGATGTATTTACTGCTTGTAAATTATCTGTTCACTGGATGGCTGCATATAAGGTAATTTCAGTCTCTTTGTTCAGGGATTGTTCACTCAAGCTTAACTTTCTCTCCATTATTCATGGTGATTCATCACCTCAGTCACCTACCATTGTTTCCTCTCCCTGATTGAGTGTCAGTTTTAAACAGGAAAATAGTTCTCCTGAATAACAAAGACCCTTATATTGCATTTTAGGGGTTATTTTGCATATGAATATGATTATTTGAATCAGGAGTTGCCAGCTTTACCTCTACATTATTTGTTGTCAAATAGTTGAGTCATTAAAAAGCAAACAAACCTTTCTGTAGAAAACCTTAAAAAAAATAAATTGAGGAGGCACATTAGTTGTTGAATCATTACTCTGCGATGTTCCAAAGTGTAATTTCACCTTGAAATATCTGGAACCTTAACTGTGATGACTACTGATAGAAACAGCAGGCTGAAGTTCTTTATTTGTGTCATTTCATAGCAAATAAAACCGTTTCACACTAACTTGTGCAGCAGTAAAATATAATTTCCATTCATAAATTAATAACTAATTTTAGGATTATTTTTGTAATTAATCAAGCACTGTGTTAGCTGGAGAGGTGAAGAGGGATTATTTCTAGAGTTTGCCAAGCATATCTCTGAATTCTGTGTCACAAAAGTTTAGGAAGGCAACTGAAAAAATATCATCAATGTCTCCAAAGTTTCAGTTCTATACTGCTCTTTTGAAAGTCCTACTTATTTTTTCCTGTTTTACAGGTATTCATTAACTTTGCTACACAAGAGCAAGGAGTCTCACATTCTTCACAAGAATCTCCTGTTGGTCATGACCACCTGCCAGTCTAGGCTCAGAACTTTATGCAGCTTCAGCAGCACGTGTGTGTGTGTGTGTTAGTGTGTACGTACATACATTTTACATGCAACAGCTTTTCAGATCTTAACAATTTGTGTATGAGAAACAAATAGAAGTAGAGGTGAGTTTGCATTTGTAGGCCAGGAGGAGTGATACCATTTCTCAGTAGAACACGAACTGCTTACATGTAGACCAAAAATCGGCCAAAAAGTACTGCTTTTTAATTAACTGGAATTTTATAATATAAATGGCCTAATCAATGCATCTTTGTGTAAAGAAAAAAAAAATTAAAAAGGAAAAAAGGCTGATCTGAACTGTCACAGCCTATATAAGATTTTTGGTGGTGGCTGTACGTTTGAGTAATCACTTGCATGCACACGTAATACCTAATTTTTACATGACAAGGCAGTAAAAACCCAACGTATGGTAGCAAGTGCTAGGTTATCACCCAATAGTTGTATTTAATACCACAAATTGAGAGCCTCTTGACTTCTGTATTAATTCAGATCTGTGTTGTGACAAGCTAAATTAGCCTTTTTATTGCATAAAGGATGCTCTGTATTTCATAAAGTTTTATGTTTAATAGGTTATTAGTGTACTAGTCTGTCTCCCAGATACCTTAAGTAAATTTAACAATGTTTCATTAATCATACTTGACAATAGGATTTCTCTTATGCCTGCAGGTCATTGCTGGAGAAATTTTCAAGTATATTTGTAATGACCTATTTTCTTTTTCTCTTATTCTTGTTTCTTTTTTGTCCCAAAAAGGATGTTGAATTGCTATTTAATGGACATGATAAAAGCAAGTAAGAAAAGCATTCAGACACTGATCAATACATTTTTCAATAAATATATATTACAATGCTGGATATGTTAGACAAGGCCATGCCACAGCTTTCAGCATACGCTTGCATAAAAAGAGTGAATACTTAATGGCTAAAAACTCTGTGTCTTGTGGTTGGAGAAAAAAATTATGAAAAAAATTAGGACTAATTGCCTCTTCTTCTAAAATCAGCCCTGAGACTCCTATGAAAAGTAGCTGATGCCACTTGTATTGGACTGTGCTCTCTGATAGTTGAAACTGTAGAACTAGTGACTTATAAGTGAATTGCTGCAGTATAATTCTGGAGCGGGCAGGGGAGGGGAAATTTACTTTGAGATGGAACAATCTGATTTTACATTAACAATTTTGCAGTGCTGCTACTTCAGCTCCCTGCTGTATTATGATGAAATATTAAAAAATATATTTGTGTTCTAGGCTTTGCAAGCTGACCCAGAATACTCTTTATTTAGGCTTGAACTGTTGGTGTGGCCCACTGTGCTCTTCTAAAGTCGTAATTTGGGTGACCTATTTCTGTATGGGTGAAATTAAATCCTAGAAAATAAAAAAGTGAAGATTTACAGACTTGGTCTCCATGTACATATAGATCTGAGAGAGTGAGTTTATGAAGCTGCTTTTTTATTAGAATGGCTTGGTATATACAGTCTGCTGCAGGATATCAGAACTTTGCCGTGGTCCTCAAGAGCCTGCTTTAATGGCACTGAAGAGCCATTAAACTGCAACAGTCACCATCCTGGCAGAAGTGCTGTGACACAATGGGATGGCCAAGTTTGAGAGGGACCCAGGTATCTTCAATTTCTACATAAGGCTGGGAGTAAAATTTTCTTAGGAACCCAATCAGAAAAAAAAAAAGGTCAATGCTACAAAGCAGAATGGGAAAGAAGTAGTGGAGGCAAAAGAAAAAGAAGACAAATGCAGGAAATTTGGGAAGAAAAAGAGATGTGCTAGGATAAACTTGTCCTGCTTAGTTGTAGGATCTTAGAGTGGAAGAGACTGAATGTGCAAGGCACAGCCAAGAGTCTTGGAGTCATAGTCTGAAACCACTCAATGGAAGAACATTTCTGGAGCTTTTGGTCAGATGAAGAAAATAGAAAGGAGTGAATATATGGGAAGAACATACACACAGAGGGTTTTTTGTTGCTGTTTGGTTTGTTTTGTTTTTCTGTTGGTATGTCTAGATCTGTAAATTGTTGAAATTATGATGGATTGTCTTTCTTTGGATTTTGTTTTTTTAATAACTTATATCTCTCTTTCAACCATCACAACTCCTTAAAAAAAATGTACACAAAAGTTAGAAATTTAGAGGATGTATTTTGGAAAAGAGCTGGTGTCAGCTCTTAGGGTGTAAGGCAACTGAGAAAAAAAGTCCCAATTGTATTAAATTATGACAAGAGTGTTTATTCCAGTTTAGGAAGTGTGCCAGGGAGCTGAATTAATAAAGCAGTCAAGCAGCTTAGTTAGACCAAGGTAAACATAAAAGCTTACGAGACTCACCATGGTGAGACAGAAAAACAGTAGCCAGGCTGAAAGCTTAGAGAGGGGAGCTTTTTCAAGTTTTGGCTGTGTAACACTAATTAAATGTCCTTCTTTTCACATTAAAATTTGAAATATTATATTATTTTAATAGATGAATACAGTCAATAAGGTTTACTTCGGATTGATGGTTGAGTAAACTCAGTTAACTGTGTTTTTCTTTTTAAAAATTGCTTCATATGCATCTCAGGAGACCCAATTTAATTCAGGCAAGTAACAAATTATGTCTGTCTACCAATCTTTTATGGCTGAAGAAGGTCAGAATATAATTGAGTTCCAGTGTACTGGGTACTGTCTCAGAGGATATTTTCCTTCTCCTTGACTTACTGCATTCCAGAAGCATGTAAGTTTCAAAAAAGGTCTTTTGAAGACTTTTTTATCTTTCTTTTCTTTTCTTTCCCTTTTTTTTTTTTTTTTTTTTTTTAATCTAAAACTAGGAGTCTGGACAGTAAAGGCCATTTATAAGATAATGATGAAAGAATCCTCAAATTCACACAGTAGTATCTCTTCTTCTAAAAACTCTGTTGTTTGAATCAAAAACAGCTGAGGATTTTAAACCATAACTTCTCTTGTGAGATTTTTGTTAGGAAAGTTTCATGTAATTTGGACTAGAAATTTTTATGAATATATAAAGCATGCCCTTCACCCTGAACTATAAACTAGAATTGAGCTTAAAATTAGAAAATCAAATGATTGTCTGAAATGCTCAACATCGAAACTGGAGAGATTATATTCATACTTTAAGCAACTATTCCTTTGTGGAAATAAAAAGAAGAGCTTCTGCTCACCATAGAGCAGATTATTTCAGGCCCTAATGTAATTTTTTAATTATGTAATTTTTTAATTACAGAAGACTTGGGCAAAAATAAGCTGTAGGTCTGAACCATAAATCAAAGTGCCAGAATTTTAGTGGTGGTAGAAGTGGACAGGATGGCAAAACTCATAAATTGTTACTTTGAGTCTGGCTGCTAATTAATTTTTTGTGTAGATTTTTGTCCTGAAAAGAAAAAAAATTTTCTGATTTGGTTTAGTCATGACCAAACCCGAAATTTTTCCCCTAACCTAGTGGAAGATGTGTAATGTGATTTCTGGCAGAGAAACTGGGTGTCTTTTGAGCTTGTTGTCCTTGTGAAGTGTAAATCAATGTGGTCTGAAATCTCCTAAGTTATGGAGTTGAATATGACTCTTGATGGAACTCTTCAACACCTAGATTAGTCTAAACCAAATTTAGCTAAGAAATTCCTAGTCTTTTCCTGATAAGCAGTAAAGCTGACACCTTCTTTGATTCAGTTAAATATGATTTAATTTATTAATTTTTTTTGCTAGCACTTAAAGTTTTCTTTTTAAAGAATAGGGAGATCAAATCTAGCAGTGCAAAGATTGAGAGCTGACTAGGTCAGGCAACTTTGCTGAAACCTACAACAAATAAAAAGAAAATGGTTCCTGAGTTGCATGTGCGATACTCACATTACAAATAAAACTGATGCTGCAAGTGCAGTGATGGTGGGCAGGAAGTATGAAGCAGAAATCACAACTATCTTGTTCTCACAAAGAAATCAACAGTGTGCTGCTATCTTCATGCAAGGTACTGCTGGATGTCTTAACAGATGAATTCTCCATGCGGAATAATGATACAGATCACTGAAGGAAATCAAAGCATTTTTCTTCTTAATTAAATTTTTGTATCACAATGCAGTGCTCTCATGCCTATTGCTACATGGAAAAACATGGGGCACATTCTTGCTCCTTTCACAATGACTCTATAAAATCCAAAATCAGAGACATCTACGCTGTAGAAGCTTACACACGTCTTTAGCTTAGGCAGATCAGATCACTGATGTTCATATCTACCTTCCCATAAATTACAAATGGAGAAAAAGGAAATATAAGCTATATAAGCAAATGATTATGTTAACAGATGAGATTTCTATGTGCAACTAAGTTATTCCAATTATAGGACACCATAAATGCATAATTTTGCTGCCTGTTAGGCTGCTGGTGCACACCATGGACAATTTAAAGTGCCTTGGGATTCAGCAGCAGGAGAGTAAGATCCTCTTATGTGCTGTGGTTTAAGGTAAGGATCAAAAAAGGATCCTTCCATCCACATGTTGCAGCAATAAATGGTAGCTTATAGCTAAGTGTAATGAATATAATTCAAGGGAAGTATCAGAAGCCCTTTTTCCTTTAACTTATTCTGAAATAGAGAAATTACAAACTTCATTTCATAGAGTATTTTGACACTATTCTTTATTCCTAATCTATAGACATAAATCTTTTGGAACTTGATCCAGCTTCTACTAATAGGGAAAGTTTGTGGGATTTTTCTCTCTAATTTCAGAGCTGATTCTTAGGGCTTTAATAATTATAGCTGAGAACTTGAGTGAAGGAGTGTGTGACATTTATTCCGAATCAAATGGAATATGCATGTAATGATCTAGCTGAGAAGTTGCAGTCATCTAGTAATTTGCAGCTAATGATAATTGTCTAATAAGAAGAACCTAAAATTGTTTTCTTAGAAGTCTGTTATTATGAATAATTCTGTTAGCGATGTGCAAATCTAAAGTAGGTTGACACCAGATAAAAAAGTATTCTCAATATACCAAAGGTAAGAATCAAGGTCATGCACAACATTTTGAAGTGTTGTTTTGTTGATTTTTTTTCCCCCTTCCTAAGATAACTGATTCAAAGTGGTGCTTGTCAGTGGCCAGCTAGTGACTGAAAATGCTTCTTGATGGCCCAGAGCTGAGAGTGTTTACATGCTGATTATTGTGATGACCTTATGCTCCCATTTTTGTAGTCTCCTTTTTACTAACTGCATGTTTTAGAGTAGTAAAATCTAATACACAGTATTGTATCCTATTTTCAAGTCTTCACAAGCAGTGCAATTAGAAATAGGTTATCTAGCTGTTCAGCACCTCTGCAACATACAGAAATTTAAGTATTTCCATTTAAAAATGTTTTAAAGTAAATTTTAAAAACAGTATTTGCAGAAATGTTACAAAGTTATGTTGTTGTGTGTATAGACTACATAGACTTCTACCTTTAATCTAAATGCAAATAAATGTGTCCATAATTATATATTTTAATTTTGAAAATGATAGATTTAGCTTTAAGCCATTTGTACACTTTTGATTCTACAGTTCTGACAATTATCTAAGCTATTTCTATTATGCTAAATGTAAGAAAAACATAATTATTTCCATCTTTAAATTTCTAAAACTTAAGAATTCAGATCTCTAATGTGATACTGTTCATGAATTTGAAGTTGGGCTTGTCCCAATGCCAGGCTAAATAGTGCTCAAAGCAGCAGAAAGCACTGATTGTTGAAGGATGGAAGGAGCAGAGGAGTGCTGGCCATTGGGTAACCTTAAGCCCCATGGTCACTTAATATTATGAGGAATGCATAACAACTTATAACAAGTGAGTACTATCCAAAAAGTTTATGCCTTATTGCAAGACTTTCTAGAACCTAGATGAAAAGTGCTATAAAACTGTTGTTTTGACTTCTCATCCATCTGTTTTTTGCTTTCAGAGGAAACCAACAGACTCGCCCAAAGACACTTGACCTCTTTACCTCATTATGAACTAGTTATTGGAATTAATAGCAATTAATTTAGCAAATAATTAAAACTGCAAAGCTTCAAGTATCATAATTAAATAAAAATCTTCCAAAGCTAGTTTCAGATTCAAAGCAAACATTGCCATAAATATCTATTTTTTTTAATTTATTTTTTTTTTATTCCTTCATATTTGCTCTTTTCTTGTGCCAAAGAAGCAGATGTTGGCCACATCAAATGGAGAAGTATACTGAAGACATCTTATACAACAGTCTATTCTTATTTTAGGTAAATTGTAGTAGGTACCATTGGCCAATAAAAACTGCAGTCCAGTTGCCTGATGTTGTCCTGAAGGCATGACAGTCCATGACTTCAAAAGTTTTCAGTATAAATAGTCAAAATAGCTTTAAGAAACAATAAGGTAACCACAGAATTACTAAATTACTTTTATTAGGTTGCAAAGAAGGATATTAGGCAATTATTATTAGGAAATTAGGAAAAGAACCCGTATTTTTTTCAAACTTAGTAAAACACATCTGCAGTCTTGTTGAGTTTAGAGACAGACAGTTCACTTGAGTATCTGGATTTTTTCAGTCCATTTGTCATATAATATAAGGGGGAACAGAGTGAAAGAAAAAGGTTTTCTGAGACAGAATTTGTATTGTTTCAAAATTGAAGTGGAGAAACCTTAGAGGTTGCCTTCCAGTGGCAGTTTGTTTTCAGAGCCCAAGAAATAAAAGATGTAATGTAAAATACTTTGGTAAGGATAGGATTTTCATAATATAACAAAGAAAATCTTTAATGCCAGTGGAAAAGGAACCTGACATAATTAAAATATTCTTCTCCCTGTTAATGTCTAGGAACACATTTTATTTCCCACTGTACATGAAATGTCTGATATTGTGTTGATCACCTACAACCCTGTTCATTTCTAGGCCCTTTGGTATTTTTTTTAAATTGATTTTTAACATCCTGTTGCCCAACAGACAGTATGGAATGAAACACACATCAGGATGGCAGAATTCTGTATTCCCAGGTAAGCATAAAGCAATAGAGAATCAGGATCAGGCCTTCAGTGGGAAGGGGGCTACTTCAATGTATTCATTGCTATTCCTTGAGCTGCTTTTTGTTTCTAAATACATTCCTACAAAGAATAAGAGTCAAATTCTGTTTTCTCAAGATCCTAAATCATTGTGTTCTCATAACAGTTCAGTTAGGACCTGGAAAGACCTTAGCAAAACAGCTTACTGTGGAATCCTGGTGTGGGTCTTGCAGGTGTTAATGCCTCAAACTGACACTGTGGAGGGAAATCTGTGGAGCAGGGGTGGGACATTGAGCCAGGTAGTGTCCCTCTATTTTTTGGGTCTAGAAGTCTGTCTGTCTCTTGCACACGTGCAGTTATAAAATCAGTCTTCCCTGCTCCTAGGAACCTTAGCACCAAGTGAAGATAACCCACTCTTTGCACATGCGTGACTACAAAGGTTACATTTGGGCAGCTGGGCATCTATGGGGGTTATATTTGGTCAACCCTGTGGGGAGGCAACAGTGAAACCCCCAAGACCCAATGCCCACCGACTCAATTTTTTGTGCATGCTCCACCACTTGTTTGGAGGTGTGGTCAGTCAGTGCTAAAAGGGGTCAAGCACGGTCCCCGGGACCTTTTCTTTTTTCCTTTTTTTCTCTCTCCTCTCTCATTCTCTCTCTTGCCTGCCACATGAGGATCATAACCAGAAAAGACCAGAAGACCATCACCACAAGATGCTGAGGGTGGTGATACCTTTCCTACATTTAGTAGTGGCAGAGAGGCCTCACGGATGGCTCTGGTAAGAAGCTGAAGAGCTCCCCCAGCTCCAAAACCAGCCAAGGAGCCATTGGAGAGACAATGGATGCACCTCTGCAATTAACATACAAAAGAACTGATACAAGAGCTGAGCAGAGGGAGCAGTTGAAAAAAAGAGCTGTGCTGGAGAGGCAGAGCAGTGCTGGTGGTTCGTGAGGAAGAAGGGGAAGAAGGTGCCCAAGCAGGTTTCCCTGCAGCCCATGGCGAGATGGCAGCTGTGGCCCTGCACTCATGGGGGAATGTGGTGGGACATTCCCTGAAGTTGCCAGGAGGGGTGAATGTGGATTTGCTGCCAGTGGACTCTGATCACACAGCCGTGGAAGACCAAAGCAGCACCAGGGGAGGTGGCTGTTCCTGAAGCCCCCGTGACTCTGTGGGAAGCCCAGGCTGGAGCAGCTCTGGGCCTCGTGGGAAGGACTCACGAAGGAGAGGTTGGTGGAGGACTCTGCCATGGGAGGGACCCTGTGGGGAAGCAGGGCAGGACTGTAAGGAATCCTTCTTCCTGAGGAGGCAGGAGCAGCAGGAACCACCAGCCTGTGAGCTGACTCCAAACCCCATCCCCTGTCCCCCTGTGCTGCTGGGGGGAAGGAGGGAGAGAAATCGGGAACAAAGGGATTTGGGCTCGGGAAGAAGGGAGGGTGGGGTAACATATGCAAGCCCTGCTCTGTGTGTGTCTGTGTCCTGTGTGTGTGTGATTAGTGTGAAATTAAATTATTATTTTTTCCCAAAGTCGAGTCTGTTTTGCCCAGGACCTTAATCGGTGAATAACCTTCCTTGTCCTTTGTTTCAACCCTAGTCTAGTTTGCTTTTGTCCTCCCCATTCCAGTGTTTTTGTGTGTCTGGGGGGAGAGGAGAGAAGAGCTGAGTGGCCATGTGGCTCGTTCTTTGTTGTTGTGTTAGGCCTTAACCATGACAACCACTTGAGTACTGAGACCAGTTCTGGAGTCCTCAGCACAGGAAAGACATGGTCCTGTTGGAGTGGCTCTAGAGGAGGGTCACAAAAATGATCTGAAGTCTGGAACCCTCTCCTATGAGGACAGGCTGAGAGACTTGAAGGTGTTTAGTCTAGAAGGACTCTGGGGAGACCTTAAAGCAGCCTTCCAGTACTTGAAGGGGCCTACAGGAAGGCTGGAGAGGGACTTTTTGCAAGGGGATGTAGTGATAGGACAAGGGGAAATGTTTTTAAACTGAAAGAGGGTAGATTTAGACTAGGAAGAAATTGTTTATGGTGAGGGTGGTGAGACACTGCCCAGGGAAGTTGTGGATGCCCCATCCCTGGCAGAATTCAAGTCCAGATTGGATGGGGTTTTGAGCAACGTGGTCCAGTGGGAGATTTCCCTGCCCACGCAGGGGGGTTGGAACTAGGTGGTCTAGTTGGAACTAGACCTTCCAACCCAAACCTTCTGTAATTCTACGATTTTCCTACATTATTTGCTATTCACTTGCTTGCCTCACACCATGTTCCTTGGATCTTGCTCATGTGATAATCACATGGATTTATTCCCATGTGTTCCCAGGTTTAATATATAAAAAAATGTACACATTATGCAGCATTTTAACTCAAACTTGAGTTAATCTGTGACTGCAGATAAGAAGGCAGGGAGGTGATTTTTGGCCTTAAGAGAATGAAAAATATAATCCACTGTTTGGGAAAGAACTGATCATGCAGCTATTGTTAAAAGCTGACTAGGGGCTACAGTTTTATTATACAAAAAGCTGTAATAGAAGGGAATAAAGGGCAAAAGACCAGTGGCATTCAATTTCTCCAAACACAAACAAGCTCTCAATTATTCATATACAATTACAGTTCACTGAATTAGATACATGAAAAAAACCAACAAACAACGCAACAAAAAACCATGGGTTCTCTCAGGCAGATTCTCAACAAGAATGTCAGAAAAGAAAGGTTAGAGAGGGCAAAGGATGAGAGTTCTATGGCTTTCAAATTGTTCAGTAAATTCATTCAGCTTGGATTTTTACCATCCACTGTGCATTTTCTCCTTTCTTTGACTCACACCTTCAGGTGAGAGTAGCAGGAGCACCAAGCGCCTGCCATGTGTCTGAACCCAGGGACAGCAGCTGACAGCAAATACCCGATGTTACTCTGTGCCTGAAGGCAGCTTGTCTCTAGAAACTGAAAAGAGTCCTCCTTTTAACCACTTCATGACACGGGCCTTGAGAAGAATAGGAAGCTCTGTGCTGTGAGCCTTGCTCCCTTATAAATGTCTATGCCTACACATATACAGATGTAACAGAGAAACTGCCACAAGTTTTTAGGAAGGATGAGATTTTTTCTTCTGCACCAAGGTTGCATTTGCTAAGATTGTACTTATGATTATTCTTATTTTAATAGACTTTTATCAGCCAATGTATTTAGTTTTTGCCTTTTACCCCACTGCTGTCAATCTGAAGCTCACTTCATGTTTTTTGGTACTAGGTGCTACACAGATCTTAAAATACACCACAGGTGAGACAGCCTCAGCATCTGACATAACTGTTTCCCTTGATAGCTGCTTTGCCTTTTACTCAATATATTGTTTGCCTGATCTCAGTTGTGTAAAGCTTTCCCTAAATTTTGTAGGGAATATTGAAGAACTGGGACTTTTCCTCTAGATCATTACTCTGTTTCACTTCTGCTAAATCATTGGAACATTTTCTCTAAATAATTTTGCTGCTCTCAGAGAGATCAAAGACATTGCCAATGTCTTTTGTATATTCTGCTCAGTAAGTTAGGAGCTTCCATCAGAGGGTACATCAGTCAGGTAAAAAACACCTTGCTTAGGAAGACCTGAAAGAAAGCTTTGACGTTTCTTCATTACTTCCAAAAAATGTGTGTGGAGGTCTAGTTATTAGAGAATGTTTCCCAGTAGTTGTGTTCACAAGAGCAGCAACTGTTTACAAACATTAGATAATATTCATAGAAAGCAAATTTTGGTTCTATTTGCATCAATATTCAAGATTCAAGGGTGAGAGAGTTGGTTTTGCTCTACCACTCCCATGTGCACTGCTTGTGTACCTGATCAGATCTAAGTGCTGGGGTTTTGACATCCTGTTTCAATAATTGCAGAAAGTTATGGATGGATTTGGCAACAAATTTTCATCGATCTCTCTACAAATTAGAGTTCTACTTGATTTCATAGGTTGGGGAAATATGACAGCTTAGCTAACAGCCTTTCCTCATGTGCCTTTGGAAGTGGTGAAAAATATGCATATCTCACAGAAAGGTCCTTATTGACATAGCAAAGAGCCCAAACAATAGAAGTGTCTTAAAAGTTATGGGCAGGGTTTGGGGCTTTTTCAGTGGGTCTGAGCAGAGTTGGAAAATCTACTGTAGAATTAAGTGGTTCTGCTCAAATTTTGAATCTTCTGAGGCCAGAATAGGTAGTGGTGAGGCTGCAGTTACTTGTCTGACTGGTGTAATCAAGTTGGTCTGATCTCTCTGAACCGAAAGGGAAATGTAGAAATGTCTGAAATTCTGCAGGTGACCCCAGTTGCTGCAGTTTCTGCCTCTGTTGCTAAGCAGCATATGAAACAGCCATGATGCTGATTTGGCTCATGGTAGTATACAATGACATAAAAGCAAATAGTAAGATTGCATGTGACTCTTTGACTTTAATGGAGCCCAGAGTGAGTGTAGCAGTCCAAGTCTTGATTTGGTTATGACAGTAAGGTCTGATGGCAAGACCCGCGTCTAAAGGACAACATCTGATGAGAAAAGCCACTAAACTAAGTGTAAAATAGATAATGTCTGGAAACAATAGCAGTGTAGTGGTGAGCATGAAGAAGCCAAGGACCTGTTTTTTCATGCAGCTTTTTTTTTTCCAGCAGAAAGCAGTTAATTTAGCTACTAACATTGCACAGACAGGACTGTGAGTGTTCGGGATGTAACAATGTTTTCCCCTTTTGTTTGGTCTGGGGAAAGCAACAATCCTGACCTGTAATTTCCATATATTGTAATACATTCTATTTAGGGTTATCTGGTCTTCAATTATTGAAATTCATCTACCGAAAATCATTGCCATTATCTTTTACAAGGCTAGCAAACATTCTTTGATAAGAAGATAGTAAAATACGGACCATTCTTCTGGCTTTTTGTTTGTTATTCCCCTATTCCTTACGTGCCTGTGAAAAATTATATGCTTTTTTTACCCTAGAAATGTGACTAAATAAACAAACCCTCTTATTTTGGTAGTAGACATAGTCATAACTATTGTAGTTCATTTACTTATCTGCGTAGAGTTTTTATGTGTTTTTTTTTACCTTGCAAGTGCAGATAAATTATATAATAAATTTAAATAAAACTTCATTTTCTGCAAAAAACTTGTATTCCATTTTCTTACTGAAACACAATAAAACAAAATATATGAAATATTATGCAATAGGTAAAAGGAAATATATTTGTAGTCAGATATGAATAACAGATTAGAAGAATCTTTAATTCACTTTTATCTTGCTTTGATCTGAAATCAAACTATGAGAAATATTACAGAGTGGGAGGAAATAAGGATGACTCATTTTCTTGATTCACATTGAATGAATTTTGTAAATAAAGGAATATGACCTCTTTGTTAAGACAGATTTATGTAGAGCCTTTAAATTTTTTTAGTTGATTTCTCAAAAGGTACAACTGTGTATCAAAAGAATCTATCACTGTATCAGTGATTCAGTTTACGTATGAAGCTCAAGCTTTCTCTGGTATTAATTACTTCTTATAGTTTTTCCTTCTACATAGCAGCTGGCTTAAATCTTCCTCCCAAGACTATAGCACATATCATGGTGAAGGAAACAAAATTTAAACTGAAGTACAAAAGTGAAAAATTACTTTCTATTAGAAATGGGAACTTGAAATACCAGTTATATATTAAGGCTTCTAGTGTCTATAACAAGGTTGATACAGTAATTTAAAGATGTAGAAAAAAGAAGAAAAGTTTTTATTTTATATCTTTCTCATGCCCAAATATCTGTGTCTATTAAAAACTGCTTTTAAAAATGTGTTTGAAAACTATGAGAAGCAAAGACTCTAGTCTTCCCCATCTCAAATTAGACAGTGGCAGGAGGATTGTGTTGATGCAGCAGAAGTGGCTTTGGTCCTATCATGTTTTATTGGCCTGCAGATGCTCCCAGCTTGCCACTGGCAGAAGTCAGACTGGAAAAAAATACAAGTGCTGGTTTTCTAAGCTCTTCCCGTGTTTTGATCACAGAATAATGTTTTCCACAATAGATTATGCAGACACTTATGCTGTAAATACTCCTACTCATAAGGAAACTAATTAACACGGTCTTGTCTTGCTAGCTAGAAGTTTTGGACTCCCAACTTGTTCTATTGAGGTGCCTGGGAGCAGAATTGTTCTAGGTAGTTTGGAGTTACAGGCAGCCAGTGTGTCATGCTGTGTTCATGTTTTCAATCTTAGCTTTGCAACTTTTCTTTATAAAGATGAACCTTTAAAAGACCATAGCAGTCGCATTTGGGGAATGAATTTGCTGCTTCCTATCCTGTGCAAGTGTAGTAGCACTGCTTCTCGTATAGAATCAAGTCGTTCAGGTGTTCATTTTTCAGGAATATCACCATCTGTTGCAGGCTACAAGTGTGAATGGTGACAGTTAGTGGAGGTCTGCTTTAACTTTAAGCTTAGAAACTCAGTTTATTGAAGGTGACAGTCAGTAGTTTAATGTATTTGCGCAATGATGTGGACAAGTGCTTTAAGTACACCATACAGACACATTTTTTCTTTGGTTATAGGAAAGTTTAAGATGACCACAACTTGGGTCTACATCACCAATGTCTGATTGAAATATGTGCTGGAAAGTGACTGTAGTAATGCATATACTTGTCCTTTGTTCTTCATGTTTGCCTTTCTGCAAAAGATTACACATACTAGTTTGAGTAATGTAAAGGATCCTACAACAGTTTGGATTACTTAGCATAATGCTAGGTGAAGTTTTCTATTTCAAATTATTGTCACAATAAAGTCAACCTTGGTCCTTTCCTATCAAGTCACTTTAGTTGGACATGATGGGAATAGAAATAGTGAGAAGAATATTCTGTTTAGGACTACAGAAAACTGTGCGTGATTTCCTGGAACACTGGAGACAGTAAGAAGGTAAAGTTCTTGAAAGAGCAGCTGCTTCCTTGGAGGCTGAATGCTTTGCCATATCAGCCAGGTAATTAAAGCAGAGGCCATTATATAATTTAAAAACAGACAAACAAACAAAAGACAACCAACCAACAAAAAAAAAAACAACAAACAACAAAAAACCCAAGCCAAAAGCCAAATGACTTTTTACTTACTTGGGATTTTTTTGGGTTTTTTTGTCGTTTTTTTTTTGTTGTTGGTTGGTTTTGAGTTTGTTTGTGTGGTTTTTTTCTTTGTTTTTTTTTTTTTT
>NW_009952435.1:1216652-1268878 GCF_000747805.2 Chaetura pelagica
ATATAATTTAAAAACAGAAAAAAAAACAAAAGAAACCCACCCAACAAAAAAAAAAAACAAACAACAAAAAAACCAAGCCAAAAGCCAAATGACTTTTTACTTACTTGGGATTTTTTTGGGTTTTTTTGTCTTTTTTTTTTTGTTGTTGGTTGGTTTTGAGTTTGTTTGTGTGGTTTTTTTCTTTGTTTTTTTTTTTTGGGGGGGGGCATTTTTTTTCTCTTCCTGCTCTGTCCCCCCACCCCACTGAAATACTACTAGTATTCTTCCCCCTCATTTTGTTTATTGTTTTGAGGGAATAGTTTTATTTTCAAGTCTGAATGATGAGCGTGTGTTCATCTAGGCTAATGCTAACGGGCTGGCTGTGATGGAAACCAAAGTCCTTGTTTCTCTTCTCAGACACCCCTTTAGGCAAATGTTAACCTGCCAAAAGCATGTGCATTCCAGGGAGGATTTGCAAATGAACTAGTTGTTTCCCATTTACAATATTTCCTGACCTAAATCTTTCTGTGCTAAGAAAGACAAAAAAGAAAAATAAATGTTATGCACTGAGAAGCTATTGCAGATGAAAAAATATTTTCTCTAATGTTCACCTTGTCCACTCATATTAACTATTTCTAGAATATAATAAATTCTGGTAAGCATGGCATTTCATTGTGATTATTCACAGAGCTGACCTTATGCCTATAAGCACATGTTTTACCTAAGTGAATTAGCCCACTTACATGTTCTTCTAAATAAAAATCTGCCCATAGCCTTGGAAAGCCAAAGACATTTTGGGAAGTATTCTCATCTCATTGTGTTGGATTTTGCTGGCCAACTCTTGCTGCGATTTGTGAACAACATTGCCAGTACAATGTACAGTAAATGCAACTCTACAATGCTGAAAAAGCCTGTTTTTTTCATGTGGCATCACAAGCAGCATGACAGTAAAGAAATGTATATGCTCTCTTTCCTGTTTTTCTTTATATTTCTAGAAATCTTAAAGCATGCTTTGGATAAATGAAGAGCAGGACAAGGTAGGAGCTTCTGTTGGTGCTTGGTCTAGGAAGTCTGGCCACTAACAAAAAGTCTGAGGCACCTGTGAGGTTACACCCGCTTCTAAGGACTGTGGGGAGCTGGGGACAGGCAGATGGCTGCAGTCCTTGCTAGAGAAATACGGTTAGACACAGAGTGTGTCCAGCAGGTGGTACCAGGTATAGGGAGCTGGACTTCTGTCTCTCCCAGCTTGCTGAGGGATGTTTGTTTGGACTTTACTGCACTGGCAGCAGGAGACAGGACAAATTTCCATCTTATAGTTGCTTCTTCTAAGGGTGAAGAGGGAAGAAAATCTCTGCATGTTTCTTTTTTTCCCTTATCTGATTAATTTACACTGAAACAACAACTTCAGGACTTCCATATTGACTAGATTGGTCCTGCTCTTGCAGGACTTTTGCTAAACATTAGCAACAATATGACAGTCAGCAATGCTACTTCTTACCCACGGGATTAATGGTAGCATGAAAACTAAGGTATAGTAGAGATGTGGAGCTCTCTTTAATAGTTCTCTGTTGCGTGCAGACAGTATATGATACTTCAATATTTGTGCATTCGTAGCTCTGTTACGATAGCTTCTGTCTTGCAATTTAATTCGTCCTTGAAAATTTAAAAAAGCCAAACCTTTGTGTAAGCTTGAGTTTATTCCTTGATTGTATTTGTTGATTTATTTGTTAGACGTCAGCTTTCATTGCCACTGTTCTTACAGTAAAAAAAAGTAAATCAGTTTACACCACTTGATGATTTGCCTTGGCTGTCTAAGTTTTCAGTGACTTTTCTAATGCCTCAGTAGCTGTTGGTGAAGAGGTTTTGTGATGTCAGCAAGTCCACTGAAACCAAGAAATTTCTTTCATCTTTACTGATGTGAGAAAAAGACAGACCGACAGTTTTGATTTGAAATACATGTAAGTTTGATCTTCCAGTCCCATTCATTACGTCCTCTCTTTTATAAGCTATTTTCTCTAAACTATCCAGCCATGGGGGTTGGACCCGATGATCTCCAGAGGTCCCTTCCAACCCCTAACATTCTGTGTGATTCTGTGATTTCTCCAGAAATACTGCTTGGTCATCCAGTATTTTTGTTCTATTGCAATGAACAGGTAGTATGATGGTAGAAGATTCTCATTTACTTACTTACTTGTAACATACAGACTGATAGCAAGGAGACAGGTAGCAAGACTGTGTTCTCCAATTTTGCTGTAGACCACAACGCAGTGGAGGAATGATCTGCTAAGCAAGGTCCAGGCCTGTTCTCACTGACTCCTGCAGCAGTGTGAGAGCTGGTGCAGTGACAGGACCAACAAACAGTTGTGAGAGGGAGGAATAAATCAGGGAAATTGGGACAGTTGGCATTGTCACATGCCCTCAATTTATTGCTTCCCTACTCGTGCTAAAGAGCCATAAAAGCAATAAGTGAGGTGGATCTACTGGGTAAATTACTTCTGGTTTTGTGTAATCCTTTTATATACTTACAAAGCAATGATTAAGTGAATGTGCCTTCTTGAAAATGGGTAAAATTTTAGCTTACTGTATTGATAACCCAGATATGCTGCTGGTTTGATAATTACACATCTATTGTCAAAGACTTTCAGAAAGAGAAATTTAGCCTTTTTTTTTTTTTTTTTTTCCTGGAAAAATTCAGCCTTCACAGTTTCCACTTGTACAAAAACTGCAGGTGTTTAGCACTTATTAAAATCAGGCAATTCATCTGTGATCGAAAAAAGTTCATGCTCAGCCTTTTTATCTCTACACAGTATTGAATAAAGTTTTGCCACAGACTTCAAAGATCCTGCCCAGTGTCCCTTCATTTCAGTTATTGCAAAAGAAAGGAACAGCTCTTGATTTCTTTTGTATGTAATTATATAGGTTGGATTAGCTTAGTTCTGCATGAAAAATCTGACATCAGAATAGCTTCCTTCCTCTAGCAGTTGCCAAGCTGGGGAACTGGTAGCTTTTTACTTAAAGAATACCCTCTCTTCAACAAGTTAACTATTCTGTGCACTCTCTATTGATGTTTGAGACAAGAGTTGGGTATGACTTTTACAAATATTATTTTCTTTGCTTCCCCACCTTGATATACGAAGGGAGTGACCCGAAGTGAGTGAGAGGCTAACATGCTCAGCACATAGCACCCTGGAGAGACATCACTGTTACTCGTGTGAAATGCGGAGTCCTGGCTGGCTGGCTGGCTCAGCTCATGGAAATTAAATGTTGCTTATGGGTGCCAGTCCCTGGATAATGTGTTTAACCTGTTCCCAAGGCATTAGAGAGCAACTTTTCCCTGTGCAAGACACAAAATTTAAAGCATGAGACTACCTTGGCTTTCAGATGCTGTGCCATTCATCCTTGCAGATTTGCACTGTTGTAGAAATAAGCTTTGGCTTTATTTGCCTTATACTTAAAGTGTCTTAGACCATGTTGCTAACACTAAACTCTGCTGGCATGCTCAAATTGAATGAGGATGTGAAGCCCTGTCTGAGATGCTCAAGGCCCCAAGTGCAGGTGCAGTGAAAACCATCTGCTGTGGATGGAGCTTCTGCAAGGTTGAGATGAGGAGTTTCAGCTGGGCAACAAATAGCTTTACCACCAAAGCTAGACCTCAAGGTGAGTCAGGTCTGGGTGCTGTGTTTTTTCTGTAGCTATGAAGTCTTCTAATGTAGGCTGGGATTTTGATACATTACACTTTCCCCCCCCCCGTTGTGTAACAGATGATTATTTACCTAACACCAGGAAAACCTCTCAAAGTTGCTACTAAGCTATATTATATTTTGCAGTTACTCCCTCTTCTGATGGTACACAGTACAAGGGGAACACTGCTAAATATTCTGTAAACAATACATACCTTGACATTAAAAAGCAACTAGCAATTTTTCCTGAACTCTTTTTTTGGCATCAAACAAAGCAGAGTCTGAAAAGTTTTTAGTAAAGAAAAAAGTTTTAGTTGTAGCAGAACCATTAGCATTTTTTCTCTATTTCTGTTAAAGGCAGTTGCAAATACATTTGATCTGCTAATGTTCATCATAACGTTCCTTAACATCGTCAGGTTAGTATGATACAACATTTAACTAGCGATGAAAAGCTCCAAAATTTGAGTTTAATGATTATGAATTAAAATTACAACCCAGAGCATCAAGACATTTTTATTACTTTAATGCATTATTTTAAAAACTAGTCTTCTCAATAAAGAAGATGCTTGGAACCATAAGGTTCTAATTGCTTGAAAGTAAAAGTTTGTCTTGCATTTAACAGATTAGCAGTTTGGCTATTATTGAAAATTAACATCTTTATACCTTTGCAGAGTACAAGTGATACAGTATTGACACTTGCAGATAGCTTAAAGTCACATCAGTGCTCTTAGACTGTGATTTCATGCCTATTTTTACCATAGTTTGCAGTCGACAATCCCCCATTAGGAAGTTCAGAATCGTTTTTCAGGTCTCATGATTTTAAGCCCTTTTGTCTTTCCTTTCAGTATTTTAGTAAATAAAATCAGAGCTCCCAAGGGCCTCCCCTCTCCTGTCTCCAGTTATTCTAACAAGAGCAGGAGTAGTTACAGTGCAGGTGTGTGAGTAACTAAAGGGAGAATGCTATCAAACCTAGTACCCAGCATATCACGGGAGACCTGAAATACTTTGATTTCCTAGTTAACTAGTGCTGATGTATATAAATCTGCTAATATTTAACATGGTGTTTATTAAAGCTAAACTGAGAACCTTGAATTTGGATGATCAAGTACATGCTTATGAACAAACTTACTGCCCACAGACCATGCCCAGGAAAGAGTTCACATGGGCTGGATTGCTGAATTTGAGAATCCCTTCCTGATGTTAGCAAGGGTCACATCCTGAAGACATTAAATATAATCCAGGATTTCAGTCAGCCTTAAAAAGCGTACAGTGCCAGGGAGTGCCCAGGTTAGAAGACCCACTGATTAGCTCTCCTTGTGTGAGCTTCCTCTGGCTTAACTCTATTGCTGTTACAGATTTGTACAGTTAACATTTTTCCTGCATTTAGGCTCCTACAGGTAGGTAGTATTAAGAATTTAGGTCTACATAAGAGAGATGAAAATGACTTTGCTCTTACTAATATTGTTTGTCTGTGCTTGGAGTGTTGGAAATTAAAAAAAAAAAAAAGGGAAAAAGAAAAAAAAAACCAACTTTAAAACTAGCTTCTCCATCAAAATTGCGAAGATACCTTGACTCCTCACATAATTCATTTACAATAATTATGAGTGAGATTATAATTTGTAGCTCTACATATGAATTAGTTAGACAAAGGACAATGGACAGGAGTTGTTGACTTTCATGACCCTCATTTACTAGATTGGTCATCCTCCCACCAAGACATGGCTTGAAAGAAGAGGCCTTCCTGGGATTAACAGTGTTTTGAAACACTTTCTTGACCTTTTGGGGATATTCTGATCACTTCATTGACCTTCAACCAAAATATTCTGAGTACCTATGTAGTCTATCTCCATACTCTATCTTGGCACATACCTCATTTATTGAAATACACAGATTTTGAACTGCATCAGAAGTTACACTTGAAGTGTATAGCATAGATATCCCCTATTATTTATTTTATTTTATTTTATTTTATTTTTTTCAACAATTGCTTGGCCTCTGAGGGACTTTGGCACCAGTTTAGCACTGATGCTTGCTCTCTTTTGATTTGGTTGTTTTTTGGTAGCAGGGTAAGGGACACAGGAGTAGCCCCAGTAAGAAGCTGAGAAGCTCCCCCTGCTCCAAAACATGCTAAGGAGCCATTAGAGGGACAATAGATGCTCCTCTGCGATTAACATACAGAAGAATGGATTTAACACCTGAGCAGAGCTAGCAGAGAAAGTGAGAAGAGCTGTGCTGGAGGAGAAGAGCTCTGCTGGAGAAAGAGAGCGGTGGTAATGGTTGATGAGGAAGAAGGTGCCTGAGCAGAAGTTTCCCTGCACCCCATGGCGAGATGGCAGCTGTGCCCCTGCACTCATGGAGGAACGTGGTGGAACATTCCCTGAAGGTGCCAGGAGGGGTGAACTTGGCCAGTGGACTTGGATTTTGTGGCCAGAGGATTTGCTGCCAGTGGACTCTGAGTGCGCAGCTTTGGAAGACCCCGGTGCCAGGGAAGTTTGTTCCCAAAGCAGCCTGTGACTCTGTGGGAAGCCCAGGCTGGAGCAGCTCTGGACTTCGTGGGAAGGACTCAGGAAGGAGAGGTTCATGAAGAACTCTCTGCCATGGGAGGGACCCCGTGGGGAAGCAGGGCAGGACTGTAAGGAATCCTTCTTCCTGAGGAGGCAGGAGCAGCAGGACCCACCAGCCTGTGAACTGACTCCGAACCCCATCCCCTGTCCCCCTGTGCTGCTGGGGGGAAGGAGGGAGAGAAACCGGGAACAAAGGGATTTGGGCCCGGGAAGAAGGGAGGGGTGGGGTAACATATGCAAGCCCTGCTCTGTGTGTGTCTGTGTCCTGGGTGTGTTTGATTAGTGTGAAATGACATTATTATTTTTTCCCCAGGTTGAGTCAGTTTTGCCTGGGACCTTAATCGGTGAAGATCCCTCCTTGTCCTTTGTGTATGTGTGTGTGTGTGAGGAAGCGTGTTGGGCCCGAACCACGACATTATTGGCGAGCCAGGCAGGAAAGAGACAAGGAACCATCACAATGCTGTACATATGTAGGAGTTTTTTTGCTGCATAAATAAAATCTTTGTCAAGAATATAATATTGAAAATAGTCAAGGAACAAGAAAGTGAAGAGTATTTGAACATGTAAAAGAGAAGACACCCTAATCTCAGAGGTGGTTAAATGAACAATTCAACTTTTAAAAGAATCTTTTTCTTGCTGTTATAATAAGATACCTTGGAAATGCACTTCTACTTTTTACAAGGGGTTTTATTGTTCATAAATTCAAGACAGAATAGTTGAAATATCAAGGAAGGAACTGAAGAAAGGTGTAGTGGAAGCTTGAAAGAGGTTTTTTTTTTGGAAGCCATTACATAAAAGTATGATTTCAATTTGAAAAAATATATTTTTGTACAGTAAACAGCATATTGTGTTACCTTGTAGAAGTTTGCATATGGAAGTGGTTTGAGGAGGAAAGTAAGCTTTTGAAATACTAAAAATAAAGCCATCTCAACAGATCAGAGGGAAATCACAGGATAATACCACAACAGATCCAATAACATGAAGACACACGCAAGATTTAAAGCTGCTATGCCTGTGAAACTTTAGCGTATTATGCTTCTATAAAGGGTCATGCTCATCAAGAAAAGAATAATTTTCTCTTCTCTCTGAAAAGTACCAATTCTGACAGCCATGGAGACACTCTCTTATGTCTGTTTTCAAGAGGGTAATTGCTGTTCTGTATGAACAAAACATTTTAAAAGAAAAAGCAATCTGGGCAATTCTATGGAGCCTGTGGCTGCATGAGTCCTTCCTGGATTAAGTCTGATAGTATTGGCTGGCTGTTCTCTAGTGTGTGAATTAGACATGAGCAGGGAAGATGCTCATGACCATCCCTTTGCTTGGGACCTTCATTGTCTCCAGCACAGTTCATCTCTGCAGGTATCTTCTATATTCAAATTGGTTTTATAATTACAAAGTCAAGCACTGAGAAATTAAGGGAGGATTCCTTTGTGCCAGCAATTTAACACTTGCAGGTGTGAACCAGGCTAACAGATTAAACCTCAGTAAGTTAGATTTTGGAAGCCCTGTTCAGGTCTAATGCCTTAAAGCTGTTTTGTCTTATAGTAGCTTTGTGTTTAACTGATTAACTGCCTGTCCCAGGCAGGGATCTCGTAGAATAGTTACTAAGGGATTGTGTCATGAAGAATTTGGAAAGACAGTTCCTACTGTAACAAGAGACTTAGTTTATGGTAAAATTTCTGATTTGTGCATATTGGTAACAGGACTCAATGTGTCAGTAAGAATCACAGCTGCTAAATTCTCTATAATCCTCTGATTGTCAAGGGTGCATCCCTGATGATGGAAGAAGGAAGGTTTGGGAGGGGCAACCCTTTCATGTGTGCAACAGAGAAAACTATGAAATATGGCCTATGAAGATGAGACTTTTATGCCTGGCTTCTAAAGAGTGTTTGTTAAATGGCATCTTGGTTACATTTTCACTACTCCAGGTTCACTTTACTTTGACATGCTGTTTCCCCTATTCCTGCCTTGTCTGATGCTGGTTTTCTGCATTCATATTTCAGGATTTAATTTGAGTTGGAAAAGACCTCAGGACATCTCTAGCTCAATCTCCTGAGCAAAACATAGCCAGCTAGGTCAGGCCAGGTTACTTAAGACTTTTTTTGCCAGCACTTGAAAACCTTCAGGCATGGAGGCTGAACAGCCTCTCTAGGCAACTTGCTTTAATGCCTGAATGTCCTCATGGCAAAATAAAAAAATTCCTTTCATGCAGTCTGAGCCTCTCTTATTTAAATTTATGCCTAAAGTGTCTCTTTCTTGCCGTATGCATTGCTGCCAACAGCCTGGCTTAGTTTCCTGCGTTGACATCCCTGTAGATCCTGGGGGACTGCTATCAGATACCCCCTTCACTGAAGCTGCCTCTTCCCCACAGTGGACAAGCTCTGGTCCCTCAGCCTCTCATGAAAGACCAAATGCTCCAGCTCCCAGCCATCTTGGCGGCTCTACCCTGAATACACTCTAGGTTTCCAATGCCTTTCTTGTACTGAGTGAGGACACCAAAACTGGATGTGGACTAATGAGGGGTATGATCCCTTCCTGTGATCTACTGGCTATGCTGCTGTTCATACAGCCCAAGATATTGTTGGTCATCTTTGCTGCTGGGTCATGCTGCTGGCTCACATGCAGCTTGCTGTCTGCCACAACACCCAGGGTCTTTTCTGCAGAGCTACTCCCTAGCAAGCTCATCACCAGGCTGTGTCATTACAGGGGCTCTTCTTTCCCTGGTGTGGGGCTGGGCATTTGTTCAACGATATTGAATTGCTTGTTATTCCTATTTGCCCATTCCTTCACCCTTTTTGGGTCTTAAAGACAGCTCTGTCCTTGAGCATAATAGCTGGTCCCTCCAATTTGGTATCATCTAGATGCCTGATAAGAGTGCGCTCTGTGAATTAGATCCATTAAACATGGCCCTCGAGGCCTGATCATCCAAAGATTTTTTTACCCATGTGTTCACCCATACAGACTACAATATACTGACTTATCTAAAGACTACTCTGGGACAGTATTTTGTGTGTTTAGTTTCAATACAGTCAGGGTAAATTACATCCATTGTTCTCTCTTCCTCCACAACTCCAGTCATTTTATCACAGAAGGCAACCAGGCTGGTGAGGCATAAATCCATGCCGACTGTTCCACGTCACCTTCTCATTTGTGAGCACATAAATGTGTCTCTTTAAATGAGAAAAGGGAAACTGGTCCTTTTGAAACTAAGACTGGCCTTTCACAGAGTAGGTGAAACTGGATGGCATTTGTGGGCTAATACTGCTTGTTTCATGTCAGCAGGAGTTTTAGTAGTTATTTCAGTGGAAAAAGTAAGACCAATAAACTAAAAATGGGTTGGTTTGTTAATAAAAAGCCTTTCAAAGTTAATAATAGTTTAAGACTGAGGACAAGATTTTTTGTTTGGTTGTTTTTTTGGACAGAACTCATAGACTAGACCATAACAAAGAATGATGTCTTGCCCTGGGAGCTGCTTCACCCAGCTGCTCCTTGAATTGAAGTTCATATAAAGTGGAATGCATTAAGAACTAACAATAAAGAACACTAGAGTTACTTCTTTTATCATAGCTGCACATGCCTTAAGCACACAATAGTTAAGGTTATAGCTGTATCTCAAAACTCAGTTTAGGGGAGTTCAAACTCAGAAGAACTCAGTAGTTAGCAGATGTGAGGGTCAGACCTGGCCTGTCCTTCAAGGTACCTTCAGCAGCAGTATTGAAAGTATCACATAGTTTGAGTTTTTCTGTATATATATATATATATATATATATGTTTGCAGTCCTTAAGTATTTAGTTTGAGACTGTATTGTAATGTAAAAACAAAAGACAGTGAGACATACCTTCTTTTTTATTGTATATTTTCTTTTTTTCCTGTTGCATATATTTGATTCTCACATGCTATTTCAGGTTAGCTTTGAACTGTATGCCAACAAAATTCCTAAATGGAGTGCTTTCTTCGCTACATAATCAAGGAGTTTTGTGCAATCTTTAGTGCTCAGAAAATAATACCTGTATCCTATTCACGCTGTCACATTTCACAATTGGTATGGCTTTAAGTCATTAGACCAGAAGGATGATTATTACCTGGAGTAGAGCTGCTGTTCCATATAACCACACTCATCACAGACATTTGATATGGATTTCTACCTGCCTCTTGACAATGTACTAATCTGGTGATATTAAAGTTCTTGACACCTTTCCTTACTCTGACTCAGATTCATCAAATTAGTTTGACACACTCGGCTGTGAAAACTTGAGTTACTTAGAAGCATGGTCACCTTAGAGTGGATTGCAATCAATACAGAGAGATAAGCACATCCCAGGAATGATTCTGCCCATCTCTCCCTGTCTATCTCTTGCTAACATAGGGAGTTTTGGATAGTTAGGTTCCTATATAGGTGCCTCACTGAAGTAAATGTGTTTGTCCACGTTTTCATTCAATCTTTGGAAAACTTTGTTGCAAACAGGGAATTACGAATTATTTAAACCAGTTTCAGTCCTCTGGAAGTTGTAGGATTTTCCCCCTATTTTAATATGTTCTTGCAAGAGAGGGGATAAAAGAGGAAAACAGATATTTTGATGAGGAAAAAGCTCACTGAGCAGACTTTAATTTTCTGTTGTTTTTTTAAATGACTTTCTAACTGGAAGTCATTTCATGCTCAAATGTGCTTTTACTGCTTAAAAATGTGCAAAACCATGACCTATTGCACAGCTGTGACTGACCAGAAGGTGATTCTGGAAGCCCTCAAAGTACTACGTCAATGCCGTAAACTCAGCACATCTCTTTGTTTTCTTATTGCTTTGCTCTCAGCTTCAGAACCAAGTGGAAACAGAGATAAGAATTTAGGAGAAGTGCAACAATGAACTTTCAGGTATACTTTGGTTCTGCAGTTGACCATACTTATTCAGAGATGGATCTTTTTTGAAGATATAACCTTTCTAATTATGGCCATTGAAATTTAGGAACCAGGGACAGCTGGGAGGGAATCAGATGTTTCTTATAATGAACTATTGAGTACAGCTGGATGGAAAAGCTTCAAGAGAGAGCCTGGACTAGAAATATGTCTTATAGCCTACTCTGGATAAGAGAAAAAGATGGGATTTAAGTGTAGAAGTTTTGTTCAGTGCATTTGGTTTAAAAGGTAAAGCTATACTGGAGAAGGCATTAGGTGCGATGCAAATCTCTCTTGGACTGACAAACTGATCTGTGGCAGGTCCCCTCATCTGTTCAGTTGTATGCTCAGTGCATCATAGAAGTGCAAAGCTGATGTAAACTGCAGCCTCTGGGTGTTACCTGATGTTTTCCAAGACTAATTATAGCCAGGGCAGGTCTACTCACATGTAAGATTAAGGGAAGCAGGAGATCTTGATCCAGGCTTCAACTCATTATCACCCAGCATTCAGCTCTAATATCTTTGTACTGTTTGTTTTCAGGGTTCTGATGATAAGTAATAGAGTAATAATAATAGAGTAATAATTGATATAAGTAATAGCTGTTTATGCTAAATCCCACAATGAATCTGCAAAAAAACATTAAGAGAATTTATGACATCAGCTCTAAGGCTTCACTCTAAGAAGCTGCATCTCTTTACTCAAATTTCTAATAGTGCATTCTTCCCAAACTAATGCAAGCTGTTTTCTCTAAGTTGACTTAATTGCTTTTATCTGTCAGGTCCTTCAACCCTCCTAGTGCCTTGATCAGCTGAGCTTCCGAAATCAAAAGGAAATTGATGGAAGTTTAAAAAAGCAAGAGCATGTTGTATGCTAAATACAGTATACTTTTGTGGAACTGCTATTCCAAAATGCACAAAATAGCCTTCTTTCTCCTCTTTCTGGTTCAAGTTGAAGCTCTAATGTAAAATGTGGTATAGTGGCAAAGTGCTGGACTTGGTAGAATAGGGTTAATGGTTCATTCGATGATCTTAAGGGTTTTTCCAACCTAAATGAATCTATGATTCTGTGATTTCTCTGTGGCATAATTTTTGTTGCCATATAAAGACAAATTAATACTCTCTTTATAGTAAGTACAAGATCTAGCACTACCCTATGCTTTGCTTTGATAGAACACAAGCAAAACCAACACTGGACGTGCCATTTCTCTACTCGCTGCTGCCCACCTCTGAATTATGTGGACAAAAAAACCCCAAAACATTGATTCCCTGCAAAATCCCATAATCCTCATTGCGTAAGCCCCAGGAATTTTCAGAATTTGCAAGAGTGCAAGTATCCTTGATGACTAGCTTTTTTATCAGTAATATCTTCTTAACAGAATTTTTGCATTTTTGAAAAAAACAAGAGATGCTTTAAACAGCTGTTCCCCAGTGCACATAGTGTAGTTATTCCCCAGAATATTTACAGTTGTAACATACTAGTTGTTACCACTGGGCATTATTAGTCCTTTATATCTGAACCCAAAAATAAACCTGATAAATTTAAATTTCAGTACATTTTGGGGCACTACTTGAAAACATAACATTTCTTATAAAGTGCACCAGTAATCTTAGTTTACATGCCTACAGTATGACAAATAAATTCACTTGGTTTGAAGTGAACCAGTTCAGCTTATCTTTAGTTGTGGTTATTTTTTCACTCAGCTAATCATCCTTCCTCTGGGGTAATTTTCTAACATTGCTCTTTATTTTCTCTCTACAGCTGTTCTTAGGAAAGGAAGAGACACCAACATGTAGTTGCATTTTCCTCAGTTATTCCTTTAAATGAAGTTAAAAAAACCCTCCATGTTGAGGAGCAAAAAGTCTCACAAAGTGCTTTCATTAAAACTTTGCTGGGAGCAACAACTGTGCTTCTAGCATTGAAGGTTGCCTGTGTGTTGCTTGATTCTCAGTTTCTCTAACAGACTGTGTAATTTCTTCCCATTGAAGTGATCCGATGTGAGGAACTAACATTCTTTCTCTTATTATATTAATTCATTTTATAAATTATTATTTTTTTGTGTAATACTTTTAAGTCTATATCATAGTATTGTCAGTGTATTTAGAAGTGTATTGAAAATACAAAGGCAAGGGAAGAGATGTTGCAGATATAAGATTTTACTTGCAAGATCATTCTATACTTTCATTCTATACTTTAGCACTAACAGGAGAATTTCTACTGTTTTGCTACCTCTGAGTTGAAGGGTTGCACCTACAAATGGAAATGGCCAATTCCTTTTTTTTTTTTTATTAAGCATCTGGTTCTGAAAATGCCACCTGAAGGTTCATAATGGAAAAGAAGAGAAGTAAGAATTCTGGGAATCCAGTGGCATGAGGTTGGGCCAGAAAGTTGTAAGGTAGAATATAGATTAATATCCTTTTTCTCCTGCTAACTGTTCTGACAAGTGCATAAAAGGGTAAACCTTCAGATAGATTTCTTATCAGTTTGGGTATTTCCATATATTCTTAGGGAACCTTATAGATATCATGAGGAGGGCATTTCTTTATTTCAGTCTAATGGCAACTCCTTCTCCAAATGCTGAGAGCCTTCCCCTCCTCTTAACCTATTTCTTTAGCACATAGTTATATTGCATAGGATCATATTCTTCAACTGGCAAGTTCTATTGCATTAGTTTTCAGCAAGATCTGTCACTAATTCTTAGGCATTGAGACTTTTTCCTCTTCAGATTTTCAGTTTGTCAGTGTAACAGGATGTAAGATGATTGTAAGGTGGTTAATTATTTGGTTTCGTAGGTTTAACTCTTTGTATATGCAAGAATGATTGGCCAAAAAAAATCTGAATATTTAAGAATATTCTGTGGAAATGTTGGTATATGCAGAATGCTGTGATTTTTAGTAATTGGCTTTTTAAAAATCAGATCCATAAACTATTGTTATGACAGATGACATTCCAAGGGAAACTGCCAGTGTAACTGCAGTTTTTCTGTATGTGGTTGGGTGCTCGATATGCCTTAAATTAATTAATTTTTGTAGTCAGCAACAGAACAGAAATTCTGTAGCGTGTGCTGGCTTTCCACAGGTCTTTCATCTTGAAAGTGTGTTTTGTGCTGCAACATGAGCATTGGGCAGAAGGGGAAGCGGAAAGCTTTCATCTTGTAAGCAGAGACAACGTATTGGCTTGTTTTGTCAAGAAAAGTGAATACTCAGAAAGGCAGAATTGATGGGAGGGAGGAGACCCAAGGCATACATTGCAGGAATACACAGCAGTTTGGTACCCAAGGCAGCACTTTTTGAGTGATTTCTCCTTTAACCTGGGAAAGCCTAAAGCAAAATAAAGACAGGATACAGAGTGTTTTCATTAATCTAATAAAGGGAAGGTCTGAGGATGCTGTTTATGTTTGCTTCTCATTCCTGATGTGTTTCATGAGCTGGGTAGGTCGCCACCTCTTATTTTTCTCTAGGTGGAACTTTTGTGGTATGTGGGGGTCTTAGTGTAAGCAGTGTTGCAGATTGAGGCATTTTCTCAGTGGGAGTGAGAAAGTTTGCACATGGAGCTTCCTTACAGCATTATGTATATACTCTCAATCATACATTCTGTACGTAACGAGAGAGAAAAAATATTTAAAATATACAGATATGTATAAATCCTTGCCTTCTGTATCTTCAGCAAGATTTATTGAAAAAAGTCCACAATTATTTAAATTCAAAGAGTGATAAATGCAGCATCACTTGTGTCCATCTAATTGCAACAGCATACAATAGAACAACAACAGAAAAGACAGAAATGTTTCTTAATAATAATAAATAACAGACCTAAGATTTATTCCAAATACCAAGTGTAAGGTAGAACTTGGTGGAAGCCCTCAGTATTTCAGTGATCCCTGGAAAGGTTTGGTAAAATATGCTGATGACAAACAAACTTCTTCATTGTCAGATACGCAGAGCTGTAAGAACACTATGCTGCTACGTCTAAAGAATATTTGACATGCTGACTGCTTGAATTAAAGTGAAGATGGAAGAGGAACTGACTAGGATTGCAGGGTAGGAACACACTCTTAGTATTTTAACTTTTCATACTCTTTCAAAACAAATCTTCACAGGGAGCTATGTGTACATAAAATTATAGCTGGTTGTAGATACAGGTGACAATGTTTTGTTCTTGCAAATGCAGTTATGAGCACTTCAAGAATGTTAACAATTGTGGCTGGAATTATCTGTGTTTCCTGCTACTTAGATTCATATGTTGTCGTGTTCTTCAAGTATAATAGTTCATACTGTACACACTTTTATAAACTCAGGTTGACAGAAAAAAAATCCAGACAACGATTTGCTTGTAAAAATTATGTAGCAATGCAAAACTTTCCTTTCTCCAGTTGTGAGTTGTGCTATTGCATGCAGTTATTCTTGGCCAAATGTTCCTGTTCCTGAGACAGGAACAATAAAGCCCTTGGTACATAAAATTCCAGGGTATCCTCTGAAAGTACAGTAGCACAGTCATGTCAGGGTTCAGAAAGGACAGGAAGGTTAGGGTCTATGGGAATCAGCTGATAAAAAGTCTGAATAGATTTCCCTGAGTATATAATGATATTTTGAATAGATTCCTGAAGGAAAGTACACTTTTTTTTAAGTCCTAGAGCTTCCTTAAGTTTCACTGTGTACCCCAGGTTCTTTTCTCTGACATAGGTTCAAGTAATGTTGAAGCATCTCTCCCTGCTCCTTCAGCATTTTATGAATGAGGTCCAAGCATCTCCATGGAGAAGGACTTTGGAGTCCTGGTGGACACCAAGTTAACTGTGGGACAGCTATGTGCCCTTGCAGCCAAGAGCAGTGGTCTCATGGCATTAAGATGAGTGTATCCAGCAAGTCAAGGGAGATTCTCCTCCCCCTCTACTCTGCCTCTTGCACACTAGTAATGGACCCTGCTTTTGGGACAACACTAGTGAGACCCCACCTGGAGTATTGTGTCCAGTTCTGGGCTCCCCAGTTCAAGAGGGACAGGGATTTACTTGGGAGAGTCTAATGGAGGGCTACGAGGGTGATTAAAAGACTGGAACACCTGTCTTATGAGGAAAGGCTGAGAGTCCTGGGGCTGTTTAGAGATGAGAAGACTGAGAGGGGATCTTATTAATGTGTATAAGTATCTGAAGGGTGAGTGTCAAGAAGGATGGGCCAATCTCTTTTAAGTCATGCCCTGTGATAGGACAACGGGCAATACATGCAAACCAGATCACTGGCAGTTCCATCTCAACATGAGGAAGAACTTCTTTACTGTTAGGATGATGGAGCACTGGAACAGGCTGCCCTGAGAGTTGTGGATTCTCCTTCTCTGGAGACTTTCAAGACCTTTGTGCCCTAGATTCTGTGGTGGTCCTGCTCTGGCAGGGGTGTTGGACTTGATGATCTGCAGAGGTCCCTTCCAACCCATAACATTCTATGTTTGTGTGATTTTTCAAAGAATAAGGGCCTCATTTATTTATATTCTTTGTTTTGGCTAAATCAATGGAGATCCTTAATCTTTCTGTCTGTCATCCGCTCTAATTTTTCCTTTGTAAGTTTTATTGATGACATATCTTACTGATGTAAATTAATGAAGTCTTTATGACTTCAGTGGAATAATATTGGTGTACAGCAGCTGTGGATTTGGTGGATAAAGAAATAAGTAAATGAAAATCAGGATCTGGCTGTTAGCTATGCCATATCCCAAGAATGTTCTTAAAGTTATATATTTTTCCCACATGTGCTGTTGCATGGGGTTTTTCTCATTGTTTCAGCCAGTATGATCTATAGATCTTTCTCCTTTATTTGCCTTATTTTCAGAATATGCAAATTAGGAGTCACATTCTTTTTGTCATGCTATTTTTCTCTGTAGTAAATTGTCTCTTTAGGTGCTTCCTTCCAACCATAGAACAGCTGGGATTAATGATCTTCTGGGAAGGTGTAGAATGTCTCCATCATCTCTAAATGAAGCACAAATGATTAATTTAGAGTGGATAGGGAAAGTTAAGCTAAACAAAGTCAGCCTGTAGTGACTATCTCCCTTTCCTGGACTTAGTCAAACACTTATTTTTTGATCAGTCACTGGTATTTCTGAACTCAGAGGAAGGAACTCAGTGTTTTTTGTATTTTAGTGGTATGCAAAAAAGAAGGTCTGTTGTCTGAAAGTGTATCTGCCGTTAGCTTATGAAAACTACAACTCAAGCTGCTCCACTAATTCCTGTTCCTGTGGCTGATCTCTGTTCATAGACGCTTCAAAGCATTTTGCACTATCAGAAGTGCACCTGGGCAACTTGGCAAATGCCCACAGTACTCCATTTAGATAAACTATAATCTTCACCTTTGGTTTTTTTGTGGGTTTTTTTTGTTTGTTTGTTTGTGTGTATTTGTGTTTGGTTTTTTTGTTTGTTTTTTTAATAGGATACTAAGGATAATTATTTCTATTCTGGCTTGGTATCTAAATTTTCAGGCTTGACAGGTATATATTTTCCTTTATTGTTTGATAGTCTGTTGTTACAGGGCTGTCCCATTCTGGGTTTGCCATTAGTTACTAACATAAGCAGCATGATTATTTGTAATAACATCTAGAGACGTCACAAAATAATGGAATACGGGTAGGTCAGTAGCAGAGAGAAATTTCCATGTAAGAGATATCTTCAAATAAGAAATGAAAAGCATCAAGTGGCGGCTATGCAAATAGGAATATAATTAAAAATGCAGATGGAAAAAATAAGACAAAGATGGTCAGGGATGATTCTGCTGATGCAGCCAGAAAATAACTGGTATGTATACTAGAGGCTCTGTTTTTTCCATGAAGAGCTTTATCCTATAAACCAGCAAAAACAGAGTTGAAAGTACAAGTAGCATTGAGTGGTTTGGATCACGTTTGCATTTCAGAGAGATAAATAAGGGCAATATGTGTCTGCAGTCAAGAGTTTGCATCAAGAAGAAATCTGGAAAGTATAATTGTTGGGTGCTATTTGTTCCCCTCTTTTTAGTCAGTCACTTTCCAATATATGTCATGATAAAATTGTAGTTGAATTGGTGTTTGTTCCCAAATAACTGACCTGGTGCTGTGTAAAATGAGTCTTTCTAGGATGGTGTCATTAGTCTGGTGTGATGATGCTGCTCAAGATTTTGAAAATCTTTTTCTCAAAGCTGTTGTTGACTTCTTTTTTTAGCTGGGACAGATAGGGATGATTTGCAGGTGTTAATTTGGGTTTAAGGCTGTATTTTAAACCTTATTCCCCAGTTTGTAAGTGCTCAAAGTCTGTGCAGGAATTGAGACCTGCTGCTATTTAGGGGTTATTTGTATTCACAGCATATTCTTGTTTTCAAGGACAGCATCAGTCAGGGCATAGTATTGAGTGGACATATGTCAGTTTGACTGAAAGTGTCCCAGTCTGCACATTCACCACTTAAATTCTTTCAGTGCTTCTAATTTAAGTTTCTCTCCATGTGCATTCAGATGCTGACACTTGTGTTGTCTTGTCTCTGACAGATGTTTGCTTAACATATTCATGCTTTTCCTTCGGGTACTAAATGTTAAGACAGATCCCTGTCTTTATGCTTGCAGTTGCTTTGAGCTACTTTAACAATGCAAAACGGAGACAGAATTTCCTGGGACAGATCTTAATCCCCCAGAGTTCCCTCTGCACAGGGAAATATACTTGAAACATAATGTTTGTCCAATAGGAGCAGTGAATTAGAGGTGGTTGATGGCATCAGAAAACTCACAGAAAATAGCAGTACTCCAAAAGCTAACATGCTTCTAGATAATATCCATAGATACGTGTGCTTTTTTTCAATAATTTATGTTCAGCCAGAAATATTTATTAACTCTGAATGCATTTTTCACGATATATAATTCCCATCACCATTCTTCTGTTGCAGCAGTCTCCAAAACTTAATAGCATAGGGTTTTTTCTAACTGCAACTTTGTTTATTGTCTGCATTTAGGCAGACATGAACCTGTGTTTCTGTCACCTGAGAAATACTTTTCAGTCTGATATTCAGGTGTTCTGTCTTCTCTGCTCCTCCTTCCCATTTCTGATCAATAACCTTTGTTTCTTCCTGGACTCATTATTTTAATACTTTATTAATTGTCAGTCCAGATCATCAGTCCCAGCTTAAAATTGGTCAAAATCGATCAACACTATAGCTCTCATTAGCACTTTAAAGTTCAAGCATTGATTCTAACCTAAGTCTCTTCAATTACAGTGCCTGTCACTTCAGTTTGCCTGTCAAGTTTGTATCTGTTATAAAGAAGTTATGTTAACTTTGAAAGTCTTTTATATAGGCAATTTTTTCTCTGCAGTCTAATTTTTTATCTCTGTTTGTCATGACATTGTATTATTATAGGAATCCTCCCTATATGTTCATAGACAAAATATGAAGGTTTGTCTTCTCAGTAAACACAGAATTCTTGGCCCTAGCACATTTGGGGAGAAGAAAGTATACTCTTTATTAAATAATTTCAGTTATCAGATCCTTTGAAAGATACTTGAGAACTTCCCTGTGCCTTCCTCATTTCTGCTCATTGTAAGCTTTCTCCTTTTGTCACAAGTCAGTTCTTTGTTTTATATTAAGGATTTTTCTTGAATGTCCAGTGAAGAACAGCATATATTTTGACTGTACTGAACATTTTTTCAATGAATAATAAGAGCTGTTGAGAGAATTTGTCTATGCAAATTTAAGCTTGAAAAGTCTTTAAAATCTTTTCTTCCCTCTCTCTCCTTCAGTCAGTAATAGCACTTCCATTGGATATGTGTATGTATGTACATGGTTGTGTACAGAAATTAAACCTGTTCATATACTGCTAGACACAACAGACAGCTTTTGTTTTTGACTCAGTATGACAATGGTGAAATATAACCTACAGTTAATAACCAGACATTTTTAGGAGCTAGGGACAAAATAAATCATCTCTGACCATATCACATGTTTCCATTATATGCAGTAACATAAACAGAAATGTAATTTTTACTGGATTTTTCTTATCTTCATTCTTAAATGTTAAGTCCCACAATTTGGAGTTAATACTCATAGATTTCTAAGTTCAAATTGCAGTATAAGTAATTGCTAGAATAAACTACAGAAACAATTATAATAATGAACACAAAACAATTAATTGATAGATTAATTTTGTTTCAATTTATTTCTTAAGGCAAGGAAGGAGCACTATTTAAATCTATTTTCAACTATTTGAAAAGAAAAATTATATGTAAAATTCAATTATACAAAAAAGACAAACATAATGAAGCGCTGGTAAAAGTAAATAAGAAAAATGGCAGACAAGTGGTGCTTCTGTGAAAAATTTTGTCACAAGAGTGGCACAAAACCAGTAAGCCTAAAGGCTTCTCATTCCCTCTCATAATATTTTAATTTGGAGTACAAAAGAAGTACTTTACAAAAAAGCACTGTTACATGGTGGAAAGATGAGCTGCTCCCCATTTCTTCTCCTTACCTTCACATCAGTTTTGAGAGAAGAAACATTGCATTTCTCTGACAAATGCCTAAGGGAAATGAAACATGCCATGGAGGCAATTAAGAGATATTATTAACTGTAGAAAACTTACAAAAGCAAATAGCTCCTAATCTTATGGAGTAAGGTATAAATGTCATCCTTCTCTCATATTTCAGTCACTCCTTCCCAGCCTCATTATAGTTCCCTATTTTCAAAGGCAGATAAGTTAAGGAAACTGACTTGTTGGTTTACCCACTATATTTTCATTTTCATTGTGTTTCTTGTTGAAATAATATTAAGAACAAAGCAAAGAGAAATCACAGCACAAGAGTGACAGTGGTGTTTCAACTGTTCTCTGTATCCTTTCTTTGTCTTGACATCCTCTGATCTTCATCCTCCTCTCAGTGAGCTCACCTAATCTCAAGGAAGACATTTGGAGTCATAAAGCAAAGTGCCTGGCTTTGTCCATGAGAACATAGATGTTTATCAACAGTGAAGCACAGTGAAAATTCTGAGCTTGAAACAGGGATCAAACAATAATCTCCTACAAAGTCCTTTCAAATATTCTACTGGTCTTGGTGCCTGAGGGCAGCTTGAAAATTAGTTTTCCGGGCAATACAACTGCATAGCCCCATCTCTTTTGTTTTAAAATTCAGTTTGTGCTCTGTTCTACACCAGTTGAAGATAGCTTTTAAGCTTGAAGGCTTTACTTATATTTGCATCATCAAAGCTGACTTCATAAACCACCGGTTCCAAGCAACAATATAAAAGAAGGTTATTTTTTGTTATTTTTAAAATAGAAGTTGTGTCCCCATAGTGCATCATCTTGAAAATGACAGCTTTTACTCTTTGAATACAAAAGGTACAAAACCAAAACAAAATCAAACATTTACTACCTGTCTCAAGTTAATTCAAAAGAAGCAAAAATGCACTACATCAATTGGCACGTCATTAGTGTTACCTTCTGAAACACAAGGGAGACAATTGATGAAACAGCAAAAAGAAGTCTGGCAACTTTAGTTTAAGCCTGAGGTTGGCAGATAGGAGGATTTTTTTGTGTGTGTGTGGTTTTTTTTTGGTGTTGTTTCTTTTTTTGTTTTTCTGTTTTTTGTTTTTTGTTTGTTTCTTTTTGCAGATTTTGTATGTTTTTAGTTAATGTTCTCAACTAAGGTTCAGCAGGTTAAAATTTGGTTTATTAATTAACTGCAGAAGAGGACACATCATTTCATGCAGTTTCAAAGTTATTTGATAACTAAGTTCCTCTGATATCAGTCAGGGGACACAGCAATTCACTATTTTTTTTTGTGCCACATTATCTATTCTGAAAATGGAGGCACTAATGTTTGTTTCTTCCCAGGTTTTCTTTCTTTTGTATGCAGCTGAGCTCCTTAGGAAGAATTTTGTCTTACAGTGTGTTTGTGTAATATCCAAGGATAATTACGTCTCCCTCTTAGTTGGGGTCTCTAGATACTACTGTCATATTCACGATTATATCAACAGGTATAATGCTAACCTTATATTTGCAGTTGTATTGCTATATTTGTAGAAGTGGAATTAGTAGGTGATTTAGCAGAAACAGATGGTGGTTTGTTTTTTATCCCTGACTGAATGGCTACTTCCATGTTATGTGTTACCACCGTACATAGCTGATGAGTCCCAAAATGGCTGTTTTCCATCCACAAATTGATCTGAATCCTCATGCAAATACCCCAGCTTCGTGGATCCAAATATGCAATGATTTTCATCTTTCATTTTTCATTAAAAATTATGTCCACTCTCTGTAATAATTTTTACCATGCTTGAAATCAAAGTACATTATGATTTGTGTTCTACAATTATTCATATCACAGTATAAACCCAAGGATGCCTCTTGTATAATAGTTAAAACCGGAGATATTTGTATACACTCCAGGAAATACAACTTGAAAAGTATTGGATTTGGGCATTATTGATTGATTGATTGATTGATTGATTGAAATGGGTGGATCTGAATCAGATGTAAACCCAAGGATGCCTCTTGTATAATAGTTAAAACCGGAGATATTTGTATACACTCCAGGAAATACGACTTGAAAAGTATTGGATTTGGGCATTATTTATTGATTGATTGATTGATTGATTGATTTCAATGGGTGGATCTGAATCAGATGTTTCAGAACTCAGTGTTTGGCTCAGAATTAATTCTTGTGCCCTTCTCTGCAAATAAGAACTTATGTTCTAGTAGCCATCGAAATCACAGAAGCAGAAGCTACCATTAAATAATAGATTGTTACACTTGCATAATTTTTTGTTTATTTTTTAATTATTTTTTTTTCCTATAGCAAAGATATTCAGGTAATAAATCACTTTTAGCACTGGGACTATCAGTAAGTAATTAATAATACATACTGAGGAAGGCTATCTTAACTGTTACATTCCATACAAATGCCCATAATAAGTTTATTCTCTTTACATTTCAGTATTTCCAGAGTTTATCTGGAGCCCTGTTATGTATCTCAGAAGTAGCACAAGCAACTAAAAGCAGGAGTCAGAATCAAGGAATTTAACATCTGTCATGTCGGCTACAGTTGAAATAAAAATATTACAGAAAGATGATGGCTAAAATTAAGTTAGTTCCTTATTTAAACCTTTAAATGTGTGAGTTCATTTTCAAAAAAAGCAGCACAGATGCCTGTATTTAAAGCATAACATTCTTTATGTACTATGCTACATATGCAAACTGTATTGTCTATTCAGTAACACACACTGCCCTCTTTGCTATGTGGAGGCTTCTGTTTTTCAGAGAGTTCAATCAATGTAGAATTTACTTGACAAATGAAAAGCCTTCTATTTTCCAGCTGGTTTTTGTGGGAGAGATAACAAAGGGCACAGAGCTGAGGTTGCTCCTGTCCTTTTTCTGTAGCTCCTGTTTTAGCTGAGGGTTCAGGCTACCTGGCAGGGCTGCAGTGACTCCAGCTCATCTATAATGCCCAAGCTCTTTAAAAAAGAACTATTAAGGTCCTCCTGGCAGTGTAGTCACAGCAACACAGAGCTTAGCCCAGCCTAATTGCCCTAGTATTTACACAGCTTCTCAGGAGGCCTTTATTGCCTGCACTGAACCACTCTACCTTTTCACCCAGACTAGTGCATTTAAAGGTAGTTCGTGTCTACACAAGCTGCAGTCCCACCTGTGACAGCCAAGTGAATATATGCTCTGGTTTAGACAGGGCAATTGGACTTGGCTGCTGGAGTTTGGTAGCCTGTAACATAAAGCAACAGGTCAAACTCTGATTGGCGAACATTATATAAATCAATAGCATGGTCTCCCGTGACTACTGACTTCTGTAACAGTAATTTATTTTTTTTTTAAAAAAAGGAAATCAAACCAAACAAAAACATCAGGAATGGAGGGAATCGAAAAATAGATATAAAAAACATGAGATGATACTCTGTGTGAAGACTGAAAATTGCAGGACCATGCAGTTAGAGAGAAGACAGACTTGTCTCCACAGGAGATAGAATCAGGAGTAATGAGTGATATGTAGAACATAAATCAGATATTCTTATTAATCATCTTTCAGGATGATGGCTTATGCTATTACCACCTCTGAAATAGTTTCAGGCCCAGTATGTCTCCTGGGATCATGTGGCACAGATGTTATATTAGGATAGTTACAATTACTTGTTCCAATATATAGATCTCAACACTTTTTGTTTATTTTTATCTATGTCTGAAGAGACTGCCTGCTTCAATTTCACAGCAATATACACTGCAGCCAAAAAAATGTTAAACTCAGACATAGCACAGGTTTGACTGTTCAAAACAACCTTCTTAATAATCTCAGTTTATGCTCCTGAACCTTTAGATGAAATGGTGTTTTTTGTTGAATAAGACTTGGATAATCTAGTTTGCAAGATGATGCCTTGCATAAGTGCGCCAATGTATTGCATATACATAAGTGTGCCAGTGTATTAAGAAACTACAAGAAAGGGCAATTTACATTTTTATACAACTTCCCTTTCTTGCAGTCAAAACCTGGAGTAGTTAAAGGGCATCAGCAAACTGCAACCATTGTACATACATCACCTCATTGCAGATTTTTATTTCTCTTGGGAAATGCCTACTGTGGAGCTGATGGCCTTGAAGACTTACACCTTTGGTTTCTAGAGTTTCTCTAAACTTGATTTTTGGGTTTTTAAATTGTGAAGGCAAAGAAGAATAAAACCCCTAAACTAAAAAGAAGGGAATTGTTTACATGCAAAGGAACAGTCTGAATAGCACCTTAATCTTCCATAAAATAGGAGCTGTGAGTTTGAAAGTCAGTAGTGCATAGTCCCTGTGTTTTCTTGTTGACAATAAGGTCATTATTAACAACATAGACTTTATGGGGAGTGGGACAGGTTGTTGCACCAGAGAGCTTATTCTGAGCAGAAGCAGATAGTACTGCTGGTTTTTCAGAATTTCTAAGGACAGATTGGATTTTGATGAGAAAACAAGATTCATTTTTAAATCTAAAAAAAAATCTTGGTGAAGCGGTAGGAATTTTTCAGACATGTCACACACTGTTTTTCTGTGTGAGTGAGTTATATTGGAAAGAACATGAGCTTCAACAACAGTCAGCAAGCTTGTGATTAAGTTCCTGAGGGCATGTAAGTAAAATTCCACTGTTATCACAGGCAACTTATAAACTGTCAGCAGAGTATGGCTCCTGAATTTGACCTGCCCCTTTCTCTTTCAATTTGATGGTTTGCCATCTTCCTCAAGCTAGATCTGACTTCAGTGCTTTGAAGATTTTCAAGAACTGTTAATATTCTTGCCCCTCGTTATTTTTTCTCCAGTGACAACATGCCATTCCATGTACAACTGAGTAGATCCATATGTCTAGGATTCTCTTTTGTATCCTCTGGTGTGATAGTGGTTTATACTTCTGCAGGTTTCTAAATTTACATGGAATTTGTCAGAGTTTTGATTATATTTTCTGTCCTCTGCATACGGCTTTGACTGTAGCTGGACACGTCTTGCAAAGAGAATTGGAGAAGCTTCTTTGATGCTTCTTTGGTTTCTCCTGAGAGTGAGTGAGCACACTGTAATGGCTGTATAATTGTTCCATTGGGACAACTTTATGGGTTGCTTATTGATTTAAGTAAGACTGATTGTGAGGGCTGCCATATAGCACAGATAGAGGTTATGGGGAAATACTGAATTTCCAACACTTACTGCAATTGAAGGCAGCACAGTTTTATCTCAAGCTCTTAACTATATGATTAGGAATAAAGCAGAAATTTTTAAATGATCACTGTGCCTTGTGATTTGTATATTAATGAAAAATATTGCACAGAAAAGTTTGTGAGGTCATGAAGGTTTTCTAGGCAAAGTGGAGAAAGATATAAAAAATTATCCAGGCAAAGGCTTTTGTTGTTACTTTAAAGAAACTTTTCAGCTAATAATTTAAAAATATTCTTCTAGATACTTCAAGTGTTGTTTATCCACACAAGATAACTTCTTGTTGTTGTGGGTTGTCTTTTATATGGTTTTCATAGAGGGCAGTTCCAAGTTAACTTTCCATTAGCTATTTCTTTGAAAATCTGTCATAAAAGCAAACTAGAAAGCTCAAATAAAAATTAATTCTAGATTTATTTTCTCAAAGGTATCTATTGATCAGGCTTTCAGGGTACGTGCTACACATTAAAAGAAAATAATAAAGGTTGTTTTCATTCCCGTATCTATAAAATTATATAGCATTTTAATATCATTAAAATGATATCAAAATGTACTATTTTGTGGTACCTGTAGTACCATAGTTGCAAATATTTTTTTCCCTGAGAACTGACAAGTATGTCTGATAAGAAATCTGCTTTGAATTAAAAAAAGCCAGCAATACTATTCAGTAAAGAAAAGGGACTACAGAGGGATGAAAAAGTGAGATACATTTTTGTACTAATTCTGCTGTAAATGGTAGGAGCAGAGACACAACTCTGCAATTAACTTATTTGAAATCAGATTTGAGACTACTGAATAGAAGAAGCCTGGACAACTACATATTTGAATATAGGAAATATATATACACACATTTGTTGTAAGAAATAAAATGCATCAGGACCACTGTTGTTGCACATTATTTCAGCTTAACATAAGGTACAAAATGAGAAGAGATGGAGATGATAACTATGACTGCACTGTCAAAATTGAGCCTCAGGTACAAAAATTACTCTGTGCTTTGGCCAGGGCTAGCAATCTGAGTTAATTTTGCTGTGTAAGATTTTAAAGAGTAAATTAAGAGTAAATTCATGAAGATACTCATTTACCACCCCCACAGCTGTAAAGAAAGTCATTGCATGGTGACACAGAAGACACTGAGAGGGGTAATGTATGTGTCTTTGGGCAGGGGATAGCTGGTGGAGCAGTATTTGTAACAGCTGCCAGGGAAAACACTAGCCAAATCAGGTACCTCCTGATCAGCCTGTCTTAAATTCTTTCTCCTTGAACAACAATTTTCTGTGGTTTGAAGGGAGAATTTTTCCCTTGGCAGGCAGTTTCTGGAAACCACATTGGTAGTTTGGAGCCAGGGAGGGAGGTTTCTGTGTCAGGGCACAGCCTGGGAGCGATGGCTGAGCTTAAAGCAGCTTTGAGATGGGGAAGGCCCTGAGGATCTCCTCATGGCTTGCTCCCATCCAGATCCCTCCCAGCCATCAGGCCCAAATCCTGCAGCTGCCTCTGGACAGGGCTGGTCAGAAACTGACGGACTCCTGGGCTGCAGGGCACAAAGCCACAGAGGTCCAGGGGTGACAGAGCAAACGCTTGATAAGGACAGGGGTTAATTTTTCCTCCTGCTTGTGTTACTCACCGAAGCTGGGGTGCTGATAGGGAGTCTCTGTGTCAAATCCTTGGTCTGACTGAGAAAGGCCATTGCAGTGCGGCCACTGAAACTAGAGCCTTGGCAGAGTTAGTTAAAACACTCTCCATGTTTCTGAAACCACTGCTTCACAGTAGACTTGCTGTTTACCAGCCTTTACCCAATCTGCCATATGGGCAGGACCATCACATAGAACAATCTGGGGAAATTCCTGAAGCCTCTTGAAGTCCTTGGTTCCCTGGATGTCAGTGACTTGAGTTTTAATCTGAGTTTGGAGTCACACGTGCTTTGGGGTAGCAATTGATCCCAGCCATCAGTACTGGCATGGGCTTTGATCTTATTGTATGGGCACCATTTGTGGGTGTTGGGCATGTGGAACCATCTGGTTCATTAACTAATGCTGGCATCTTTGTGGTCATTAATTGATGGCATAGTGTTACTTCTGAATACTTCTAACTGCTTTTAAAATGCTAGCCTTGAGTATCTGGCCATTTTTTGAAATCTCAAAGCCTCTCTTAAGGCTTTGACTATAAATATCTGATTATATTTGATATGGTATTTTAAAAGCCATAGGAAATCTACAAAAAAATACAACTGTAGTGTTTTCAGTATAATGATGATGTTCAGTGGTATGTTTACCTTGCACAGAGGATCAGCGCATGCAGTAAACATCTCAGGTTTGTTTTACAAAACTTTTGAACAGGGTAAGGTTTAGATGGCAGAGTTCTGATTCCTACCAGTATGAATTGTAAGAGTCTACCAGAACAGGTGACTCTGAATTCAGATAATTAAATTAATCAATTACTTCAGCCTCCAGGATGCATTCGTGAAGGCATGTAGAATGAAGTGATAGCACTGATGTTGGAGATAACAGAAAGCATGTTGCCATACAATCTCTTAAATGGATGCGTTGTTTTTTGTTGTGTTTTGTTTTATTGCCTGACTGGATTGATGAAGCTATCTCCAGAGAATTTTTCATCTATGTTGCATATATGAATTAATTTCTTATTTACTAAACTTTTTATTAAGCATTAATATTAAGCAGTGGATAGTAAAGAGGGGCATTCAGAAAAAAAATAGCATAGTAATTTAAACTCTTGTGAACTTGACTTGTAAAGGAAAATAACTGAGTTCATCCTACTTAGTTGCTGTTTTGGCCTAGCAGACAGTTCTCTTTCTCCATTTTTTATAAAAGAAGACAAAAGACAATATCTTTCCTTCCCCTACAGGTAAATTTAGCCTTCCTTTATACACCTGTAGATGTCTCTCTAAATATACAAGTTTTTTATTTATACTAAATATAGTACTTTAATTAAAGGTCTTGCATGTTTATGCATAATTTATTACTAGCAGATATAAATATGTAAAACTGGATCGATTCATCTACTATGATGGTAAGAAAAGTCCTAGTTTTATTTCTGACCAGCATTTCTAACTGATTTTGTTCCTAGATGATTTTGTCTCAAAGTCATGGGTGGTCTTCCTCTCTTCCCTTTGATTTCACGTCATCATGATTTGCTGAAATTTTCAGCCTATGTTTTCTTTTGCAAGAAGTTCCCATGTGGCATGTATAGATGCAGGTACAACTTTAAGCTAGCAGAGATGTTGCCCAAAAGGCAGCAGTTCTATTCATGGCTATTGGTATCAGGATCAATAGTGCTTTTCATTTTACTTTTTTTTGCCAGACTACTATGCCTTTCTACAGCAGCACAGATCAAAGAAGGCTGTGTTTGTTGAGACTGCAGTGTTGTGGATTCAGGGCTGTAGATGGGATCAGAGCATACAATAGGTTGTCTCAGTCCTGCAGTTCTTTTTGCCAGCTGACAGTACATATCTTATGGCACCTAAATCTTTGTGGTTCCAGACCAAATAGACATCTCACCAACCCTCTCTGGGTGACAGCCTCTCCTGCTTGTTTTCTTTGTTCCTTATCTAGCAGAACATATCTAGCATATGTCAATATCAAGTCAGCAATATTTCTACATTTGTTACTCCTTTCTCCTGTATGTGTAAGTGTTGATGCTGAGGTGAGTACTGCGATTTTCTATTGAACAGGCAGGGGTTTTATTGCAAATATTTGGATGCCTTTTCTTAGGATTGAATGGGAATATATATTCAGTGAAGTCCTTTTCCCTAATTGAACTGTAGCAGACTTGTATTGCTTTCAAAGATCTGTTTATAGAACTTAGTGGAGTATCTGGTTATTAGCCTCTCTGTCCTTTTGATAATATCTGGGAAGCTATGAGTACAACCTAAAATTCTTTTGCATCGTAGCATAGCAGAAAACTGAATATCTACCAGGAAAACTTCTAAAGTAAGTTCTGTTAGTTTTGGTGTCATATAACAGCACAGGTCAACACCCTGTAGCAGACGAGATGTAATGTTGCAGATTAAACCACACTATTTAGTCAATATTGCAGCTGATTATGGGAGAAGGTAACAGCACAGGTCAACACCCTGTAGCAGATGAGATGTAATGTTGCAGATTAAACCACACTATACATGTGTTGTTAGTTTGTATTCAAATGACAGACAAAATTCTCTACTCCAGAAGGCAAAATCTGCCCTGAAAACTCACAGAACGTGTTGTTTCCTATAGTTTTGTGTTCCCCTCTCATGACCTTCCTGGTTTGAATAGTCAGTGGCATTTCCTCACTTCCCATCCACCCTTGAAGGATACTAGCGAATGGTAGGAAGGCTCCTAGTTAAGAGCATTCAGAAGCACAGATATTCTAGCATGGTGCCTGGATCCAATATCTGACATCATTAACAGCCTGAGTGAGTTCCATTGCAAGTGTAATAGAATTATATCCAGTCCTGTAACTCCCAATGGACCAGGAGATTGATTTTCTACTGAATATTCAACATAGCTACCAGCTTTGACAGAAATTGTTCATTAGCTCAAAACATAAATGCTTAATAATGTTCCATATTCTGTACCCAGTTTGGCTTGTTTTGTTTTGTTTTGTTTTGTTTTGTTTTGTTTTGTTTTGTTTTGTTTTGTTTTGTTTTGTTTTGTTTTGTTTTGTTTTGTTTTGTTTTGTTTTGTTTTTAAATCTGCCTGTCATATTCACAGGTTTTTTCCCTAACAATGGAAGATGATATGGTGAAGTAAACATCCCAGGACCTGTGGTCCCAGTCTGTGCTCTGCATGGGAAAGGGAAAAACTGTCAGTAGGACATATTTGTGGGGTCCTAGTTTTTCCCAGTGTGAGACATGCAAAGGAAAGTCCTTTGGAAGCTCTTAATGTGCAGATGTAAATGGCGCTTTTTTTGGAGCACATAGACCCTTACCCCAGCTAAGAACAGACACTGATATTCTAATTTCAATGCAAGACATTTTTAAGCAGTGTAAAACATCATGTGTGTGGTTTTGAATACATTGCTTGAGTCAGCCTGCTGGCCTGTTTGCCCAGTTTTTAGGGTATTTTAATGGGTATTCTGGGGTATTCTACTTGGGTATTCTTTAACTGGAAATACTCTTATGACTGCAGAAATGCAATGGATAAAGCACCAAGAATGAAAACTACTAAACAAAAGAGTCATGCTTGTGTTTATAATGCTAAGGAGTAATAAAATTGTCTGAAATGAAAGCTTATTTGGCAAGAGGAGGTTATGAGGTTCATTGCCTACAGATCATTTAAGATCCATCATGGAGGTTGTAAGCTCAGGTCATGCAGTATTTCAGAAAGACAGAATACAAGAGGGAAGCAAAGACTAGAAATATTCATTAGATGTGTATAATTACAAGAGTAAAGTGAATATATTATGGCTTACATTACAGCAGAGAAGGACTAATGGCCAAAATCAGAGATTAGCCTGAAGGAATCTAAACTCTTTTAATTTACAGTTTACATAAGCTCTTCCCTGAGGGAGTGATCCATCATTTATTTAGAAACCTCTTATTCTAGCTGTGCAAAGAAAACCCTAATTCTGGATATGGTGCATCTTTGTGGACTCTGAGTTGCCCATAATGATGCCTGTAGCACAGAAATCAGAATAGAAATTTCTGGGTCATTGCTGTATGTCACAAATCTCCCATTTCTTGCATTCTAGGCTAGACAGCTGGAGTTGTTTCAGAGACAGTCCCAAAGGCTACTTCTGCTGCCAGCCTTATCTGAGGGACACAGTTTTTCAGCCTTGGAAAAGATGAAACTATGAATGGTGAATTAAAGTTTAAATTAGTTTTTAATAGAAAGCAAAATGATTGGTATCTACCAAGAAAACACAATTGGACAGGAAAGAGGGGACCTCTAGATCAGGTCTCAGACTCAGGGCATTACTATTGCTTTACTTCAGATTTAAAATTTTACAAAAGTATTATTTATAACAGTAAACAAAACAAACATCTGAAGTTCCCAGTGGACTGAAATCAACTTAAGTGAAATATGAAGGATTCAGAAATAAATATCCTACTTTATATAAATATCTATTCAGCATGAGAAATGATCCTAACTCAACATAGTGTAAAATCACAAGACTAATTTAAACAGGAGAAGTGAAAAAGTGTAAGCAACAACAGAAGAGGATACAAATAATGAAAATAATTTAAGCAAAATACTGAATGCTATAAAAAGAAGAATGCATTAGCAATGCCAGGAGAACTAAAATTAGACCTATAAAAACACACATACAAGACTTATTTTAGGTAACAAAGCAGGATTCACTGAAGAAAGAAATTAAAACATCAGAGAGAGGACTAGAAAAGAAGATGGAGGGAATGATAAAGCAGATGGTTTCATGGGTGCTTCTCTGGTGTATTTACTTGAGAGACCAGGAAAAATATGCCATCTGACACTATTTGTGTATGCAGTATTCTAAATGAATATGTGACCAGTGAGGCAGAAGCATTTAGTAATTTAGCACAAATGAAAGCTATCAAGTCTCCAGAACTAAATGAGATTTCTTCTAATATTTTATTAAGGAGGCTGTGGAAGAAATAGGCAGAGGAGTCAAAAGCTGCTTAGAAACATTGTCAGGCTACAGTGACTTAAGAGAACAAGATTACAGTATAAACAGATCAAATAGTGTAAAGTTCATTTGTTGCTCTTTTGCAGGTCTTAATAAGGTAAATCTCTAATCAAACATCAAAGTGGAGGGGTTTTTTTGAGTTAGGATGTCTAGTGGTTTTAGGGTGTTTAACAGGGTTTGAACCCATGATTTTTATGACAGAGGAGTGTTCTCATCTGGTGGCTACAGTGAAGCCTGGAGGTGGCTGGGTTCTCTGAAGTTCTCTTTACTGAGATTACTCCATTAATACAAAGAAATATATTTTCAGAGGGCAAGAAAGGAAGAGAAACTGACTTAGCCAAGACCGTGGCTTTATGCTGGCCAAATACAATATCAGTTTTCCATATAGCTTGATGAATTTAAAAGATGCATCAGAGCAAGAGTGAAGATGGCAGAAAGGCTTGTTCTTCAGATGAAGGACATAGAGAAAGTAATTAAAAGGAAACAAGCTTCATCAATTCACTTGAGTGAGTTGAGCTGAACGACCCAAGATCTCATGCATTCATCTGGGAAAATCTTTTCTTTTGCTCTCTGTGCACAAAACAACTCCTGAGGAATGGTCCACTTGTGCCCTAGGCTGTTCCTGTTCTTTAGCTTAATGGAAAACTGCAACTGCCCTTCCTCACACTAGATTTTAAATCCTAAATATGCAAAGCTCTACTTCTGCTGTACGTCAGCTGTGCATTTGTCTCATCTGACAAATTATACAAAAGGAGAACATGATCTGCTTTGTTTTTTCTTCTCCTCCAGTAGCTTGCTCCTTCTAAGTGCTCAACAAGTACACATGTTACTTAATGTCTCCAGCTGGCCTTTCAAAACTCCATAGTCTTCCCACAGCTTTCATGGTTGTGGCAGGTGTGTACTTTCTAATCAGAGTTTCAGGACCAAAAAGTTCACTTATGTCACTTTCTCTCACCTTTGTGACCATGTACTGTTTTTATTTTCACATACGTATTTTCTTGCCAGTTTGAAGCTGACACATTGTGGTTCACTGCTACAAATCCTCACTGGTAACCAGAAAAGAGCTGTTTTACACATGAGTCTGTTCAGTACTGTACAAAGTAAATGTTTCTGCATGCAATTCTGTTAATCTACTTTAGTTTTTACATGTAAAGAGTGTAATTAAGAAAATATGACACTACCCTATACAGGTAATTGAGACTAGACACTCATAAATCCATTTTTCCTCTCATTGTTCCATATGTTCTCTTAATAATTCTGCTGAGTAAAAGTGCCACTGGGGCAATGAGTTTGAAACTTTCAACTCATGCATCACCCATCCAATTTTTAACAGAAAATATAAGCCCAAGTGTGATATTGGACCAAGAAAAAATATAGCTGAAATAGCAGATACCAGGCTAAGTTGGCTGGTCAAACAGCTCCATGCAATCATATTTTTAGTTCTAAAAGCAGCAGATTTTTGTAAGACTAAGGAGATCATACACAAGTATGTTTTTTATATGGATACTTTTCACAGGAAAGGCAGACTTCACTATTTTCCATAATAAAACAGAGAGGGAATAAATTTTACAGTTGACCTAGCCTCTAAATTGCTTAATTTTGTATACAAGTTATTTTTTTAATATAAGACCTGATCTCCTACCTGTTTTTTGTCTTATATCCTGGGAATAAAAGAAAATCGAGGAAGTGGGGTTTTGCATACATTCAAGATATATCTTTCATCTGGGGACTGTGACATTTCATTACGGCTTGTCAAGAACTGCAGTAATAGATACTGCAGCTCAGATGGAGTCTACATAAGTTCATATACAAGTGGTAAATATTTTCCAGACATAATGTCTGAGATTGTCAGAATTTATCAATGTTTCCTTGAGCGAGAGGCCAAGTGGGATGTGGAACTGAGCCAAGAAGCTAACGTTATGTACGACTCTAAACCTCTAGACACTATGGTCATGTACTTTCTCCTGAGGCAAAGAAACATTATTTACAGGTGGATGTCTTTCCTATTATAAAACTTTGATTTGTGAATTTTAATATTAAACTAAACAGTGCTTTCATGTGAATTGATCTTGAAATAAGCAAATATGTTGTAATTTAACCATATGCTTAATGGTATGCTACTTATAATTGTAATGATTGTTTGCCAAGCATAGTTTTGAATAAAGAAAGAAATGCACAGATGGCTTTCTTGTTTAAGTGCATTAAAATGCATACAGAATGTTTAGAAATGCAAATCTCTTAAATCAACTACTTGACAAAATCAGGCTTTGTTCCAAGTTGTTGTAATAGAGTCTCTTGCATATAAAGAAAAGATTGTGTTACAGAAGGAGAGAGAATAAGTCACCTGTAGAACAGCAATCAAGAACAAGACAAGAAGTCTGAAAAGGGCAAAACCACACAGCTTTCATAGTGCTGAGGAGTTAGAAGGGTTGGAGAAGTAAATTGACTGCAGTTATTTCTGTGGCTGATTGTACAGTAGCAGCAAGAGTATGTTGATGCATTTACCCCATTACAGTGACTTAGAGGGAATTTACTCCTTTTAATACCTCAGGGCCAGAAGCCAGCATTGCATTATTTTGATTTATAGCATTATTAGCATAGTTTATATTTCAGGCCCCACTCTTAGTCCTCCCATTTATGGTCTCATATAATTTTCTCTTAGATTTCAGCAGTGTTTTCAGAAAGACAGTAGTTTTCCAAACAAACAGATGTTAAACAAATGTTAACTGTGATTTATGATGATCAAAACATACAAATGTGAGGGCATGCGGTTAGGTAACCCTGGGATAGAAAGCTTGGCATTTACTTACTGTGATGCAAATAATATTTTTTTTCTGGGAAATTCAGAAGGGCTCCAAAATTGGATCAGAGTTTCAGTAAGATAAATCTGATGTGTCTACCTCCCTCGATGACAGTGAGATTTGTGAAAGCCTATGAAGAAAGACAAGTGGGAGACTTGTTCTTGGCAGTAGGAGCAAAAGAGAGCTGGAAGACAATTAATATGAAATAGAGAATTTGATGAGGTTGGAGATAGGTTTGTGATCACCAGATTGAGTTTTATTTACCAGCTAAACTCCAATTTGGTTGTTTCCCATCTTTTCTTTCTTGTGATTATAGAAGTCAAAGTCCATGTAGGAAATTAATGAGCAAGTAAGGAAATACTAGTGGAGTCAAACTAAAAGGGATATTAGCACAAACAGAGTCATAGAATGGTTTTGGGTTGAAAGGAACCTTAAGCATCAGCTTGTTCCAACCCCTCTGCTACGGGCAGGAACACCTCCCACTAGACCAGGTTGCTCAAAGCTCCATCCAACCTGGCCCTGAACACTTCCAGGAATGGGGCATCTACAGCTTCCCTGGGCAACCTGTTTCAGTCGCTCACCACCCTCACAGAAAATAATTTATTCCCATATCTCATCTAAATCTACCTTCTTTCCACTTAAAACCATCGCCTCTCATCCTATCATTACATGCCCTTGCAAAAATGTTGTCCCTCCCCAGCTTTCCTGTAGGCCCCCTTCAGGTACTAGAAGGCTGCTATAAAGTCTTCCTGTAACCTGCTCTTGGCCATGTTGAAATTCACATGGTTTGCATAGGCTCACCTCTCAAACCTGTCAAGGTCCCTCTGGATGTCATTCCTTTCCTCCAGCGTGTTGACCACACCACACAACTTGGCGTCGTCAAATTTGCTGAGGATGCTCTCAGTCTCACCATCCATGTTGCCAACAAAGATGTTAAACAGCACCGGTGCAGTTTAACCCCTGAGGAATGCCACTGGTCACTGATCTCCACTTGGGCATTTAATTGTGGGCCACAACTTCCTGAGTGCAACCATTCAGCCAATTTCTTATCCACCAAGTCCATCTTTCAAGTGCTTTGTGGGAGAATCTGCAGTGGCTTATGGCCCAGAGGGGTGTGGTTCGGTGTTTCAGGTGGATAAGACACTTGACATGAAAAGTCTGCAGTCATGATGTGGAACAATGGATTATCTGTTAGCTCAGCAGCCTAGCTCTGAGTTTGGATTCGAAAAGGTTTCATTTTAATTTTCCTGAATTTCCTTTACAGCTGAGTAACTGAAATAGAGAAGACAGATATTCAGGAGGTACAAATTCACCAGGCACATTTTGCTCTATGTGCTCCAAAGATCTGAGTTATTGTATGGAATAACCAATAATCTAGCAAATTACTGATTTTGTTCAATCAGGTATAGGTTAGATAGGTTCAGGAAGAATGAAGACAAGAACAGAAATCTTGTTCTACATTCTAGTATTGCTGTATCTTGCTAGGAAACTAACATTTATTTTTGAATGGTTGTATCTCATATCATCTTTGCTTTCATGGAGTAAGGTTCAGAGGATGAGAAACAGATCAAAATCTTGACAGAATGAGCCTTTTTAAAAAAAAATTGCACATGCCAGAGATTCATGAAGTTATTTTCTTTCCACTGCTGGCATATGATTTTTTTGCTAGAAGTATTTGTTTCTTCACAAGGGTGTATGCATGTATATTTGTGTGCATACTTGAACTGGAGCTTGGAAGCAGACTTCATAAGGATTATTTGTTATTCTTTCAGGTTTGTGGTACATCCAAGAAGTAGAGGTAATGCCCTGGGAATCTAGTGATCAAGGACAGATAACAAGCACCTAATTGTGAATAAAATACTCCTTGAACTGGAACTGGAAAAAGAGCTTTGCTAAATTGGACCAAAAGATCATTGTCTGCAGTATCCTGTTCTGAACAGTGGTTATCAGCATCTCCTAGAGGAAAGTAAGATTAGGCAGGCATACTGCACTAGACTGCTGTCCTAGTTGTTATCTATACCTATTCAGTAGCTACCAATAATTTTCTTCTGTGAACTTGACCCTGTGTTTTTTCTCTCTAATATCCTGTTGCATGAAGAATTTCCTCTTTCTGTTGGATTTGAGCATGGCTTCTGCCTTTCTCTCAGTCCTTGGAGAAGGCATGAGCTGCTGGCCCATGCTAGCACAATAGCTCCTGCCACTGCTGATCACACAGTACTCTGTTACTTGTCCAAACTAGAGTCCCAATTTACTTTTTTCTTACCCAGAAGCCATTCTTTACCTTGAAGTCCTTCTCTGAACCTTTTCATTTCAATCTTTGTTGTGAATAGAATAGATGTATAGAGTAGCATAAAGATATTCTCTCTGCTCCTGTCCTAATAGGACCAGCCTTTTAAAAACATACGGTTTCATTACTAGCACAGTATACTCTCTTTTTCTTGTATTTCTTGTACCTTGGTAGTTCTGTGTGACAACGTTTTTCTTCCACTAATTTTCCAGCATACTAATTCGTTCTCAGCTAGACATTCTTTTTCTGCTTTCTTATATCTCTGGTTTTTAGCATTGAAATTAAAGCATGCCTTTTTGTACTCTTGGCATCCTATTGAAACAGTACTCTGGCATTTATTTTATGACAGTTTCTTATCCTTCATGAATTATGGCTTTCTCTGTAAAAGATACACTACTTTGTACATCCTAGCTTTTCCCCAGTCTTCAGTTTAAAAATTCACTTAAAACTTTTTTTTGTCTTTAAAGACCAGCAGTCTGGTTCACTTACAGTTAAAATTAAATCCAGTCTTCCTTTATGACTTTCTTTTACTCCAGAAGCATTCTGTCTGAATCACTGATGAGCAATCAATCTCTGATATGAAATCTCTTTACACAACCCATTCTCTGAATAAGTTTAAAAAAAGGTAGGAGAAAAGGTTTTCAAATAAACAGGGTATAGAAATTTTATATAACTTTACAAAAGTTTTTACTGTTTTTTATATATTTTATGTAATATTTCTAAATTTAAAAAAAAAAGCTATCTTTTATTGAACTACTCCACAAAACAGTTGTGATAAATTTTCATTGAGATCAAGACTAGTTGTAATTGCAACTTAGTTCTCTCAAGAAATATTTGAGAATACGTGGGTGAAAAATAATTACTGTGGTTCTAGTGCCCTGTCATCTTTACTGACATACTCATTATACAAGGGATAGTCTTGTTCTCATGAAACATTCAAATATTACATTAGATAAAAATTCTACTTTTGAAGAAATACAGATTCTGACTATAAGAAGTATTTTATTGCATTCAGTTCTGGCAATACGGAAATAGAATTTCAATAGACCGTTTCAGTTTTATGGGAGAAGTCCATCTTGCAGACTAGTTAGTGGAAGGTCACCTTAGTGACCACTCAGCAGCTCACCCAGTGAATTACAGTGTAGGCGAAGTGTCATCTAAATGTTTTGTTCACCCTTTACATCTAATGATTTTTTACAAAACTATATTGGATTTTCATCTGTCAAAAATGAATGGTTAGTTTTTGACTTAAAAAAATCCAAAAAGCTGAAAGTAAACCAGGTTCCTTTCACATCAACAGGATTATTAACTTGGATTATTTTCATTGTCTAACCAAGACAGTACCAGGAAACTGGTTTTCTGAGGCTGTAGATGATGGAGAGAAAAAAACACAAGTCTTTCAGGTTATGACTTAGATTAGGAATTTAATATGTTCTGATTTACCCACTGAAGGCTATTTCTCTTGTCTCTGGAGGGAATGAAATTAATGCTGATGGTGGAAATAAAAAGCCAATAACTGTGTATTCACAGTAGTTCCTGTGATTGAGTTTTACGAGATTTTTCTCAAGTGTTGTTGTTTGCCTTTGATCTGTATCAGTGCTAATAATGCCAATATTTGGAACAGAACAAATGACTGGATGTGGAGAGTTTGAAGCTAGGAAATATGCTTTTATATGTGAAATTAGCACTTCTCAGTATGGAAGTCAATTGCTGAGAGATAATACACAAAGAAACCAATAACAAGATCTTCTTTTTGCTTTTCCAAAGGAAGGTAGCAATTAAAAAGAAATAATTTTATTATAGAATTACAATTACAATTAAAATGAATAATCTTTTATTCTATTAAGCTGGATTTATGAATCTTGATATCTAAATACATTCTAATTTCTCTCTAACAGTTATCTGCTCTTGTCTGAAAAATCTTTCCCTCTTTACCTAATTTAAAGCATAAGTCTTGGGTTAAACTCGCCCAATGTTGAGTAGAATATTTTCTGAGTGGGAATTAGTGGCTTGTGAGTTTCCAACATGATATAATATATTATCTGAGTCCTGGAAGTAGAGTCAATAGCCAAGGTCCTGATGCATTTACAGCTGCTTGAGGTTTTTAATCTTGTGTAACATGAAAAAGATGTTTCTCCTTTTTCCAACTGAAAGATCAAGACAAGTAAATTTGCTTGTTCTAATGAAGCTTGGAGGGGCTAAGGGGCAAAGAACGAAAAATGTAGGTTCAGAAATTGTGATGCATGAGCCTTTTAATCCACTAAGAGAGCAGTTAAGAGGGATTGTTTTAATATTTGTTTTAGCCCCTGCAAAAATATTACCTACAATTTCCATCCATGGAAAACTGAAAAGAAAACCCCTGCCTGTGTGGCTTGGAAATGCCCAAGGTACTGCCTACTAGGCCTGTGAAGTTCACAAAAAGCAAAGCAGCTCAGGTCCCGAAAATAGGAAAACCCCATTAATATAGATTCATGCAAGTAATGAATGGGTTAATAGTTTTACCATATTACGTATCTATTAACAGTTAAAGTATATTGTCATGAATTGAGTGTCATTGTGATCACCACTTAGTGCCTCTGTGTACTGCTGCCTTATACTATGCAAGTATGCTCAAAGGACAGCAGGTCAATGAGAGCCCAAGAATTAACATGCATCTGAGATGTTTCATGGGTTCACTATTGTATGTCCTTAGAGAACTGTTTTAAAATTCAAAAGCCTTCAGATGTTTTTTTTAAAAGCCACACCTACTCAAACAGGTATGCCTTCCTAGTACTTTTTCAACAAAATCCACATAACCTTCTTCCACAATAAAGAACAGTCTCTCTACTGACATGAGCTTTCTCTGGACCTGTAGATCTGTAGAATCTGCATCTTACATCTAAAGAAAATAAAATATCCTTGAGATTCATTGCTCTGTAATAAGCAAACTCAGTGTCAGCTGCCTGGGTGGTAAACAACCATGTACATAAAGTATTAGTAAAACTTTTGTCAAAGAAAATTTTGCAAATAAGTGAGAATTAAAATAGTTTGGTTTGGCATTTATACTGCATTGCTCATCTGGAGTTTTCAACGGTGGGTTAGTCCTACCTGTGTTTTACAGTAGGGAAATGGAGTCAGCACAAATAAATCCCTCACATGAAAATCACCGAAAGATGATGTGGACTGCATTGTGGCAGGATCTGTATTGTAGGTGATTTCCCCATGGTCACTTGAGAAGTCTGGTACAGAACCAGAGAGAACGTGTTGTTTCCCCCACTGATAATCTATTTTTGAACCTACTGAAGAAGGGTACCCCCTATGATTCTTTATTTGAAAGTCATATGTACATGATATGGGTATGTTTCTTTAGTAGCAATGTATGAGGAGATTATCAAAATGTGTGTGGGCTGCCCAGGGAGGTGGTGGAGTTACCATCCCTGGAGGTTTTCAAGAAGTGTTTAGAAGTGGCAGTCCAGGACACAGTTTAGTGGTTGTGGTGGTTGAATTACAGTTGGACTTGATGATCTTGAAGTTCTTTTCCAACCTTAATGATTCTATGTGTGAGAAAGGTTCTTACAATAGACCAGTAAGTGTTGATAATAGGTATAATGAAGATTATATTAAATGAAAAAAATATTCCATATGCACTCTGCTCCCCACTGCTCATCAGATACCTCTCCAGAGAAACTGCTTTCACCGTTCCTTATAGTGAACTGACAATGCCATACTGTTGAACTTCTGTTTCAGTCAAATACAAAATTAAAGTGGGGAAGTAAAAGAAGCCCAGTCTACTCAGAAATGAACCAAAATGTTTAGGTAATTGAATAATTATTTACAAGAGAAAAAACCCCACAACTTATTTTGTTCAGCAAGCTGAGAATCCTTGCAGCCTGATGATACAATGTTTTCTAAAGGACAAATGACAAAGGAAAGCCAAAACTGATCCAGTTTTTTACATAATATTGCTTCTTGGAGTAATAAACAAACCTATTAGGCAGCAAACCTAGGGAGAAAATGTGTGCAGAAAGAAAGAGATGAAGCCACTGAGCCTCATGTTTTACCTTATAACTTCTTTTAAGTCACCAAGGCGTCTGTCATTATTACCACTTACGGTTACTTGGAATTCAAATGGGTTGAAAGGATAAACATTGTCAGCTTTCCTGAGTAGGATACACGTCTGCTCTCCCTAGATTATTTTCCCTTGTAATTATTTTGTGCTCATGGTAATCATGTCATTGAGACTATTGATTTACTATTCTACTTCCAAGTATTTGTCTTTATCCTAAAAAATCCTTGCAGTAACTAATAATAATGGGGAATAAATCCTAGATACAGGATTTTATTTTTCACATCTGAAAATTATTTCTTTTTTCTACATTTGGATGATGACATGGGGAGAAAAAGCACTGTATTATGACTAGTTCACAATATTTTTGACACTAAACCTTTGGCATTTTGTTGTTTTAGCAATGCCACCTATTCTTGAATGCTTAATGAATGTTCATTAAAGCTATATTTCAGTGTAATTCTATTTTCCAGCACACTTTATCTCAATAAACAATTCTCCATCTTGTCCCTGGGCATTGGAGGTCCTGTCACATTGATGAAAGAAGCACCAATGATAGATGATGGGAATGCCACTCAGCAATTATTTTCATCTTTCATGTCTCATTAAATAAAAAGAAAAGTCTTTTTGAAAGATTTAATTGTAGCTGCAACTGTCACATATGATATCTGTCAAAATATGGTAAATTGACAATTTTACTCTCTCTTCCTAACTGTTTGGACTGAGCAACTAGAAGAAGGCTTCTTTTTCTTGCATTACCAACAAACTTATCAGGTAAAATGCACTAACTGTAATCTCTTTAATGGAGATTTAAGCTAAGGGCAGTGTCAGAACCTACTGATTAGCTTTTTAGCTTAAGAGTTACTGCTTTTCTGGCTAATCTGCTGCACTTCACATTGTAGTGGACTAGATAGGAGAGTGTGTGATTTACTGTGTCTGTGTTCCTGAAAGGTACAGGTTCAATGTCAGTTCATTTCCCTTTCACCTGCCTATGTTAACTTGTGTGAGATGAATTTCTACTCTATGATATGCAGTTGTGGCCTTTCAGTGGATAGTGAGAAATTCTTCAATGTCTGTGGCTCTGCTGTGCTCTGCCATGTGCTCTGCCCTGTAAAGACTTGCTGGCTCTGAATTCTACTGATTTCTGATTGCACAGAATGCATAAATAAGGCAGAGTTATCCCCTACTACTTCTAGTTTCACCCATCATTGTTAATGTTTTTAATTTTTTTCTAAATTGTAGAAAACTTTATAGTTGATTAATAAATAAATATAGTCTGTTGGAATCTTTGTTCACCTGTGAGTTGTTAATTCCTTAGAAACACCTGAATTACCTGTTTCTCAAATATCGGTTGAAAGTGTTTAGGAGAAGTGAAGATAAATATCAGAGACATTTGAAACTGCATGGGGAGCTGCAGGGAAGGAAAATGAAACTTACAGATCACATACTTGATTGAGAAGCTGGAGGCCCTTCTTTAAGTCATTATGCTGTACTATTCTTCCATTAAGTGTAATTTATATTCTCTCTCTTGAATTTGTGCAGATAGATTTATTGAGACACTGGATCTATTTTGAAATAGGTATGCATTTATCTGCAGTGAAATTGCATTTGCTCTATACTAGCCCAGATATTCAGTATAAATTACACAGTCTTTCTGGTTTTGATTGCACACAAACCAAGCAATTTGCAGTTCTGCTGTGGTAATTACAAACATGGAGGGTTTCTTTGGTTGTTGTTTTTTTGTTTTGGTTTGTGGGGTTTTTTTTTGGTTGGGATTTTTTTGTTTGTTTTGGTTTGGGGTTTTTTTAATGGTTTTTTTTTACCATTTAAAATAAGCTGGTTCTTTAAAATTATTCTGTATAGAGCTTTCTGCAAAGCAGAAGTTGAGAGAAGCCAGTAATTTTAGATATGATTGTAGTTGATTTAAATAGTATGAGTTTTAGTACAGATCAGTAAATAAATATACAATCTCACGTTAATTGCTTTAATATCCTATGTTACAATGTTAAGCTGGTAACCTACACCCTATTTTAGCCTTAAAGTATCTCAAAATACAAACAGTAAGTAATTTCTGGCTGAAAGAGAGCTCATCCAAACAAGTATGGGATTCAGTATGTAGAAAAGGAACACTCTATGCTGACTCAGTCTGTGGTGAAAATATCTTCCAGGGAATATAAATCAGTGGAGACTCATGATACATAGTAGAGTAGCTAATGATGTTGACATTTTACTTTGTCTTTAGGGGCATTTAATAACATACCTGGAAAATACTGTAGGGAACCTATTACATCAGTGAGATACATATTCATTGCCAGCTAAAGTAGGAAATTCACTATTCATTGAATCACCAGGTCTATTTCTTTAAACATATTAAAATATCTGGACTGAAAAACTAAGGCATATTTTCACCAATTGCTCATTCCTTTTATTTGCAAGATCAGTCAAGAATCACGCTACTTGAGGTACTACTCCCTGTTAAGCTTTCAGATTTTCATTAATGTTCACTTGTATATATACATCAATGAAAGAAAGATCTGGATCCACCCTGTAGTTTCAACAGCATTAGTCCTGCAGTGTACAAAACTATTAAATGTGTTTTCTTACAACTAAGAGCCATGAATGTATCAGTTCTGCCAAGCCTCCTTCCTTTTACTACGTATAAATAAGTTATATATATAGCCTAACAACTTGTTCTGCTTTTACAATGTTTATAGCTGCCAGTAACTGGCGTGCTTTGGTTGGACATACACCAGTCTCTTGACTAACATCATATTCCTCTAGTGTCCCCAGTTTTCTTCAAGATATCAAGGTAATCTGCATGCAAAATGTTTTCTTACTATCCTGATAAAATTTCTTCTTTAACAAGTATATTTTATCTTATAAATGTACAGATTGTAACAATAAACTTCACACAGAAGCTCAGTGAAGAGCTTATAAAAATATATCACCCTCCTATTAACTTTCTCATCATTCATGTACTATTTCACTAATGTGCTTTTACTATGCCAGTAGTGAACATTGGCCCTTCTGAAAAATGGCTGTCTGTTAGCAGCTTTTTACCTTTATTTTCTATTAATCCCTTTGTGTTTTTTTTAAGTATCTCAGAGATTGAAAATAAAAGGTTACACCAAATTTCTGGAATGTCTTTATCCACCTTTTCATAGTCTTGAGACTGAAAATAACATTCAAAGTCAGGCTACATATATCTGGGTTCCTCATTTATTATCTTGTATCTTCAATTTATTCTCAAATGTAGCTTAGAATAAAACCTTCCACTTGTTTATAATGCCTGCAAAGTAGTGATTTAAGCCAAAGCTATTTTTACAACAGCAGAAATCTAAAGAGCAAGATCAAAGCATCCTAGCTTTGTAAGGTAAAATCACATCCTAAACTAGCAAAATTATCTGCTAAATCAACTGGTAAACAGTATAAATTGTCACCTTGGGTACCTGCTGGGTCCAATACAATCTAAGATATTGGTGGTCCTGCACCACAGATTTGAAACTCTCCTTGAGAGGTAATGTAGTCCTACAGCAGAATTAATTACATGTTTGTTATTTTATGAATATCATTTGCTTACCTAACTATCATAGGGGTGTATTCTAATGCTTTACTAGTTTTACTGTAACAGTATGTAATTAGAAGGAAAGGATATTTCAGCGTCAGGACTTCTTGTCTCACACACGTAAGAATCACAGAATGTTTGGGGTTGGAAGGGACCTCTGGAAATCATCCAGCCCAACCCTCAAGCCAGAGCAGTGCCATCCAGAGCAGGTGACACAGGATGCATCCAGGCGGGTTTGTAATGTCTCCAGGGACAGAGACTTCACAACATCTCTGGGCAGCCTGCTCCAGTGCTCTGCCGTCCTCACAATAAACAAGTTCCTCCTTATGTTTAGATGGGACTTCCTATGTTCAAGTATGTGCCTGTTACTTCTTGTCCTGTCCCTAGGCACCACTGAGAAAAGACTGGCCCCATCCTCCTGACACCCAGCCTTGAAGCATTGATAAGATTCCCCCCTCAGCCTCCTCCAGACTAAAAAGACTCAAGTCCTTCAGCCTTTCCTCATCAGAGAGATGTTCTAGTTCCCTCATAATCTTCATAGCCCGTTACTGTACCCTCTCCAGCAGTCTCCCCTGTCCTTCTTGAACCAGGGAGCCCAGCTATTAACACTCAGAAAACCTCTCTGAGTCACAGCAGACCACTCTACATCACCAGCCACACACTCAGTGGTGTCAAAGAAAGAAATACTGTATCAGAAACCCTGCAGGATGAAGCAGTGACCAATCAGAAAGACCTTTCTGTGCCATGACATGAAGCCACAGTGCTCGTGCACCACCTTGTGATAAAGGAATTTGACATTGAAAAATACTAGTTAAATGAACAGAGACAAATAAAACTAAGAGAAGGAAGCACCTTTTCCATGTGTTTTAAAAATAAACTATGGAACTAATTATCATAACATTTTAGAAAGGTTAAGAATAAAAGCAGGTCCTGAAAGGGGAGACCATAAGAAGTGCTGCACAGCATCAAAGAAATGCTGTTTAGGGAGAGCACATCAGTATAGAGGCTTTCCATGCCCTTGTGCTTCACTGGCACACACAGATATTAAGAGTTTACATGCCCAATTCTGTCAGTCCTTTTGTTGTCTTCTTATGGATCCATATATTTTTTTCATCCTCTTTTTCGAAAGCACAGTTATCATCTGTTGCATCAGCCACCTGTTGCAAGTACCAGAAAATCACTGCCTGTTGTATAAAGAATTTTTGTTTGTTTGTTCTATGTGTCTCCTACTAGTTTAATAATATTTCCCCTCTTTCTTTAGACTTTTAGTGAAAAGTTTTGTGCTTTTGAGTTATGATATGAACGGTAATTTTTGACTGTTTTCTCTCTTGTTTCTATAGCTAAGGAGCATAATGACTGGTAAATAATTTTGTCTTTCAACAATACGGATGCAAAACTTTCCCTTTTTCTGCTTACTTTTTGGTTCTCTTTGGGCTATGTGAAGGTAGCCCAAACTTTACAGCATCCAGGTTGCTGAGGAAGGTCACAGTGCACACCCTCATAGTGTCCCACTTAGTACAGTTGTACACTTGACAGTAAATCATTTGTAACTGGTCTTCAGCTGCTTAGTGAAGTTTTGTTCTCACATGCTAGAAAGCTTTATCAACTGCTTATGTTTTCAGAAAGCTGCTCTGAGGCAGTTTCAGAAGCTTTAGTTAAGATTTATGGTTTGTCCCCTGTCTGCAAAACCTGATACTCTGCAATAGAACTAGATAGTTTGACTTGACATGAATTGTACATTTTTGTGTTAGCTATCACACATTTCTTTCTGTTTTCCAAATGGTCACAAATTACTCCAGAATTTTCCAAGATTTATCAAATTAGATAAATTTTACTCAATCAAATAATTAGGTATTTATGTTTTCAGTTCATTGTCCCAGAATCACAGCTGAGAACCTGTGTAAATTTCTCATCCTTGCCAGGAAATTAGTATGTTGTTTTGAATTTGCCTACTGGTATCAGTATGTCCACATAAAAGGAAGTCTAGGCACATGTAAGAGAGCAGATTTAGTATTGTTTTCCTGGCAGAAACACAGCATCACTCTTCAGCAGAATTTTTTCTGAATATACTATGGTGTCAAAAGACACTGGCAGTTCAAACTGATAGTTGAGTGTTGTCAGAGAGACAAGGGCAGAAAGCAAAGATCTCTAAGTCTCTGGTAGTGAACAGCAACTTCCCAGGTTTTCCTCTCCTCAGGAGGACAGAGGTGCACGTTCAGACACAACCCTCTGCCCCTGTTCTTAGCGGCCCCCTTAGACAACTCCTGGTTTTCAATAACTTTCCCATAACTGATATAAGACTAGAATGAAGTAATGCTGGAGATGATTGCTCTGTGTTTTAAGCAACAGCAAAACCACTGTCTGAATACCAGACTGGCACCATTCTTTTACTTAAGCACTTTGTTTTCCATATGAAGAGGAATGAATCCAAACAAACAAAAGAATAAAAAAGGGAGTGACACTGATTTCACAAATGCTAAACTGAAAGATTTTAAGATGGAAAGTTCCATCCTATAAAGTGGAAATAGATGCATGAATTGTTTATAGTTATACTTAATTATCTGAAGCCCAAATGTGATTCTGCTGGAATTATTTTATTTTTCTCTTGGATACTCAGTTTCTGGTTTTGATGTCATACCTTCTGGGTTGTCTTAGTGAAAACCTAACTGGAATTTTAAGTGATGGCACCTTTCTCCATAGAACCATAGAATAACTCCACTTGGAGAGAACTCCAGAGGGATTCTAGTCCAACCTGTTCCAAGGAGGATCAGCTGTGAGATCAGACCAAGTTGCTCAGTGTTTTTCTCTCCCCTCATTGACATAATTCTGTTAATAGATTTCAGTACTATTTTATCATTTGTATTTTTTCCAGGTAATCTTAAAATACTTTTTGCCTTCCAGATTTAAATATGCAGTATAAACATTTACAATGCTTCTATTATTAAAAATTATTTTAGGTAGAATATTAATTACTGCTGGAGTGGTAGTTTACTTTGCACTGTTCACTAGTTGTTTGATCAAGTAAGATACTTTTAAATGTGAGTAATCCCATTATCTGGATTGCTTTGTCTGTGAATAACAGGGAAATTGCAAGGTATTCCAGTGAGATGACTGATAATTGAAATGCATGTAACTGTTCAAAAGCACAAAATAAGACATATGAATTCAAATTAGACATGCAAATAGGCACAAAGGTCTTCTGGAGATAGTAATAATACTGGACTGATAAATTTTTCAGCTCTTTTTTCACTACAAAAAGTTGTGCATATTTAATAAATTATAATTCCAAACATGACTTAAATTGGTAATTGTACTCCCAAATAAACTATAACTGAAAGAGGTACTGTTCTTAGCAGGAAGGAGAAAGGGGGGAAAAAACCCTTACTGTCTAACCCCCTTGTCAGGTTACTTGCTACTGACAACGGTCACATATTTATACAAGTGAATGTTTCAACTATAACAAGTATAGGAGTCAGTGAGTTATGGAAAAAATCACTAGTGGGGTGTTTCCTGTTCAAAAGAGGATTTGATTTTGTGACAGCAGAGAAAACAAAGCAACATTTTAAAATCATTCAGAGAAAACTACCATCTACTCAATTCTATATCATGTAGCTCTGAAAGCTTGAAGAAAATACTTGTGTTTTGTCTTCTGTAAACATTGTGTTTGTCAGTTTTCATCTCCTCTTCCTTCTATGTTTGAGGCTGACTTCTTTATACAGTACAGTACAGTTTTTCATTCCAAGCTGTATTACAAACCCCTTGAAATGGAGCTTGGTGATGAAAATTCTGAGCATGTTTGCACCTTGCCCAAGTGACACATCTGTTGCTAAAAAAGCTGTACCACAAAGTGGCAAAAGAAAGCAAATACATAATATATTTTTAAATTATAAAACTTAGGCAAAGCAAAGTAGGGGAATTTTTGAAGTAAACTTGGCAGAATCTAATCTTGTTTGTGCAGTGTTAAATTTTCAGGTGTCTGATCTATGTAAAAAAAGTTAGGAAGGTATTGAGAAAATAAAATATTACTTTATAGCTGGCTACTAACACAAATTACAGTCAATGAAGGAAACGTTATCTCCTGATCCTTTTAAAATATGTTTTTTTCTATTTATACAGGCCCTCCCTGGATCACTTACAATAGGTTATAATTATTGTGCAGTGGCATCATGGAGAGTAAACCTGTTAGAACTGAAATACACTTGTTCAATCTCTCTCCTCAAGTGGTGTCTCTTGGTAATTCATTTTAAAATGCAAACTGACACCTCATCTCTTTTTTTGGCCTAATAAAATCCTTTTCTTCTTTCATAGGCTGCTTTTCAGAGGGAGTTGCATTTTGATCCAGTTTTGATGCCCTGTGAAGTTGTCTTACAGGTAATGGTGTCGTTGAAGTTACAGAAGCTCCATTTTGCCCTCATAAAAGGGCAAAGTTAATTTTGTTTGTATCAAATTGAGCTCTGTAGAACTTGCATGAGGGCAAATGAAACAGAACTGAAATTTAGCTGCTTTCAATTTCGGTTGCTTAATTTTGAGGTGTTGATAAGAACAGTGACAGCTTGTACAAAAGATCAAACTTTTCTCTGTGGACTTGGAGAAATGAAATAAGTTAATGAGGCCTGCCCTGGTATAATTTTTTTCCTTTACAACCTGCTTTTCCATAGCCCTGCTTCTCTTCTTATCCAAATTCAGCACCCGAAAGTACGTACCTCAAGTTATCATTCCAACTTGAAAAATATTCACTAGAAAAAAATTAAGTCTGGTCTAATTTATTCAATGCAGGGAAATCAGCTTTGAGTATGTAAATAGTCATGAACCTCCCCAGCTGAAGTGTTTTAGTTTGGTGTGTAATCATTGTATGTTCTGTCTTTAGTCAATGGGGAGAGAGTGGCTCCTGGTGAAGACCATTTAGTCCTCTTCATATCTGAGTTACCTTTGTAGACCTGCCCCTGTCTACAGTGAGTCCGTACATATAATATGATGAATTTGTGTCATGTTGCAGAACTGAGTGCAGAACTGGAGTTACAGAGCGGAGGAAAGGGAGAAACTTTGTTTTGCAGAACCAAACGTTAACTCAGAAAAAGAGGAACCCAAACTGGGCTAATAAAAATTCAGTGAGCATTTTCACAAGTGTTTTTTTTTTTTATCTCTGGTGTGGCAGCTTGATTCTGACTGTGTTTCAAAGATCTTAATGAGGACTAGTGTAGATGCCAGATCATTTCCTTCTTGGTCACGCTGATAAATCCCTGTGAAAAGCAGAATAAAGACTTGCTGTGTTGGAATAGTTCTAGCCTCCTCTGTGAGGACCTATTGATGCAGTAGTGAAAATTAGGTTTAGATCCTGCTCTGTTTGAAGCGTGTTTCTTTACCTTTTATTTTTTATTTCTGGGTCTAAAAGCAGCTGTAGTTGTCTTTTTAAAATTATTTTTTACCTTAATGTGTAAATGAAGAAAAACATTTTTAATTACTTTATTACTCCTTACAAAGCTGACTCTCATGAGATTGAAACAAAAAACTTCTTCAGTGGCTGTGTAACTGCAAAGCCCAGTGGGCTGGGTTCATTGTAAGCTGTTGCTGATTGTGTGTGTGACACAAAGATGTGAGTTCCTAGATCAGGTATCTGCCTGATTTAGCATGCTTAGAAAAGCATCTCCATTAGGAAGAACAGTTGAGTGAATTTGAGTGTATTCCCAAATTCTTCACCACTGACAATGAGTCTTCCTTTCATTCAGCTGAACTGGAAACTGTGCAAAGAACTAGAGATTACAACTCTCTCTTCTAATAAGGAAAAAATAATTCTGTTCTCTTTAAACTGGCTGAATGAAAAGGGTGAGTTTTAAACAGTGTAAAATAAAATGCCACAAATCCCTAGGCTGTTATATTTGGGAAAGAAAAATTGAGAGATTCCACTGAGATTGCAAAAGACTCACTCAAACTTGAAAGATCGATGCCAGTTACAACAGTATGATTAGTATGCAGAATTATTTTTAATAGACTAATTACTTCTGTTTCCTTTCAAGGCTGGAGGTTTTTTATCTTCAGTATGGTCCACATGTTTGTGTGTTCTTTGATCTTCAATATGGAGCCCAAGTGATTCTGACTGCCAGCAGAGAAGTAAGCTGGCTGATCAGTTCTCCTGTGTACACAAAGGGACAGATTGCTACAGACTCTGTGAACATTGGACATTATCTGAAGGAAAAGGCTTTCTTTTTGTTGCTTTTTCCTTTTTTTATAGACAGTCTCCCTGGTTAGTTCCCAGACTATTTGCTCTTAAGGACATTACTTCCAAAAAAGTAAAGTGTTCTATGCCTCCACATTCCCACCAGCTCACTAAGAGAAGCTCATCATTCATTTTGGGCAATTTACATGGAGCATGGTAGGATGTGAACAGGTATGAATAACAGGTGGAGCTCAGACATTGCCAAAATGAAATCACGTTAATATCTGCAGACACGGGACAACACATTGTTATAGCTTTGTCTTTTCATTTTCCTGAAAGTTTTCTGTAAGGTTGTTTGTTGTTGTTACATTTTCACAGGAAAATATGTAGAATTTGGGTTGATTATTCATTCTAAATTTAACAAGAAAATTAAGTCAATTTAATTTGCACAAATATAGATTATGCTTCTGCAAAAAATCATATCGACTGCCTACTGAGAATATGTTAAGGACAATGATCTGTGGAGGCGGAAAAAAGTGTAAATAACACTGGTGAAACAGTATGGGGAGAAAGCCAGTAAACTAGTGGTGAGGTTTCTCATTTGGTAGAGGGATGTTACATAGGTATACAACAATTTCACCAAAGGATAAGGGTATTATTTTTACACCTACTTCTGTACACCTGGGATCAGTTGGGTTCAGACGAAAGTTGTTGAGACTTCATTAGATCCAGGTCTTCTATGATTAATGTTAATTTTGTGTTGGTTGTTTTTTGTGGGTTTTTTTAATATGTTTGTGGGACTTTGCTGACTTTTGCTTGTGCTATACTATAACAGGGGTTTCCTTTTTATGGATCACATCTGCACCATTTTACTGCTGCAGCTTATGCATTTTATTCAATTTCTCTTAATTCTTTTTACAATTTGTTTAATTTTTTTGCTGTGCTGTTTTCTATTTTGTAACAGTGTGCATTTGCATCTGCTTTCCTTTAAACTCTTTC
>NW_009952435.1:1269299-1284628 GCF_000747805.2 Chaetura pelagica
CTCTTTCCCACTGTTTTGTGTAAAGAGAGAAGAAACTTTACATTCAACAGGTGGCTCACCCATACAGTATAAGGAATACCACAGATCCAGCAGCTCTTACAAATATAAAGTACAGCTTGCTTGTACTTTCTCTCAGCACTTATCAATATTATTCCTGATGTTTTGATGCACAGATTATTATTAACAAATCTGTGCTAAACCAGTACTAGTTTGGTCCAAATAGACATGGTACATGGTTATTTTCAATTTTTGACCAAATGTAGCATGCTGCTTGTATAATTTCATTTTTGTTTCAAATCATTGCAAGAAAATGCAAAATAGCTTAGATGTTGTGGAATCACTTGCTGTCAAGAGGATACTAATTCTGTGTAGGAAGAGCTCAAATGAAGTTTAACCATCAAAATATTTTGAGCTAGTGACAAGAGTTTGTCACCAACTGGTGTAATATGCCCAAAGAATGCAACAGTACCTAAACCTTTGGCATGCTTTCTGGGTAAAAATGGTATTTGATTGATAAAGGTAACTGATTGAATTAGGCTGAGGTAGGTTTTTAATAATTCATTGTTAATTATTTATTTGTATCTCCATATTAGTTTATGTAATTCCATCTAAATGTAGTAAAATTAAATCTGGTTATTTTTTTATTTATCCCCTAAGAAAACAATAACTGAACCACAACAATTCAGGTCACGAGGCTTTGTTTTATGTATTGCATCTATTATTGTTCTTAGAGGAGAGAGCTGTAATGAAAAGGATTTTCCCAACTGAAATACACAGACCATTGAAATTCTGGCTTTTCCTCTTCCTTTTCCATTGCTGATAATAATATCCTGTGGAATACAGAGCAAAAGTAAGAGTGGAGTACTACTCACAGCTCTTCTGTTGCATGTAGGAAATTAAAACATAAAATCATATTTGAGAAACTAACTGACAGTGCAGCAGCAAAACAAGTAAATTAATCTGAGCATTTTGGTTGCATTTAGTAAAGTTAATGCCCCAAAATATGCCTGCAGATCAACATTAAAGAAGTAAATCTGCAACTAACAGAAGAACAATTCATAACAAGGAATATAACCCTTTATAATAAGAAGTTCTGGTAAAGAGCATTTCCAAGTAAACTAAGATAACATGTTATTAATTTTTATAATGACATGGAAAACAAAGGGCCATGGAAGATCATTGTACTTATTTTGGCTTTAATTTTTTCCTTCAGTGATATTTAAAATATGTTAGAAGCTGCTTTGGCTCAGTCTTTTAATTTGGCTTTTGATTAGGTTGACTTAATTGAAGGTGAAAGCAGTGTTAGTAAAAATTTTACAGAAAGTTGCTGGAGGAGTTGTGAAATATTTAGGAAGGTCAAAAAGTCTCAGACAATATTCTACTGGCTCAGCATGATATTGAAATGATCATTGCATGCATTCTCTTCTAATAAAATGTAAGACCATAAGCATTATTTCTATTGAGACATCTCTCAATCAGAATTGTTGGGGTTTTGTGCCATTCACACATGCAGATAAGGTTGAAATCTGCTCAAACTGCATCAACTTTAATCTCATAGAATAATATAATCATGGAATATTTTGGGTTGGAAGAGACCTTGCAGATCAGCTCATTCTAACCTCCCTGCATGGGCAGGAACACATCCCATTAGATCAGGTTGCTCAAAGCCCCATCCAGCCTGGCCTGGAACACTTCCAGGGAAGGGGCACCTACAACTTCCCTGGGCAACCTGTTCCAGTGTCTCACCACCCTCACACTAAAGAATTTCTTCCTAATGTCTAACCTCAATCCCCCCTCTTCCTGTTTAAAGCCATTACCCCTTGTCCTAATGCTACATGCCCTTGTAAACAGTCTCTCCCCAGCTTCCCTGTAGACCTTCTTTCAGGTCTTATGTTTCCTTAAGATCCTCTGCCTTGGACAGGGTTTATTTTTCGTTAGTGTTAATTCTAAAATTACATTTCAAGAAAAGCTCTCTGAGCTCTGGAACAGCTAAGTATGGAAATGCTATAATAGCTATATATATGCCTTTGGATTTTCAGCTGTAACTGCAGCAAAGTTTTTTGGTTCCCAGAAATTGCCAGATGTAGAGAGAATAAAGGTCATATCTAGTTTTAAGAACCCTCATCATCATTCTTCTATGGCTGCAAGGATGCATTTATTTATACATGCTCCACTTTTTTTTCTCTGCTCTATGCCAATTTTTACTCCTCAAAACAGCCATTTCATTTTCAAAGAGACATCTCAGAAAATCAAAGCTTTTTTATAGTTGACCTACGGTGCTTATAAATCAGGATCACCCAGGCAATGAAGAAGAGAGAGAAATGTATACATGAAAATGGAACTCCATAAAAATAGAACATCCATCGGTACAAGAAGACCTTCAAATACTTGAAGCATTAATAATGAAGTTGTCTATTGGATACAATATGCTCAAAACAGAGAGCAGGCATAATTTTGTCAATACTGAGGGACTGGGAAGCGAAGGAAGAACATAAAAAAAGGTGACTTGTCATCCAACAGGCCATTGACAGAGTTTGCTCAATTTTGAGGTTTAAGATATCTCTTATTTGAGGTAGCATTGATTGTAAGGCAATACAGTTAACTAGGTAAATTGTTCTCCTGGAAAAAATGTTCAATTCCAGGCAGTCCTGTTTTGTTTCCTGGTTTTGCTGCTGAACAACATCTCTTGTGCTTGGAACATTAGGCCCCGTTGCTTGCACTGGTGCTTATTCACCCTGTGGCTCTATTTTTTTCCTGCTTTCCCAGCACACCTGCTGGGGTGATAGACCCCACTTTCACAGATTGTGGCACAGAAGTGTTCCTTACTGCTAGAAATCTGTCAATGAACACAAGCCAGTTTGAAGGAATTAACCCTATGAGCCTATCAGCCTCTAAGACTCCTTTTCCTCATTTCTCAAACCCTGAATAATTGCAGTAGGTTGTTATGGCACTGAGCAGCTGTCCTGAAGGGAGCCTGTCTGTGCTATTAAGTTGATCATGGTCATCTTCATTAAGATTCTTACTCCTACAAGGGGTAACTGTTTTAAACTGAAAGTGGGTAGATTTTCATTAGATATATGGAAGAAATCCTCTACCATGAGGGTGGTGAGACACTGAAACAGGCTTCCCAGGGAAGTTGTAGATGCTCTGGCCCTGGAAATGTTCAAGGCTAGGCTGGATGGGACATTGAGCATCCTGGTATAGTGGGAGGTGTTCCTGCCTGTAGAGGATGGTTGGAACTTGATGATCTTTAAGGTCTCTTCCAATGCAAACCATTTTATGATTCTGTGATTCTCTACTATGGTTGATGTGCTTTCCTATTACATTATGTCCTTCTTTCTTGGTTAGGCCCTCTCCAGCTTGCTGATTAGGTTTTACTTGTGCCCTGCTGGGGTCACTGGTGCTGCCACCAGAGCAGAGTTCAGTGATGCAGGAGTAGCTGTTTTTCAGACACTGCAGGAGTGGAGCTGCGGAGTAGGGATGAAAGTTGCTAGTTTTCTCTCTGCAGCTGTGTGCAAGTGAGAGCTCTTCTCTTAACTGATCCATCTGGCTCTAACTGGAGAGGAGTGTCGGGGTCATCTGAGACCTGCTGTTCCAAACCACTCAATGACCAGGTGCTGCTTCTGAACAGAGAAACATGCAATGTCCTTAGTCTCCCTCCACATTTAGCCTTCCATCACTAAAAGAATACCAGCAGGAGCAAGCTCAAAGTGCTTTGCATGGATTTTGGAGTGGGCAGACTCTGACTGCAGGTAGTCTGCCCTTACACCTGAGTGCCCCTTGTACCACTTGCTTACCTTAGAGCTAGTACTATGCTTAGTAGATAATCTAGTTTTTGAAAGATAATCTAGGTATGTGATGGGAGGGCAAAAGGTCAAATATTTAAGTTTTGTGTACTTGGCAACAAAAAATGAGCCAAACTTCAAGGCTCTCATTTTAGCAGGACCTCTAGAAATTAGCTTTGGTAGTCAGTCATTCTATTAGAGTACTCAGTGTAAGACTAGATGCCAGAAATAATGTTGGCTGTATGAATTTAAAATGAAATAGTTATGACTTTTTTTTTTTTTTTTTTTTTTTTTTTTTTTTTTTTCCAGGGACATCTAATGCCTAATAATTCCATTCACTCTCATCAAAAAAATGAGGTAATTATCTCTAATTCTCTCCTCTGGGGCTATGATTTTGTTATCATGTAGAGACTATGTATTCTTAAAGCAAGTAATTGTTAAATTCTAATCAGATCACATATGACAGTTTCCATGACAGTCTAATCAAACACTAGCTCTTAAGTCAGAAATATGAAAAAATTTAGGCTATTTATTTTAATTGCTTGTATGTTAATTAAGCAAATGCCTTTCCCAAGGTAGTGATTATTTTAGTCAATATTCCTCTCTCCTGTACGCACACACACATCCACACAGATTGACTCACTCTTTAATAAAGTTAAACTTCTCCTGTGAATATCATCAGATTAAAAAAAGACCAACTGTATTATGCAGTTTTCTTTTCATCATTCTGCATGATCATATTATTTTTACTGAGCTTTTAGTTTCTTATTTCCACAAAATAGGAAGTGCTGCTTAAATTATTACTCTTTCTAGGTTATTAAGTGATTATATTTTATAATATATCAATGTCTTGTGATATTTAAATAACTTAAAAATATGGATTAATTAAATATGAAACAGCTTTTGAGTTCTTAATAATCTTAATATCTACTAATTAATTTATACTCATTCTTTTTGGCTCTCAAGTTCACTACTGTAATGATGTTACATACCACAATGATAACCATGTACCATAAAATCGGGAAAAGGGCCATTAGTTAAAGAACATTATGTATTCTACTGTTAAATGATTAATGTTTAGTCACATTCTGGGTTTACTGTTGGAGCATACATCTTCTAAGTAGTGACTGATTTTATCACTGTAATCAAACAATGCAAATTAAAAAATGTAGAAGTATTGAAAGTCCTTCATTGCTTATAAAGGTGGGAAAAGGGTTTGTGTGAATTTTCTAAAATTCAGTTGCCATCCTGATAAAGTCAATTTTTTTTCAAATAGATTCCTGATCTTATATAATATCTTTCACATACAGTTCATCTTTTACTGCTGAACTTGCATGATCATGGGGTGTTGCTTCACACTGGGTGGGTTGAAATGACACAGGAAAGTCCAGTTCTCTTCTTTTGCTAACAACAGTTACAAGAGTATCTTACCTAAGTGAGAGAATTTAGAAACAACATAACCATCTTTGAAAGAAAATTGTGTATATTTTGGAAATTTCCTCTTGATTTATTCCCAGACAATTTATGAGAAAAAAAAAAAAGTTCAAATTTTTCAAACCACTTTGGGAGGTATTTTGAAGTTGTAAACTAAATGTTGAACTTTACATATAGACACACCAGGGCTCCAAACCCTCTGATATGTACACTGTTTTTTCCTGCAGTCATGGTTTTCTGTCTAAGTGTTATAGCCTGCAGCTGAATTGCTGCTGGTTATTCCCAACTTCTCCTTAAAGAACATGGAGTCTAGATTCCTGAAACAAGAGCTAATGATGTACTTCTTTGGCTGGTGGTGATAAAACTGTGTAAAGAGAGTTTATTAGATTGTTTCTGCAGATTTTTTTTCAAAGTGGAAAGTAGATTCATACACTCACAGAATCACTGAGATTGAAAAAGGCCTCTGGAGATTATCTAGTCAAGATCCCCTTCTCTGTTCAAGCAGGGTCAACACAAGCAGATTGCTCAGGACTGTGTCCAGATTTTGACTCTTAAACAGCTATTTTCTTTTCAGAAGTATTCAATTGTCACAGAAAATTGCACTTTTTCTTGAAGAAAAAAACACAATGTGTGCAAAGGTTTTGAAGCTTTTACTGATTTTCCTTTTCATGTTTGACTAAATCCTGAGTAATTTCATCCATTTTCATCCAAATTTGTTCAGTTTATTACCGATCTAATCTGACTAGGACAATGTGAAATAATAACAAAAAAATAATAATCTTAAAACACCTTCCCCTCAACTTTCCCTCTTCCTGGGCTCAACTTCACTCCCGATTTCTCTACCTCCTTTCCCCCAGCTGTGCAGAGGGATGGGAATGAGCATTGTGGCCAGTTCATCACACATTGTGTCTGCCACTTCTTCCTCCACAGGAGTGAATTCTTCACATTCTTATTCCTCACATTCTTGTCCTGCTCCAGCGTGGGGTCCCTCACACGAGAGATAGTCCTTCAGGAACAGACTGCTCCAGCATGGCTCCCTTGCAGGATCACAGGTCCCATGAGCAAACCTGATCCAGCACGGGCTCCTCTTTTCATGGGCCCACAGATCCTGCCAGGCGGTCACAGCTTCCTTTGAGTGCAACTGTCAGTTCTGGCATGGGCTCCTCCATGGGCTGCAGGCAGATGTCTGCTGCCGGGGAATCTCTGCTCTGGGACCTGGAGCATCTCCTCCCCTTCCTTTTTCACTGGCCTTGGTCTCTGCAGGCCTCTGTTTCTCTCACATCTTCTCACTCCTTTCTTCCAGATGCTGCTGTGCAGTAACTTTTTTTCACCTCCTTAAATACATTATTCTGGAGGTGCTATCACCATCACTGACGGGCTCAGCTCTGGCCAGCAGCAGATCCGTCTCAGAGCCAGCTGGAACTGGCTCTATCAGACACGGGGGAAGCTTCTAGCATCTTCTCACAGAAGCCACTCCTGTTGCCCCCCTGCTACCAAAAGTTTGCCACGTGAACACAATACAGCCCTGTATCTTTCAGCTAGCCTACAAATTCCATAGTTCACTGTAGCACTAGAATTACAATGATGAACCACAGTGTGTCTGTAAGAAATAAAAGTTAGAGAAGGAACCCACAGGGAATCCACAGAACTGCACTACAAATTGCTTGAAATTTTATTATGAGATCAACTATCAGCTGAACAGGGACTGACAAAAGGATTGCCAGAGAGAGCTTTTGTCTCAGTTTAGTGGACAAGGGTGAAACAATACCTAGAGAACATAATTGCTCTTAGTCAGTCCCCCCCTGCTTCCCTGGGGAAGATAAAATGTGGTTTCAAAAGTGTATGGTACCTTTTATCACTGAACATAGTTGGTTTTTTTGCTTTTATACAGCGGTACTAGTTGTTTCTAACAAAAATATCCATGTTTCTTAGCATGCAAATTTATCCTGTATCTCATAAGTGTTCCATGAAACTTAACAACTAGTGCTTCTTTAACAAAAAAACACCATGGGAATGCTCCATCTTGGTTACAATAGTATACTTTTTCATTAAAGTCTTTTTTTTTTTACTCTGAACACCACAAAAATTGCTGATTGCTCTCCTGCTTCATGGAATTTAAGATGTGCAAAAAACATTTTATGATATAAGTTCCAAGAGGTAGTTTGCATAGTTTGCATTACAAGGAGTTAGCAGAGAACTGAATCCCTTACTCAGCTCTGTTGTGGATAACACATTGCCTCTGACAGTAGTTAGGGGTGTTTTTAATACTTCAGTAACATCTTCAGAGCAGATTACTCTTAATCTAGACCTGCACACATTGCACACGTAAGAACAGGTATTTTGTTTCTGTTTCAAGTATATCTACATCCCTTGGCAATTAAATTGTTGTTTTTATGTGGTTTTTATCCCCCCACAATTCCTTTAAAAACAAGACAAATGAATAATCTAATTCAGAACTAAGAGTCCTCTCTGTGCTTGTGTAAGTGGCTTTATATGCATTCAAGCATGCTCCAGAAACACTGATGGTTAGCTCATTCATTATATTGATTGGCAGTAAAACATCAGGAAAAGCATCTGACTGTGACCACTTTGTCAAGAGAAGTACTGTATGTATGCTGCTGTGTATGTGTACCTTGGCATTATGACACAATATCTAAGTCAGCAATGAATGGAAAGTCATTCTAATGAGCACAGTAGTATTGGTTCTGACAAAGCATTTGAAAACAAATAACGGATCACAGAATCTCAGCTCAAGGAATTCATGATCCCAAGTTTTATCTGCAGAAATTTTCTTTCTCTTTTTGCCTTTCTCCTTGCACTGCTTTCACCCTCACGGCTTGTCTCTGATATTTCTTTCTATTTCAAAACTTCTTCAGAAACAATGCTAAGATTTGCTGCTTTATTGGTTTTGGTTTTGTTTTTTCTTTCTAAGTTTGTTAAATATTTATGAATCTAGAAGACTTTCAGTGCTTCTTTTTTGTTAAGATTTTTGTTTTGCTTTGTGTTTCCAGCAGGAACTATAAAATAGCCAGGAACTGTTCTCAGAATCATTTGATTTTGGGTAGAGGTTAAGCAGGTGATTTGCTTGGAATGGTTAGTACTGTAGGGAAGTAGGGAAAACAGTTTGAAAAGCAAGTTTGTTAATGTGAGGGCTCGCAAAATCATTTGTGGAGGTATGTAATTAATAAGATAGAGTGATTAGTCTCATCACTGGCTTGAGAAATTGAGGCAAAGCAGCTTCCGGAAGTTAATTTCAAAGTCATTGAAATCTAGAATTGCACAGCTTCACTATTTATTAGGAAAAAAAACATCATAACATTATTTATGAATGCTCTGGTAGCAAAATTAAGAGAGTCCTTCATATTGGGCAATTAAGCAAAACAATAATTGACAATTTAAGTCAAGGCTAAGTAAAATTGCAAGCAATAAGGGAATTGCAAGGAGCTGTAGAATCACATAAATGAACTCTGTTTATTCAGACATCTGAACTACGGTGATTTCTTTGTTAAATCTGCAGGACATCCTGGAGCAGAGTCAATTGAAGTTATGAGCTCTATACTTATATTTCCATTAATGTTAAGAATGTTATTTGCTATGAACATCAGAGATCAGGACTGCGTGTCAGCTAGTTTGGAAACATCACTCAATATGAGTAAGTCTCTTTCTCATACTGCATAATGTGATAAATCGGTGACTGTTAAAGCAAGCAGTTGCAGCTAACAACCCAGTGAAACACAGTGTTGATGTAGATCAATATATGATACTTGCCTGCACTTGTAAGCCAAATTTTAGAAGCCCGAGCGTACAGCTTCTGGATTTATCTGCATACATTGTTGTTGTCGCTTGTACATTAAAAAAAAAAAAGAAAAAAGGAAGAAGAATATGGGTGGAAAACATGTTTGATTTGCAGTCAGTTTGAAAAAGGAAGTATTCAAAAATAAAAGAGCAAGTCCTCTGCAAATGCAGTTTTGTACACAGGATGGTAATTTCAGAAGTTGCCAGTGAGAGTAATCAAACTCTTCAGATGAAGTTTGAATTTAATAATAGGCCATAGTTTAAATGATTCTTAATGGAATTCCCTTTTTGGAGCCACTTGTGGATTATTTTTGGAAACACTTCTTCTGACTTCATAATTACTTTTGCAACAGCTAAGTAAAATTCTGCCATACACATATGTAGAGAGATAAAGCAATCTGAAAAGGACATCCCAAATGAGAACGAAGAAAAGGAGACAAAAAGCAAGGCTCTGAGGTAGATACATAATACCTTGTCAGCTGTTTTGTTTTGTATCTTCCAAAGCATTGCTTGTCAGTGGTTAGCTGTTTATGTGTATGTATATTTACCATTCAAAACACCACGACAGGAGTTCTGCCTCTGCGTTCTTTATCAACACATTTTTTTTGTATTAAAAAAATCCAAATTAATGTTAAATAGAAGCCTTGGCTACTGTAAGCCTTTTGTACCTGTCACCAGATCATTCTCTTCCAGATCAGCTATACTTTCAAAGTGCCTAGTGAAGATATTCTATGTTGTATTTTCAGTTTCTCCTATGTAGTGTTGTGATGGACATAAGAAATATGTGTAGGCTGGGTATCATGGAGGGCAGATCTAGCTCAGGCTGGGCATATGTTAGGCTCAGTGTGATGTATTAAAACCTCAAGCTGAAGGGAATCTAAGAAACAAGTTCCCATCCCAGAAAACAATGTGAGGAAGACTAGATGGCATGTGTTGGTGTCCTCCACTACCAGTGAACAGGCCTGGGAAGGTGAGCATATAATCTCAAATTGTCAGCTAATTTGGTACACTACAGTTTGGTGGGTTTTATTGGCAGAGAAATATTTGTGATACGAAATGTTTATAGGCTGCTGCTTTGCTCCTGAGGTCAGTTCAGAAGAACAAAAAAAATAATAATTTTTTTTTTTTGTTCTATGTTGTTCACAGAAATGTGAAGTATGTAGGCAGTTATGAGAGGAAACCAAAATTAATCCTATTCAATACACATTATTTTAGAAGATTGTGTTGGCAGTTAAAGTTCTGAATATGCTGTTTATTTGTTGCAACACCTCTAGTTCTTTGCTGTTGCAACAGAAGATCTGAATGAGAAAAAAATCATAGTTAAAGCTCTTGATGTGGGATAAATGGACACAGGTTGACTGAGCAACACCCCCTGAAATATCCATGTGTAGCCATAACTGATCATAGAAATGGAATAATTATCTGGACTTGCTTTGTGCAAAAAACAAATGCAATTAAACCCTCTGTGGGTTAGATGCTCAATAGGACCCCCTATATCTGTATTAATATCTTTAATATAGTTAAGGACAACACAAAACAGAGGAGAAAGTTAAATTGTTTAACAACAGCCCTGTATTTCTTCTTTTCACTAAGATGTGTTTTAGGTAACAGCTCAGTTGCTTCCCCAGACAGTAGGTAGCTTATAAAGCAGGAGAGGATTAGAAGTGGAAGGTTTAGGCCTGGTAGTGAAACATGGGCAGCTCTGATTCCTGGCTTCCAATGATAAATTCAGGCTAAATACTCTTAGCTAGAGGGATTTGACATGGCTCTATTGCATAATTCTTTTGAAACCTTATGATACATTATTTGCAACTAACATTTTCCATAAGTTTAAGCCTTGTCTGTAAACAGTATAAGGTTTCCATAGCAGCTGACAAGCCTGTCCTTGGTAAGTATTAGTTCAAGTGAAGTCAAAGCCCTGTGATACGTCTTATAGCCTGGGGAAATACTACTGAGTTACAGACTCTTGGGAAAGAGCCTAGTGTTTCCAGATTATGGGAAAGGCACCAGCTGAAAGCCACAGCTTATTATTCAAAGCTTGGGATTCAAAGCCTGTATCCAAAGAAGAATTCACTGAAGTTACAGAATTTAATTCAGAAAGAGACCTTTGAAATATCTGACCCAGGGACTATCTTAGATACAGACCACATAATAAACATGCAGCTAAAATGAATGTGTATTATGTACGTGCCAATTTATCTGCTTTTAACTAAAACTGAAACCACAGTATTTTCAGAACTGTCAGGAGAATTCCATTGTAAGATAGTAAAGTGGTATAAGTTCCATCACTACAGGAACTATTTTGGAGTTACATGCAAAAGTTACCAAATTATTTCATAAATAATTGCTTTCATTTTGGTAACCTATTAATAGCATATTAGAAGCAGCACAGTAAGTATCAATAAATTGTACAGCAGTTAACTATCACATATTTCAAGTATCAGATGCAAACCTCCAACTTCAGAGTTCCTTTAAGTAGCAAATAGACATAGACATCTGTTCCTCTGTGTATTCTTTAAGGTTTCATTAATTTTAATTATGTTGATCATGCTCTGTGAGCAGTTTAAATAAATGCTGAGCCATGAATATAACAAATTATTAATGTCACTGTCATAATTCCGAGACAGCTGGAAATGTACATAGATTTGTTCTTTTAATTTTCACGCTCTATTGTCAAAATGAAGATTATGCTAAGTGTTCTTTTGGGATATATTAATTAGTCCAAAATCCATCAATAGTAATGAAGTTAAAAGTCTCTAATTATGTGAGTACTTTGGGATGATTACATTATACTAAAAATGCAGTGGATTGTACAGAGTGAAAGGAGGATCTTTGATTGTTGGCTTAGAGCAAAATACAGAGTATCTGATTTCTAATCATGGCTCTTGAGGTGTAATCATGGTACGGTCTCTTGCAATGGTGATGTTTGTTATTCTACTTTTGTCTCTGTCAAATGAGTAAATATTTAGCTTACAGGGCTATCAAGATGCCTTAATACCCACCATTTTGCTAAGTATCGACATCATTCTTCTAAGTGTAAAAGACAAAATCAAAGAAGGATGTATGAAAACGTGAACAATAACATGTGATGGGAAGGTAGATCTCAAACACTCACTGTGTTTTAACCCATGAAAATATAAGCTAGCAAAAGAAGTGTGTTAATCATTCTGGGGAAAGGCTTAGTTTAAATTTGTAAGCCTAGTCTTCACAATGCAGGTATATGAACTTTAGCAAAATAACCTATTGTTAATTGTTATGTTTTGAATTGCAATTTGTGATTGTCTGAACATCTGTAGTAAAATTTTCTGTTTAGACGCTTAAATATAAATTTATGAGACTTGATCCTTGCATTTTAAAAATCAGGCTTTTTTGAGTACCACTCTAAATGAAGTTTTAGACTTAAACTACTTACGGGTGTTATCTGGTAGTGCCTACCATACTGTAACTTAAATAATGAAGTTATTAGCTTTTATTGTAGTAGCTATTAAATGCTCTTTTTGTTGCCATAACTGAAAAAGCCTATCATATGTAAATGTGATATAAGAAGAGGTATTTTTGCCTATTCTAACTTTTTCAAGCCCTCAGCTGAATCACTAGGCTGGTTTTAATATGAATGTATTTGCACTCTGTGTCACCTATCTCTAGAAGAAAAATACATAGGTGATGTATAAAATATATGAAAGTACGAAAGAGAATTTAGGGAGAACAGACCACAAAAGAGAAGTAAGAACAATAAATGTTTTTGTAGCTAACTTGGAAATTTCTCCAAAAAATTCTTTTTCTTGCTTTTTATGAGAGTTTGATTTTCCATACACAATTTTAAATAGAGAACTAAAGAAAAAAAACAAGGAGTAAAACAACTGCATGATTGTTTAAGTCTTTTTTACAAATCAGGTTTTTTCTCTCATTTGGGCTGAAACAAAAAAAATCTCAATTTATTATCTGAAAAACCTGGAGAAACATTACAAAAGTGAATACTTATCTCTAGTTTTGGAGGGACTTATTTTCAAGTCTTATGTGCTCAAATAAATGTCTGTGAAGAGTACTAGACTCAGTACATGGCTTAAAAAAAATATTCTCGTATATACTTATTAGGCAGAAGAATGACAGGTAAACTGTATTAGTCATGAACTTCATAGTGTCGTTTGTGTACACTGCCTTCTTCAGTAGCTGTACAAAGTCCTGGCTTTCCCACAGAGAACTCACTTCCAAGTCAAGCCCTCACTTTGAGCAATTTGGTCACTTTTTATAACACTGCAAAGGCTTTTACCTCCCACCATTTACTTCCGTAAATGCCTTTAAAAGTCTGAGAGAGCGTATGTGAGTACCCCAGGATAGTTTTTACTGCACTTTCTACCTCTGCTGCTTAACTTTTCCACTGTAGAAGATGAAAAGACCGAAGTTCACAAGCCATTTGCATGAAAAATAAGCGGTGTGGTGTCTTCCTCAAATAAAAGTATCAGACAATGATTTTACAGAGAGAAGAACTTTAATAATTCCTGAAACTTCAGGTGCTTCTATGCTAGTTTGGAACAAAACACATTTTCCTGTTGTTGTTTTGGGCTTGGAGGAGTGTTTTGAGGGGTCAGGGGGTGGGGTCTTGTTTGGTCTGGTTTTGGGGTTTGGTTTTTGGGTTTTGGCTGTTTTTTGTGGTTTTTTGTTTGTTTGTTTGGGGTTTTTTTACAAGGGAAAATATTAAGAGCTATGTAATAGTGTGTGCAATGTCCGTAATCAAGAGACAGTCATAGTAACTGTTTTAGTGAATTTCCTCACTACTCCCAGCTTCTGTTCCTATTAAACTCTCCCTGAGAAAGCAGACCAGCTCCCCAGCGTGCCTCAGGTTGACTTCAAAGGAGGTATATTTGTCACACAGTTTGAGTATCTGGCACTATATATTTTATTCTTAGCCCATATTTATGCTTGTCAAGACTACAAGAAAAATGTATATGCATATTTTGAGCACATGTGGATTATATATTCAGAAGTTGTTTGCTGTATACAGGCTTGGCCCACTTCTGATTTAAATACTACTTAGAGAGCATATACGTTAGTGCAGCAAAAGAGTGAGAAGAGGTTTTCTCCAGGAAGCATTTTCAACCTGAAAAGGGGAGGAAGTAGTTAAAAGAAGCAATCTCTGTTACACTGCTTAGATCTGTTTCATGTTGATACAATTCTGCACCTCCTTCTGTGTAATGCTGGATTTATCTCCAGAAGTTCATATCTTTTCCACTCTTTACTCTGTTTTCAGTTTGTTTCTTTCTTCACTCTTTGTTGTTGTGGTACCCACTGGATTTCAAGATGAGATTGCTTTTTATCCGCAGAGGTGGTCTCCACAGATTAATACAAACACAAGAACATTTTGTGAAGCTTCTGAACAACTGAAACTTTCAAATTTTGGAAGTGGGATTTGGATGAACACACATTTTCCCTGCTGTTGTTGCCTCAACTGTTACAGTTGCATATAAAGAAAATATTTTTTCACATTAGGGTTTCAGTAAGGAAGGGTCACAAGCTGCACTTTGAATTGACACTGAGAAGTCTATCTGTTGCGAGATGTAGACTAGTATGAATTTGCTAGATGTTAATAAGATGTGCCAAGCTTTGAATTTGAACAGAAGCCCTGCTCTCTGGAAAAAAAGAAAAACAAACCAGCTTTTCCAAATGAACTGCAAGAGGTATAGAAATCTCTAAATGCATTGTTCTTAAAGAAAATAATAAAAGAAAGCATGAAAGAAAATGAGATTAAAAAAGATTTACCAATGAGAAGGATGTTTCCATAAACATTATTGCTCTCTTTTACAGCTGTGCTTTTTGTTTTACGGGGAATTTTGCTATTTGTTTTCTTTTCCCCATTATGCACTATGACTTTTAGGTAATGTTGCTTTTGTGGGGTTTTTTGTTTGGGGTTTTTTTGGTGGTTTTGTTTGTTTGTTTGTTTTGTTGTTTTTTCCCTGGAAAAATAAATGTAGCAATTAAAAATGTGCTAATGTCCAGGCAGCTCTGTTCACTATAAGCCAAATCACTAAATGAGAAGCTGAGATACCTACATAATTCTGTTTACTTGCACCAAGGCAGAGAACGGTGAACCCAGTGATGTTAGAGGGGAATTGTTCAGGAATCTGGTTAAAAATGTTCAAAATAACTTTAAAAATCAATTTCTAAAATGTAAAGCTGGTCTCAGCTACAATCTTCAATAAACTTAGGTGGCAAGAGAATCACTTTTAAATGTTGCTACTTTAATTATTTCACACTTCTTGCTTGGTCTGATCCAAGTATTTTTCTACTCTTCGGTATGCATTTTAATTTCTTTTAGCT
>NW_009952435.1:1284692-1301161 GCF_000747805.2 Chaetura pelagica
AATTTTTTATTTAATTTTTTATTTATTTTTTTATTTTTTAAATTTACAGACAAAAGCCTTATTTAATTTTTTTTTTTTTTTTTTCCCCATCACAATAAATGAATTTAAACATAAAATGTATTGAATTTACAAAGTTCAGGGAAGAGGTTTTTAAATCATGGCCAGTGTGTAATCTGTATGTGAATCTGTAACAATTGCTTATACTTTTTTTTTCTCATTAATTATCTCTGCCTCAGGTCCCACAAGTTAAGCATCTTACCTAGGGCTACAACCCAAACTTTTGATAGAATAAGCAACTAAAAATTTGTATTTAAATTAATGTTGATTTTTCAGGAAGAAATAAATCCATTTCAGAGACTTTACAGCTTTGATGTATATACAGAATATTGTGGGGTCACAAATTACCTGGCATCATCTGTCTTACAAAACCTACCTAGATGCACATTCTTTCCCAGAAGCATCCTGCAAATCACCTGAGGAAATGTATAAATCTTTCACTGAAATGTAAAATTGCCTCAAAATGCCTTTTATTTTCTATGGGAATCACAAGGCAAACCCATGCCCAAAGAGGAGACTTTGCATGTTGCTGTTATGGAGTAACTTGCTACTCTGTGGGACTTTCTTTAGATGTCCAAACATAAGATATATGACTGGGTTAGTGTGAGAAGAGATAACTTCTTGTACTTACTATTTTTGTTTGTGTGTGCCTTCACAAAATATGAAAAAAAGTATGGAACAATTTCTGGCTTTGAGAGGTTCTTATGGTCAGCTTTCTGTTGATGGGAGTTTCTCGAGAAATGTTTTTAAAATAGTGTGTGAAGGACTAATGAGAATATAATGAGGTGTCTCTGATCATTCGTGTTAGGTTTCATCAGAGATGTAAATAACTGTAGAGAAGATTAGGTAGAAAAAAAAAAAAAAAGGCCAAAAAACCAAACCACTTGAAGAGAAATATTTTGGCAGTTTATTCATTAAATGTTTGTGGGGAATCCTAGTTTCAACTTTATTTTCATTAAACACCAAATATTATTAAAAAAAACAAAACAAAACCAATTCCAATTAGAATTCACCAACGGTTTATTAGATAGTTCCCTGGAAAGCTAAAGAAATTGAGGAATTATGGCAGATATTTAAATGTAATTAAAAATTGGTTGTAAAAGTTCTGTCTGGTGAGCTGAGACAGTGATAGAACCATAAAATGACAGCACAGCCCAGCTTAGAAGAGATCTTCAAAGATCACCTAATCCAGCCTCTCATGGGAAACGGAGCCTCAATGAGATTATCTGGCACCCTGTCCAATAGCATCTTGAAAATCTCCAGTGGGGACCCCACCACATCACTGGGGACATTGCTCAAGTGAAGGATTGTTCCCACTGTAAAAAATGTCTTTCTGATATCAAGATGAAACCTATTCTTGTGCAACTTGTACCCACTGCCTCTTTGTGAGTTCTCATGAAGCTAGTGTTTCCATGTTCTTTGTAGCTGCCCTTTAAGTACTGGAATACTATGATGAGTTTTCTTAGGTTTTGTTCGCCTATTTATCTCTTGATGTGTTATTATTTTTCAAGAAAGATGCCTAGATATAAAGAAAAAAATTTATGTCTTGTTATTAATCCCAGTTATTGGTCATCATGCATCTAAACTTGCCCCTATAGAAAAAAGGGGGTAGTTTGCTATTGGAACTGAAGTGCAGCAGACCAAGCCCACAGCTGCTAAATCAAGGTGATTGATGTGTAGTAGCTTTTCTCCACCACTGCTTGGATGAGTACTGTCTCTAGTTGTGGTTTTTTGAATGTTGCCCTCGACCTCGAAATAAGATCTCATTTCAGATGAGCCCTGCTTTGCACAGCTGTGGCATTCAGGATGTACAGTGCTTGTCTCAATCCAAGAGATAAGTGATGGACTTTGGCACTCAGGATATCTGTTGTCTGTCTTGTGGCATCTGAGAGTTGAACAACATTTGCTGATGGACTAAAGAGATGTCTCAGCAACCCACTCAACCCCCTCCTGCAAGGAGTACCTGAGAACTGGGGAATTTAGTGTGGGACATGCTGAGACTGGAGACAAAGGAGTTCTACAGCTGGTGCTGGGAGCAGAATATCCAGTGATAACCAGGCCTTGATATGGAAACCATCGACTTTGTAGGACAAGACAAGGAGTGCCAGTCTCAAGCTACTTCCTAAGACTGAAACTGCACTGCAAGGAACTAATCCTGTGGTGGCAATTGACTCAAACTCCTCCTTTGTAATGGCTGATCTCATCAATTAGCCAAACAAAGACTACATAGCCCCTGGCATCATACCTGCCCCTGCTATCACAGAGGAGATCCGAAGGAGTTTCTCTCTTAAGCAAGGAGAAAAGTGGGGGTGCAGTGGGCAAGAACTGTATAAAAATCTGGGACTCTATGGAAGTGCATTGGAAGCACTTCGCCACCAGGAACCACTTCCCCACCGACGACATCGACATCATCGCTGGACCGTGGGTGGTAACTGTGCTCTCGTTTTCTATCCTCTATCTCTCTGCTTTCTCCTCTCTTTCCTGTCTGTTTTCCTCCCTGTCCTATCTGCTCTAGGGACTTCTGTTGTGTTACTGCAATAAAAGTTTGTTGTGTGCGTGACATCTGACCTCATTTGTGTCTTAATTTCACCATTTGGGATCACCTTTATAAAAAAATTGCCACATATCCAAATACTGTATCGTGACAACAGCTATGGGTATAAAACTCAACTGTTTTTATGTCTCTTCATATTTGAGGTTAAGTTCATCTGAAAGGTCTCTTGGTAAGCTGTTTTCAATTGCAAGTTTCCTAATAAAGCCTCAGAGGATCTGAGTTTTGCTTGATACAGGAGTTTGCAACCTGAAGTTTGTGGAGGATGTTTTGAGCCATTTTAATCTGTGGCTTCAGTTGAACTATTCTTGAAATGTGTATGAGATCCACTAGGGAATTAGAGGAACAACTACAGAAGAAAGATCTGCACAATATCTCAGTCTGGAAGCCAGACTTTCAACAGGCTGGATGTTAAACTCTTCCATATCATCCAGATAAGTCTAGATTATAGAGGACACAAACTGCATTTTAAGGAAAACTTGAACAAAATGCAGTTTAGCTGGACACTTGCCTTTATGAGGAATCTCAGTAAAATACATTGAAAATATTTTTTAATTGATTAGTTAATTTCTATTTAAATTCCTCTATGAACACCTTCAGTCAGAAGTAAACTTCAATACATTGCCATTGGCTACATTGTTACTTATTCATATGTGTGCAACTTGACTGAAATAATCTATTTCTACATGCTTAGCAGTATTTCTTATTTTAGGAAACTGAAATTAAATTTTTGAAGTCTTTCTTACATGCAGGGGCTTCAAGTTGCTTCCACAGTGGTAATTTCTTATATTAATTTTGGATGTTTCTATCTATCTGACTGTCAGCCTAGATACCTACCTAGTCAATTGAGTTTCCTTAATTTCACAGAACCACAGAATGTAGGGGTTGGAAGGGACCTCTGGAGATCGTTAAGTCCAACTCCCCTTCCAGAGCAGGACCCCCACACAGTCTAAGACAGGTCACACAGAAACACATCCAGACAGGTCTTGAAGGTCACCAGAGAAGGAGACTCCACAACCTCTCTGGGCAGCCTGTTCCAGTGCTCTGTAACACTTACAGTAAAGAAGTTTTTCCTCATGTTGAGGTGGAACTTCTTGTGCTCTAGTTTGCATCCATTGCCACTCGTCCTATGACAGGGCATGACTGAAAAGGGATTGGCCCCTTCGTCTTGACACCTGTCGTTTTCAGACATTTATAGACATTAATAACATCCCCTCTCAGTCTTCTTTTCTCTAGACTAACAGGCCCAGGTCTCTCAGCCTTTCCTCATAAGACAGGTGACCACTTATCAAATACTTCCAAATATATGGACTATTCTTAAATTCAGAGACACTGTCCTTGTTGAAAATTCAATGACAGGGCTATTAACATAAATATAGTTTCCTATGGGAATAATCTGTCCCTTCCCAGAATATGAAGACCAACAATACTCTGATGTCTCAGGGTTCTGGGTAAAATAAACAATTAGATGAAAAATCAGTTGGATATATTTTCCATCTGACATTGCTCCAGTCAGTATACTTAAATTTAGAAAAATACTTAAAATACAGAATGCAGAAATATTGAAACAACGTGGTTATATTGAGCAACATTTTCAATGACGCACATATAGATGTAGAATTAATTTCTGCCCATGATTTTTGACCTCACAACAATCACTCATAACGGTGCTATGTTCTCTTATCCAGAAGTTATACATAAGGTCATCAGTAATTATTAGAAATGAATAATGTATTTACAATTACTTCATTCAATATCCTTTGTCCTGTGCAAACATGTCCTTGAAAATAGGTTTCCCAGTAAGGTCAGGACCTTTTGTAAGACATATAGTATTCATAAACAACTAACTAGATATTTGGACAATGGCATATTTAGGAATATACTAATATATAATTACACATAGTTGTTCATTTAGTCATGTTAGGACAGACACGGAGAGAACTGGTTCAGTAGAAAGTCCTACACTGAATTCAAGCTTTGAGCCAAGGTTAATATCCATATTTTTGGCACTTGGTTGGTTAGCTGAAAAGGGCATATGTAGGACTGGAGACAGCTAAGGAATCCAGTCTTCTGTCATTGTGTCGAAAAGTAGCAGGTAAATTCTTTCACATAGACACTATCTGCCCAATAAAAAGTTGAAGAAGAAAGGCAAACATTGCTTTCATAAATTAACCCCTTCCTGCTCACCTCCCCCAAAGCCAACCCCTCTCTCAGAAGAGCAAGACACAGGAAAGAAGAGTCCCCAGTAGCTAAGGGTCCTTGCTGACTATGGAGTCCAGTTGGATGGATTTCTCCAAGGATGACACAGTGTAAGAAGGAGGTAGTTATCAAGGAGGGTAGGTTTAGATTGTGCAAGGCTTTAAAGTTTGCTTATCACATACTTGTTAGAATTTTTTTCTTGCTTTATCTCTGACCTTATCTCCTCTATTCTCACGAGTTGCATTATAACAACATTTTCATTCTTTTGGTATGATTTACATTCAGTGAGCTGACACAGCACCATTTTTACTTCTATTCTGCTTATAGCAAAAAATTCAACTGAAGAGCCCAGTGTGACTAACAGCCTCTCAGTTGCCTCATTGTACACCACCTCAAAATGGTCTCTCTAGTCTAACAACAAATACAATAAGTAGACATTAAGGATAAGAGAGTAATCTGTAATCTCTGCCTACCTGCAAATAATGAATATTCTTTATATGCAGGATAATGCCAGATTTTAGTTTGTTTTGAGTGGGGTTCTGTGAGGGAATAAGAGAGGGTTGGCATATACCTAATTCTAAGAAATATAATCAGTATGAAAAATGTCATCATATTTCCTTTCAGAAGATTTATCATTATCTTAAAAGAATTTGTACAGGATGAAAACACTTCTTAAAATTCATAAGGTCTTAACTTACCTTGCTATGTCATCAACTGACAGGCTGTTTTTTATCTGTCTCCATTTATACAATCTCATTTTCATAGGAAAATGGGTTACTTTTGAATATGACAAATAGAAAAAATACGTCAATTTGATTTGTCTGTCCTTTATTTATCTTATTCTTTGTCAATCGCATTATCCATGTGATGCATCTGAAACCACTTCGATTCTCTTTTATTCCACTTCTCATTTTTATTATATACTCCCGTATCTCCCACACACTCCCATGAACACACACATACAAAGTCTTGACACAGCACTGACAAGCCCCTTAGATTGCCTCATACTGAAAAACAGATGTGACACCGTATATGTCATAGCTCCTCTATTCAAGTGGTTAACTTCAATGCAAAATAAATTTTGCCTTTTTATTTTTCTCAGTCTTATTATGTGTGCAAGTGACTTGAAGTATGAAATCTTTTTATTTGTTAGTCATAGAAATTCCTTTTTTCCCCCATAATGACATGTTTTGTTGTTGTTGTTTTAAAATTGTTTTTCTGAACTCATTTGAAAGCTGTGAAGTAGAAAGCAGTGTTAAGTTAACCCATCCTGATATTACAAAAGGGTATTAAAAAAAGAAAATGGTTCTCAGACACGGCCTAAGTCAATGTTGGTAAAGCCAGCCTTCTGAAATATAAGCCTTCCCCAGTGCTTAGTGACTTTGACTTTCATCTTAAAGTACTGATACCTTCACCTTACAAAATCTGTGGGAACCTTGGTGTTCAGTTTAATGGGACCATAGTTTAAAAATAATTATTTAAGTTATACCATCTCCGCACACCCTTGCCACAGTATTAGAAACTGATGAGCATCCTGAAAGGACTGCTAAATTATTAAAATAAATATAAGGAAAGATGTCTCTTGAATATAGCCTCACATTTCTACAGACCAAGCTGTACGACAATGCAGTGAAGTAGATTTAATACTTTTCTATCTCTAGAAAAATTTAGCTGGGGCTTGTTTCTAAAATGTTTGCTGAATTCTGGAATATTCTGTTTTATTTTCTTTTTACTACAAGAGAAAGCTTGAATCTCTCTCTAACATTGTCACTAGACTCATTCCCTGCTGGCCAGCTTTCTGTATCTTTTACTACTGCTGCAGATGTTTTGTTGCCTAGGCAACATATTCTATTCATTTCTACCTTTGTTCTAAAAAAACTGTGGTTCCCTCTTTAGTATGTATCTGTGTCCCTGAAGGTGGACTGAGCTTGTTGTCTGATTAAAGGGACGAGGAGTCATCTCTGGTTCTGAGGTAAAGCTATAGCTTTTTTTTTTTATATATATATATGTGAGCCAACAAAACCCACTAAAGTCATGCTGCTTAGTAAAAGTGGGCTTATTAGGACACAAATATGTTACTGAAACTAAATAATTATTGAAATAGAGAGGCTAAATTAAGCTGTGAAAAACAAATCTTCCTCAGGCCCACAGTGTCAGGGCAGGACGAGTTAATTTTTCAGCCTTGCTTTGTAGCCTAACACTTTCCCTGTTTTCATGAGTTGAAAGAGGCCCAGTGGTCCTGAAGAGGGTCCCTTACAGAAAATCTCTTTTCTACACCTACTTTAGAATGTGTACACACATAAATACCATGTATGGTTATGGTCATGATCTCCTTTTTTGTAACCTGGACTGCAAAACCTGTGCAGTGAACTTCTGCCTGCTACTTACAGTTCCATTCTTATAACCTGAGTTCTGAGACCTTCAAAATGTTATCTGCATTCTTGATAGTAGAAATGCATATCCTTGAACTGCTGGAGGGGAAACTGCAGCTTATTGGTTTTGCATGTATACAGCAACATTTTCGTCACAGCAGTTAGCAGTAAGTTATGAAATGGTGAGAAAATGGCTAAAAGTTTCTGGTCTAAGCACAGTTAATCTTCTTACACTACATTGTTTTAGGATTTAGTAAGAAAATAATAGGGAGCAATGTCTCTTTTGTACAGTTTTATTTCCCACTTTTTCTGTGCACCTTCAAATAAAAGGTGGGACAAATATTTTCAATAACAGAACAAACTTAAGGAGCTGTTTTCCTATACTAGATAAATGTTTAAGATATAAAAATGAAGCATTGCTCAGAAGAGAGGGAAAGATAAGCAAAAGAAACAAAGAAAACTGAATTCAAGTCAAAGCTGAAAGAAAAATAAGTAATGGCATGAAAGTACAATTAAGTTTAAAAATTATTCAGGCAATTTTCTGAAGAATCAATTTCCTTATAGGTCTTCAACAATGTAAAAGACAAAAAACACTGAATGAAGGATCTTTTTTGACCTTCCATGTGAATTTTATTAAAATTCAAAGCAGGCAACTTGACAGTCATGGAAACATTTTTCTGAAAAAATGTTCAAAATGAGAAATCTAATGCAACTTAGTTTTTTCTTTTAATATAGCCCTTTTTTTATTGTGGTGTTAGAAAACCTTTCTTCCAAATTCAATATTGCATGTGATAGAACACCTTATGTATCTGCTCCCAGACTCTGTCTTCTGTTCCTGCTTTGGACCCCAGCTGCACAAAACATTACTATATCTGAGATTTTGGAAAAAACCTCAAGATTTGATAGAAATACGATTAAAGGACTCAGATATTCCCTGGTAGTACAGGTGGGCACTCTTTTACTTTTTTTTCTTTTTATTTTTTCTATCATGCACACTAAGATGAGACCTTTATTCTACTATTAGTCTTGCACTATAGCTGTACCTTTCATTAGAGATTTTGTTACAGTTATATAAAGGTTATAGAAAAGTTTAGAAGTTTTTTACCTTCAAAACAATACTTTCCTTTCTTAGACTCTATATCTAGGACTTGAATATTGTCATAATATTTGAATAATTATTTGTGTACATGGGACCCTTAAACAAAATGTTCCAATACTCCTTTATTGAAAGCAAATAAGTAGTGCCACAAACTCATTGGTCACCAGCAACTCTACAATAAGGAATTAATGTGCCTGCACAAATGAGAATAGTGTTACTGCAGTCACATTCTAGCTCTCTGCCTCTGAAGATTCACTTTAATCATTGAAAAAATAACTAAAACAACAGTTTTAGAATAATGAAAGATACTGTGACATATCATCTCTGTTACTGCTATTAACCTTTAAACAATCCTCTTTTATTTTACCACATATTGCGTATCACATACTGTATCACAACATAATAGCTTCATATTAAGTAGGGTATAATCTGTAATTTGAAAATCCAGTTGTCTTTGTAACAGAAAGCCTTTGGATTTTTATATGAGAACAATAAAATACTAGTATTATTTTTTGAAGCTAATAAAGCAAAGCAGGAAGACTAAATTGCTATGTTTTAAGTTTCATTGCCTACCATCAGTGCATGTATGGATGATGATAGTTGTATAAATTAGCTAAGAGCTAGGTTAAAAAGGTGAAATTTTGACATGAATTCTGTCTACACTGTAGGGTCCTCTTATTCTTACCACTCATCTTGAGGTGTCATGAAGGAGTTTGATTTTCAGATATGAAAATAAACCAAAAACTCCTTGTATCACAGCCTGACTGTCTAATAGTGCAGCACACAAAGTCCTTAGTTTTGCAACTGTCAACCACTATGTCAGAATTTCCCTTGCGTTTGAGATCTGAGGATCTTCATTCAGACTCATTACCAGGAAATGGTGCAGTTGAGCTAAACTGCTTTTCAGACGCTTACAGGAAATTTATCCTATTTCTGTAATGCATGCCTATAGAGATAGCAGCAGTATATTTCACCTGGCTAGAGCACGTGTTGTATTTCTTCAAATAATTATAATAATTATGTCGAGTTTCTGTCGAAAGCATGACAATGGTTAGTTTTTTGACTAAGGAAGGGCAGCACTGCTGGCCATGCTATGAAATGAGGAGGATGCCTGTCTCCAGCCTTACCTCTCCTGCAGTGGGTATAGAGCTGCCAGGTTGACAAAGTTATTCAGTACCTGAAGGGGCCTACAGGAAATCTGGGGAGGGACTTTTTACAAGGGTGTGTGCTGATAAGACAATGGGTATTGGCTTTAAATTGGAAGAGAGGAGATTTAGGTTAGGCATTAGGAAGAAATTCTTTAGTGTGAGGGTGGTGAGACAGACACAGGTTGCCCAGGAAAGCTGTGGATGTCCCCTCCCTAGAAGTCTTTAAGGCGAGGTTGAATGGGGCTTTGAGCAACCTGGTCTAGTGGAAGATGTTCCTGCCCATGCAGGTGCCTTAGACTAGATGATCTTTAAGATCCCTTCCAACCCAAACCATTCTGTGATTTCCTCCAGAGAGAAGCAAAGAGAGAGGTAGCAACTGGGAGCTTATAGGCAGACATTCAGTCAAACACACACCATCCGTCCCCCCGCCACCCCCTTTGGCATGTTAAATAGCATGCCTTCCTAAAGTCAACGTATGCCTATCTAATACACATAGGATCTATTCCCATCTGAGCTCTTTGGGCACTTCTGTCATCCTCAGTATTCAAAAGGATGTTAATTACTGACATTTCTGGAGGTGCTTATTGCAGTTTGCGCCAGGCCTGCCAGTGCCACTCAGTGAAATGCTATGGCAAATGCTGCACACCTCAGCCCAGGATTGCTGTCAAGAGGAATTACTCTGTCAACATGGTTCAGCACATACAAATTGCTAATGGATTTTGTGCATGTGTTATCTCAAGCTCCAGGACTGCTGGTTGTATGTGAACATACTTGGAAAACTATGTTGTTATGAATAATTGTTTTATGTCATGCATACGAGTGGAAAGAAAATTAGTTTTTTACTTCCTTTGGGTTTATTTTCCTTTTATTCCAGGTGGCAGAAGGTCCTAGATCTTAATTTTTCAAATCTTTTTTGTTCTTCAGTTCTTTCTTTGCATATAAGGGTAATATTTATTTCATGGTTTTCATCCACACAGCTATGTAGTAGGCAGCCCAGAGATACACCAAACCTGTACCCTGTGGTAGCAGACAATAGAAGATGCTTAAGGAAGAGTGTGAGAACACAGCATGCCTAGATCCTTCCCCATTAACTTCTCAGTTTGCGGTTTATGTTCTAAGTAGAGAACACAGATGATCACTGGAAGGATTCATCACCATTAGTTTTTCACAGACAATGACAAAATGAGAAATAAGGATATGGACGACTTCACCCAGGCATCTAAACCAATATCTGAAAACATTTCTCTTATGTCTTTCTCAAGAAGAAGTAAACTATCACTGTCATGGCATTCATGTAAAAAGGTATTTTCTTGTGCCTAAAGTCACTCGTACAGTTAGACTTGGACTAGATTCAGGATTGAATCCTGCCTTCTAACTTTGAGCCCTAGCATTTACTTAAAAATAAGGAAACTATAGGGTGAGTTCCTATCTGGGAACTACCCAATGCATGTGTAATCACCAAGTGCAGAGCAGTGGCCAAGCAGATCTGCACCAAGGACCTTCATAGGGCCTAAATTATCATAACAGGAACTTTAAATAAGCAAAGCAAGGGCAGTGCAAACTCTGGGCTACTGTGCATGGAATTTTCTGGGCAATCCAAATGGTGATTAGATGAGCTTTATACATAAGATTTCATGAAAAATGACAATAATTTTATAGGTATTAAATTATTAATCCCTATACTATTTATGGTAATATTTTTATCATAATTAACCTATTCAGTATTAATGAGGATGTGCTATGTGAGAGGAAAGCCCTATTAATTTTGTAGTTAAAAAGCCATTCAATTTTTATGCTGCAGCATCAGGATATGGATGTTAAAGTGTCACAAGAGCGACAGACACACTGGGAATATTATTTTGGCAGCCCACAAGAAAGAAAAAATCTCTCCTTTTCAAAACTTCGAGCTTCAGCTGATGTCAGACCCAACTTCACCAGTGTAGTTTTGTAAATTTCTGTCAGTCGTACATCTACCATTCACAGTAATGAAATTCTAAAAGCATGGTGTTTCTTCTTTTCATTTTTCTACCTCTCTGCCCTTTTTGGCCTCTATCATACTTCTCCTCTCAGGGGATCTTCAACCTGTGAAAGCAATAACCACATTTTGTTAATAATAATAATGTCTCATGTTATAGCATTGAGCATGTGTTTCTCAACAGAACCTGGGGGCTTTAGTCAAGCATGGATTTTTTTTTTTCTTTTTTATTGTCTTTTATTCATTTTTTTTAGAAACTTCTAGTGCTGTGTATGGGGATTTTTATTGAAAAATTGATTGTTTGACCTGCACCTTGATTTGACTCAGAGCTGCACACCTTACAGTTATTGCATTCCAGTGCAAAGGAGCATTGATTTTAATGTTTTTTTTAGCAAGTAACCTCTGCTTTCATAGACATAGAAAAATGAAGAATACATTCATTGTGACTCATATCCAAAAATAATTGATAGGCCTGCCTGGCTACATAATAAGTACAAAGTTAGGAGTAGAAGAGTCATGTATAATGCATTTCTGATGTAGTTCATTGAGTAAGCACTGGCAATGCTGTTCCAGGGGAGCAAGGCCCAAGATCCTTTTGCTGTGATGCCCATTTTTCATGATCTCTCTGAAACTCCTAAGATCTCTGGTTAATAGATGTCCTCTCTAAAAAGTAGGGAAATTTTCAGTTACTATTGATTTACTTTCACGTTTACAACTTCAACAAACAACTATGTCCAGTGATGCAGAACTTTCCTGAAGTGCTTCAGAAAGCCTCAAAACAGCATGATCTAACTCCCACCTCTGTTGTTTACCCAAGATTGGCCATTTCTTCAAAGGCCAGAGCAGAAGCAGGCATGGCTCAGTCATCAAGTTTTTGGTAAATTATGCCATTCTAATTATTTTTCATTTGTTTTACCAAAAGATAACCATTGTGTTTTGGAATTTAAATTTATGAAAGCCTCAACTCAAGCAAGCTCTGTTCAAGATCAGTACAGCTACAGAAACGCTGTTCTTATTTCTTAGGTTAATTAAAATGAAGGATTTTGTCTCGTTTTTTATGTAAGTACTCATCCTTAGTCAATGCTACAGAGATAATTTATTCATATCTATTATAAAATATGCCTTTAATAAGTTTTAGAATATTAGTTTTTCTATTTCTAATGCTAAATGAAAAACACAATCAAGACTTTCTGTTTAATGTCTCATCAGTCTTATTTCAGTACCAATATTACAAATAACCTTTTTAAAAATAAACATAATCTCATCTATACTTACATCAATACATGAGTTGTCTGGTGAATGCTACAGCAATTTGGAGATGTTTTTAAGGAAGCAGTAGGCATAGAGCTGCAACAACACAATGCTACTGGTTTTTATACAAAGAGCTTGTGTACACACACAAATTTATGTTCCAAGTGCCTGACTGGCTTTACATACTGCAACTTGAAATACCTTAGGATAAAAGACTGATAAGGATTACTACTTTTTTTTTCCTTTGTTTGTTTTAATAAATATTTTGACAGCTTATTTTGCTTGCAAGCAAAGACACAGAGACTTAGCTGGAATTCTGTCATTGGTAAAAAATACTTTCTATCTTACACTGAAAGTTGAACACACTGAGTTTCTATTTGTGTTCTATGAGCTTATTCCTTTTAATTTAGAAAAAAGATCAAGTGGACTTACCTGGAAGTGGTATGCAACAGCTGTTTTAAATCAGACTAAACCACACTACTTGAATGGAAATATCTCAGTAGTACAGAAAGAAAGAGGTGATCTCAGATATGACTTCATCCTAAATGCAGGTACTTTTTAATGTTAGGGGTTTCCCCCTCCCCCTTTTTTTAAAATTTATTTTTTTAAATGTTTTACTGCTACAATGCTTAAACAGGACTTGGACAAACTTATACTACTCCAGCCTCTTTCTATCCCATGTAACAACTTCCTGGACCTCCAGGCTCTGTGTGAGCACTGGCTAGTTTTCTTGCTTGTGTTGCTTCTCCTGGAAGGGGTTCAGCAACAGCACCAGCAAACAGCTAGGTCCTCAGCCAGCCCTGAATTTCCCAAAGTGATGCATTGAGATTCAGCGAGCTGTAAAAGGTTACCTAGGATTTTCTTATGTGATACTCTTTTCTCAGTGAAATTTCCAGAGAGCACTGAACCTACTTAGCTCTTTATACTCTAAGTGAAGTGTTTCTAAACCATAATCACCTTTTTTGGCTCAGAAAGTCTACAGTAGAGTTTTACAGAGCATGAGCAGCCAAGCCCTGAGCTACTCAGATAGCTTGCAGAATGACAAAGGAATTTTTGCCTCTAAAGGCTGAAAAAGCTGATAAAATAATTTAACAAAACAATAACACTTTTTCTATTTATCCATTAAAGTGTTCCTATTATTTCAACAGCATCAGGAATTATTATCAGTAAAGTTTGACTGTCAAGACCATGTAACCTTACAAAAGAATTTCAAGCATGTTTTGTCCTCTTTTGAGAGATAAATACTGAGGAAATATGTGATTTCTTTCCTTATTTAATTTTGCTGGTTTTGTTCATATAGCAGTTACAGGTCATAACTTTATACCCTGCATGTGCTAGGAGGAAAAAGTTACAAAGTGTATCCATTCACTATATTTCTACAGCCAAAATATATTATTTAAGGCAAGCTGCTGATGTCATAAGCTCAAAAATCAGCATAGATAGGTCAGGATGGCTAAAGAAAACCTTTAATGTACTCTTTCTGTGGATGCAATTGTTTCTTGAACTGGCATCTCTTGCAGATGAAATTAAATAAATTACAACGAATAGCAGATATGGGTACTGGTTTTAATTTAAGAACCAGCAAGATTAGTTTCTTCATCTTGCTTGATCGTCCTACACACTCATTCCCTCACACCCCCTGGTCTATATTCCCACATCTTGAGCTTCCTCCTCTGCAGGGCTGTTGCTCCAAGGTCAGGCACAAAATAATTCCAGCTCATACTGTGCCAGTGATTCAGTCATCAGTGCTGGGCATTGGTGGCCAAGGCTTCAGAATGCCTATTGGCACTCATTTCAACCCAATAGCCTCATCTCCAGCATCTTCCTTCATTTCTGGTGTCTTTCCTGCAGGCAGGGTCTGCTCCTTCATTTTTCCAAGACAGCTTCCTCTTTCTGGGATCCCTTCTTTTTCACACCTACACTTCTTGCCAAAGCCCCTTATTTCCTAACCTAAATAGTCCTTGTGCAGAATCACAAGGTGCAATCAGCCTCCTGAATGGTGGTTCTTATCTCTAATGGCTGGCAGACTGGGGTCACACCACTTTTATTTCATCCAGGTGCTCTTAATATTTGCAATTAACCCATAGTGGAAGTAGCAAGCAAGCAACACACTTCAAAAGTTCACTTTCAGACATTCACCTACATACATGCAATCACCTGTTACCTGTTAGCATTTTCAACTGACACGTTTTTTCACCTTAAAACAGATCCTAACAACAGTGTTCCTAATATGCTGTTGGTTTATGCTGCCATTTTAGCTTGTGGCTCTTTCCTTGTAAAGACCAAGGTCAACCACAGGTGCTTATTAACAGTAAATTGAGAATTCAAAGAGAGTTAATAAGAAATACCATTCCAATGTGCTTTGTTCTTCCCTACTTTGTGACTTTAAGGGAAGAGTCAGTCAGGCTGATGTGCCAGTGTCCTCCTTTTACTGAACCTGAAAAAAAAAATAATCTGGTTAAAACTTTTGTGATTGTCTTCTTTGAATATTTTATGGATTGCTTGGAAGCAAATAGTATGAGTAATAGAATTTCTTAGATTATGTGTGAAGACAGAAGTTGATTTAACGACAAGAACTTTCAGTTTGCTCGGAACAGTGTTTCATCACAATGAATCAAATGTTTTCAGTTTAGTAGCAGCTCATGTAGCTCTGAAAGGATATATAGTTATTAGTTATTAATATATTAAAACTATTAATATTGGAAATATATAATGCTGTATTTAATAACATGGCTGCTGATACTTATGCTGATAGATTCTTCCTGTATAAAAAAGGTATCAAAACAAGTTGTTTGCTAAACCTAACACCCATGACAATAGAAAGGAAAATATTGTTGGAGAAAGAATATGGCACTGCAGGAAATAGCAACACAGAGAAAACAAGAGATAAAGTGGAACTGAAACTGCAGAAAGGATGAATGGTCATCAGAAGAATTAAATATTGAGTAACACAAAAATTAAACTATGTCTTCACTCTCACGTATCTTTAATTTTGTGAGAATTCATCACAATTTTGCTCACCGCAAAATATCTTGTGAATAATCCAAAAGGCACCTGCAGCAATTGCTACATTTTGTACTTTGCTTTTTTAAAAGACAGTCCTATGGCTTGTGTGAGGACTGTGAAAAGCACACCTCATGGATCAAGCGCCTCAGGAGCTTTGGCAAAAGCAGACATAGCTGTTGGATACCAAAAAAGGTGTGTTGCAAGAGAGACGAGAGATGGTGTTTGTTGCACTTCTGCATACACACCACAGTCAAGTCTGAGCACTTTGGGAAATTACAAATGAGAAGTAAGAGAAAGGAGGGAAGACGGATGTCTTCAGAGTTAGACGTCAGTTAAACAGTAGATTTCAGGACTTCGACAGGCAATGTAGTTACCCCATGCACTGCAGGGATTTAAGTATCTCTGCTGTTTAGATCTGGTTGTGACAGATCACATTCTTTTACTTATTGCGTATTAACAAAATTTGAGGACAATTATTTCTTTGAAGATTTTAAAGTTCTGTTGCTTGAAATAATATTTTTTTTCCAGTAATACTGCATAGTACATTGCTAGGGAGTGATGGAAATTATTATTCATATGATCGTTTACATTTAAAAGAGTATATCAAACCAGCCTAAGAGTTAAGATTATAACATTATCTTGTCCGATCATTGATATTTCATTTGAAAGTAAATGATACTTAATTTTACCATATTATTATTTTATACCTGGATTAATTGTACATTTTTTTATCACAGTATGACAACTTCATGACTGAGCTTGCTTTAATGAAAAGTGTAGAGAAAAGAAGCGATCCATACACTAGATGATT
>NW_009952435.1:1301178-1546145 GCF_000747805.2 Chaetura pelagica
ATCGCCATTCCCTAAGCAAAGTTACTTAGTAAAATTTTCAAATTTATCCAATAAGCTCAATTCCCTGCTTAATAAGCCCCTCAAGCAGGAATCAAAATACAAGAGAATTACTGAGTTGCAATTTCTGAATCATAGCATGTATAAATCATAAAACTGACAGATCTGTATCATCACAACAGTTATAAAAACAGCAGATTCAAAAGTTTCTATACTCTATTTCATTTGGAGGATCTTGAATAATTAATCTCAAGTAAATAAATAATAACTTCCAAGAATATGTTGGTTACTTTGTGTTATGTCTCTTCACTGAAAATATTTATGACATTTTCTTTGAAGAGAATTTCAAATTTGGTAATAAAACTAATAAGAATAAATAAAAATGGTCTTTTCCTGAAAAAAAAAAAAAAAAATAAAATTGTTGCTACGTTTGTCACAAACCTTTTTTTTATGGTACAATTTTGTTTTGCTGCTATTCTCCCTTTGCTTGCTGATTATCAGAATACTTTAAATATATATATATAATTAAATAATTGTTTAAAACTTCCAAATACAGTTTTTTAACTAGTATGTTAATAAATTAATAAATAAAGTCTATTAATCAAGAATGATTTGCAGAAATCTAAAATCTAAACCTTGCAGAAATTGAAAGTGAGGTCAGTGTCAACTTTTTGTTTCTATAGGAGTCAGCTCTGAAGATGGACATTTGCTGAGTCTATATGTTCAAGTTTTGTGCAGTGAATTTATAATGCATTATTCATGAACTATCAGCAAGCCATTTTCCTGCCTGTTTTACATTAAGTAAGATGTACAGCAATGTCAACATAATTCTAAAGTATAAGAATAACAATATACGAGAAAAAGCAGAGTAGGGATGGTTTCACCGTTTGCCTCAGGTCCGACAACAATGCTCTCGATCCCCTCCCCCGCCAATCCAGGTAGGGAAGGAGAGAGAGAAAAAGAGAGAGACTTGGCTGGATTGAAAACTAAACTACACAGCTTTAATTAAACACTAATGAATTATACAAGAAAATATATACAATTATATACAGATATATTCAGATATGGGCAAAAGCCTCTTGCCTCCCCCCACCCCAGCAACTCCCACAGCACTTCCCTGAACTGGGAAGAGTCCCGAGGAATCCCGGAGCTGCTGCTGGAGAAAGCAGAGAGTTATGGGGGTCAGGAGAGATCAAGCCTAAGGGTCGACAGTGATGGATGAACAGAGTCCTCCCTGGACACTGGCCATGGACGGAAGAGAAGGGGAGAAGAAGAAGGAAGGAAGTTGTCTTCTGTGATCTCTGACCTTCCTTTGAGCTTACATAGATATATGGAATGGAATATCTTTGGCCAATTTTGCTGTCTGTCTAACTCAGCCTCCTACGGGGGGGTCACGGATCTCCCCATAGTGTCTGAGCTGGCAGAGTGCAGGTGCAGCCTTGAAGCCTCAGTAGTTAGAAAAAAAAGTCACATAGGTTATAAAGGTTTTGATCAGCTTCTTGTGAATAAGAAATTCCTCTCCCTGTGGAAGGAGGATCATCCTCAGTCCTGCCAATTGAAATTGCAAAAAGAGAGTGTGAACTGAATGTGATGCTGTAGTGTCTTAAATGCCACCAACAGGTTTTTGAAAGGCCCTTAGTACTATTTAAAAAAACTTACTTTTGAATGGAATGCAAATTGTTTGGTAATTTTGGGGGGATGTAAAGTGTTGAAGTTCCAATTAATCTAACTATGAGTAAAGTCTGCAGTTCAAGATACCAGTATAAGAAAAACTAGGTCCTAATTAATTAGCTTTATTTGCCAGGAAGCATATGTGCCTGAAACATGAGAAAATACATTTTTATTAGTATATATTTTATATATATATATATAAAATTGAAATACATGTATTTCTTGATTGGTTCTGCATAGGGATAAAACTCCATGTTCATTCACTTACTGGTCTTTCTGCTGAGATTTTTCAGTGCAGGAAGCTGTGATTTATGTGGACAGCTGTCTAGTAGGAAGGGATTGCCATGTTTAACTAAATTAAATCAACTTTCTGACAGATGGCAAAGAATTTTGGTCACCATGAGCAGTACCTGAATTATTTAAAGGCAAGAAGCTCTATATTGTAGTATTGTTCTCCTTAGTATGATTTTACTGTTGTCTGTAGCCATCTTTATTGGCAACAGAACAGAAAAAATATGAAATTACATAAGAGATACAACTCCACACTCCGAAAGCATTATTTGATGAAACTCATCAAAATAATATCAATTTTAACAGGTCTAACTGTTACCAGTGCTTCAGGGAGTGGAGTAGGTGTTCCTGATGGAACACATAAAATATTAATACAGATAACCAATGAAGTCTTTTCTATATATGAGGAAAATAACCCAAATATAAGCTAGGTCTAGGGAAATGTATCTGTTTATATTAGCTGGAACTGATTTTGAGAAGGTGTTTTTAGAAGTGTCAACTTACCAAATAATTGAGGCCCCATTGTCCCTTCATTAGCTCTCCTGGAAGAAGACAGCTGACAAACATAAGCCCTCTGTTATTATAGCTGATGTTCTCCTGGTTTCTATATTTTTGGGTAAAAAGCAATGAAATATTTTTCAAGCAAGAGACTTTTTGTAAGTGGGAACTCTAAAGCCTACATCAGGACCAGAGTGTAGGAGACCTGGCCAGTAATAACAGGGAAATATATTCCATAAAGACAAATTGTGCTTTCATTATTTATCAACAGTAACTGCCAGAAGGTCCCTCACTTCTCTATGAAAAAAAAAATCATGCAAAGAAGAAGGTGATAAATTCATCTCTGCTGCCCATGTCTGGAAAACCAATGACAATTTAAAGATATAGGACACTGTGCTTCAGCTCCTGTGTCCAAAGTCATGTGAGGGCAAATATCCCAAGGAAATAAATTGAATATGCAGACATTTCTTTTTCATTTCCATCTCCTGTAGGAATGCTTTTGTTCTTTCATTTTATAAATAAGAACAGCATGTATATATTTTGGGAGGAAAATTGTACCATTGGCAGTATACTAAAAGTAGGTTCAGTCTTTGCCTTTATCTCCAGTTCTGTTAACTATTTTAGAGACAGTGTTGTACAAAAGGTGAAACTGTGAGTTGTCCAGGAATTATTTTTGTTACTGTGTTAATGAGTTGGGACAAGATTAATAGACAATGTGAAATACAACTGGAGAATGCATACATTCTTTCATTGTTGTCCCATCTTGCCTGCACAGTAGCATAAATGACCGTAGTAATATTTAAGAATATTCAAGTAGTAATTAATCAAGAAGTTGAGTAAATCTTTGCAATTTTTAAAGTGAAATAAATTAAAATGTTCACTACTCAAAGATGTTTTTTTAAGAAATAACGTTTCTATTTATTAAAACTTTAGAAATAACTTTTCTATTTATTAAATATATATATATATATATATATATATAATTTTTTAATTTATGACAATGCTAGTATGACCTATGTTCATCACAGTTGTAAGACCACAATCAGGCTATGCAGGTCCAAATCCAGTATCAACATGCATGCCTGTTTTATTCATAGATTGAAATGTCAATTGCAATAGAATCAAAATGCATTTAATTCACAATGGATAAAGTCATTTTCACAAAATAGGATACATTGTCTATCAGTTCATATCCGTTCACTGTTCATCATATGGGATCTCAAACAGTGAATCCTGGAATATATTTCTTTTTATCATTTTATGTGACTTGATCACCTGGTTTTTCCAGTCCCTGCCATTTAGGACCACTAACACTGTGGTGATTTGTGTTGTTTCCCTCCAAAGCACTTCAGAACTGCTGGCTGATTTTTCTGGGTGTTGCACCCATCAAGGTTTGGGGCAGGCAGGCACAACTGGAGCGCAGATAGATCTGAGGTGGGGAAATAGCAGTCTTAAAGTCACATATGCACTGCACAGTAATGAAGACAGTTAATTTGTTAATCAAAAATTTTAAAACAACCACCCTAGGCTTCCATGACCTTCCATGGTTACTGAAAGGGGGCCCCAGACAGGTTGTGCTGCCATTAGAGTTTTTCCCTCTTGGAGAGGATTGAAGCTCCTGTGGTACTGGGGCTTGTACAGTGCTGGGACACCAGTGTTGGCCCCCTCATGCTATTTTTTTCTGTTTAGACTTGGTGAGAAAGTGCAAGTACATTGCATATTAACTTAGAGTTACAAAGTTACTTTTAAAACTTCCTTACTTATCAAGCAAGAAAGAGCTTGATATTCAGACAGATATCTACTATCTACTCCACTATTTTAAGCACAATACAAACTATGAAAGGTACCAAAAACTATTCTATGAGCAAAACAATGATGTGGGGTTTTTTTGTTTTGTTTTTTTTTTAGCTGTATATTGCTTCAGCTGTGAGTTTAATCCAAGCATGGTTCAAAGGGAAATGGACTTTGGCAACAGGCAGATGTTGCTTTCCTTTCAAACTCAAGCTAACAAAGCAATCAAATATGAATGGTATCAAATTATTTTTGGTGCATTGTATGTCCTGATACAAATTCTTTGGATACAGAAAGAGAATTGTTTTCATCTGATCAAATATCCCTATTTTTCTACAAGAAATGAAAAGAATCTTCTATTACTTAGAGCTAGCCTCTAGAGGAAAGTTTGTACTACAAACTAGACCAAAATAGTTATCACTTGTACATCAAAGAACTAATATCAGAATATATAATAACTATTATCAACAGTAAATGTGGTATATTGTGGCCACTAAAGTCTAATATTAATGTATTAAACCAATATGCCACATATTCTTATAGAACTGTATTCTGCTAAACCATATTAAACATATAAATGAGGTCTTTCAGATTAGGAGCAAATAATTGACTTCATAGAATCATAGAATCATAGAATCCTAGGGGTTGGAAGGGACCTCGAAAGATCATCTAGTTCAACCCCCCTGCCAGAGCAGGGTCACCTAGAGTATATCTCATAGGAATGTGTCCAGGTGGGTTTTGAATGTCTCCAGTGAAGGAGACTCCACAACCACAGCCTTTTTGTGCAGGGGCTGATGAGGGGCAAGTTGAAAGTCTGTGGATAAGAATTAAGGGGCAGGCTGGTGTGGGTGATACAGTTGTGGGGGTCTACTACAGACCTCCTGATCAAGGCGAGGAGGTTGATGAGGCTTTCTACAGGCAGCTGAAAGCAGCCTCACAACTTCAGTCCCTGGTCCTCATGGGAGATTTTAACTACCCCAATATCTGCTGGAAGACTCACACAGCCAGCCTTTCACAGTCTAGGAGGTTCCTCCAGTGCATTGATGACTTATGACCCATGTGGCTTCTATTCTCTGTCAAATTGGTCCCTGAATGATTCCAAAACTTGTGTGAGATAGAGGTCTTTGGCAGTCTGACACTTAGATGATTCTGAAAATGGTGCATATTTTCAGATACTATGCAGAAATAGGGGCTGCCTGAAAGACTTGAGGTTTCTCATTGGCATAAAAGCCCACATCTACCAGGAGAGCTTGATTCAAGTAGGACTTAGCAAGCATTCTTATATGTTATTCCATTGTTCTCCACTCAGTTGTTCTAAGCACATTCTAAAACAATACCAGTTGCTTGTAAAACAAGGATTAGTTCTGAGTCCTTAGCTATTTAAAAAAAAACAACCCTCTGCTTTTTGTTGTGGTCCAGTGACAGATATTGTTGGGGCCATTAACTTGCCCCATAAACTGCAGTACATCTTCTATACTTAATCTGCTGTTCATTATAATACATGTAGCATGTCTTAACCAGACCTTTGGAATCTGGAGTTTATACAAACAAAATTAAAAAACATCAAAACACAGTTTTAAAAAGTAGTGTTCAGGACTGTGATGTGAATATGTGAATATATGTTTGATTGAGTTGCTTTTATCTCATAATTATTTTTTATTTTCTTATGTTTAATAGAGTTGCCTTAATCTAGTAATGAGAAAACCAAAAAACACTTACAGAGCAAGATGGACACCTCTGATGGCCGAGTACAATGAAGGCGTGACATTAATCTGCTGGCACGTGTTACAAATTGTGTGACTCTTACACTTGGACTCCTCTATATATGCACAGTTTCCTTGCAAAAATGAGAGCACTATGAGCAGAAACTCCTGCTCCCTGAGCTTTTGGTCACAGTGATGAGCAAGCACCACCTGCCAATCTGCTCACAGTTGCTTCAGTGGAGAGTCAGAAATGTATAAGTGTCCAGCAAGGAGTTGGTTGTGGCAGAGACTTGATTGTGACTGACAATTGGTGGTGGATGGTTGTCCTAGACCCATCTCTTTATACCTTTGGAAATCAGTCCACCATTTTTCTAGAAGAGAGATGTTTGAGAATAAGGTGTGGATCTTTCACAAGGACAGAAGCGTACAGCGTTCAGAAATCCTTGTTCTGGCTTAAAATTTACAGGTTTTCTTCTCTTTCTCTCATTTTTAACAAATTTTAACATTTTAAGCAGGTTTCACTTTACTTTTATTACAATCCTGAGGCTTAGAGACACCTTGTTTTGAATCTCATAGTAGGAAAATAGCCTGTATTCATTGAATGTAGCTAATGTGAGAGACTGATTCCAAATCCATGCTCTATTAGCAAGAGTGTTATAATCTCTGATTCTGCAGCAGTGAGATTCTCTCCAACTAATCAGATCACCTCTCTGTGTGAGAGCCACCTGATTATAATAATTCCAGAAATTCCTAGGCATCAATGAGGATAATTGCATTTAGCAGGGCAGTAATGACACAGAATGCATTCCCTTACACAGAATGCATGTAAGAATCAAAGCGAAATGGTTGAAGACTAAGAATTAATTTTGTACTTGAGTGACACCCAGCTTAGGCATGTTTCAGTTGTTCAACATTGTCCATCAGGCAAAACAGGCATAGGTGACCAGTGATATATTAAATAACCTTCTCAGCTTAGTTTTCTGCTGAAAAGCTACCCTAAATGGTTAAACCTAAGAGGGAAGCAAACGTGGATGAGAAGACATCAGACAAAACTAAATCAGAACCTTCTGAACTGTCAGCAACCTCAGTCAAATAAGAATTATGATTTTTGTGTGTACCTGTTTTGATATGTACTTCCCAAAATATGTGATGTGTGCTTGTGCCAAAGCTATTTACTCATATTTTTTTAAAGCAAGAAGTGAAGAAAAAGAAAAGAAAAGAAAAGAAAAGAAAAGAAAAGAAAAGAAAAGAAAAGAAAAGAAAAGAGAAAAGAAAAGAAAAGGCTGCATAAATCCCTCAATGGATTTGGCTGAGATAGAATCCAATAGTTCTGATGGAATGTAATTATAATAACATCCTAATTGAAGGTAAATTAAACAAGACTATGACCAAGTGCTGTCCTACTAAATCAAAATTTATATTACATTAGCAACAGACAGCTCTGTTCTAGAATTATGACTTAAAGAGTGTGACATTTTGGTTTCAAAGTAATCAATGAATGCTTCACAAATATTTCTAAGCCTTCCTTCAACTATTGTAGGCTAAATTAAATCTAAACTTCTGAAATACACTGAGCAGGAGAGCAAACTTTGGGGAGGACAAAACGTGACAAGCGAAAGGGGAAGTTCTATGGGGGACATGGTACCCTAAGGGCTTGGGGTTTCCTCTGGTCCCCCTACCAATACCTTCAGAGGTGCACTTGGTTGGTCTCTAGTCAGCCATTCTCCTACTGTGTTTTTGAAGTATCAAAGGAAATGTTTTTTGACAAGAAGAGCATAGCTCTAACAGGCTGGTGAAACTTATCATCATGCCTCCTAAGGCCTTATTTTTGCCACCATCTTTATCAGGGAGCAGAGCTCATGTCCCCACCAGTAGAAGGGGGAAGTCACCCACATGATACGTGATTACCCCACTGAGCTTGGGTGAATAGAAGGAGGGACTCAGCATCTCTGTGGACATTTTTGCCTCCCTCCTCTCTGTCCTGGCTCAAAACACAACTAGAATGACAACATTTTATCACCATAGACGTATCTATCACAATTTTATCTTGTAACAGTTATAAATCACAGGTCCCCATAAATCCTTTTGCTTCCTAACATGCAGCCTGCACTATCCCCCACATTGACCAAGAAAGAGTTCAGGCAGTTTACTGATTTATTCTTTCCCCATGATCACAAATCTGGGTATTTTTTCACCAGCACCACCACCCTCAAAACACAAACCCTGATAGGAATTTGTTCCAGTCTAACTCGACAGTCAAGCCAATCACTTGCCTCCTTCCTCCCTCCTAAAAAATCTAGAAAACACGTCTCTGCAAAAAACAAACCCTTCATGAATAGAGTTTGTCAGCTGTGGTCTCTGTGACTGCATTTTCCTGCTCTTTAGCAGCAGATCTTAATATCTCCAAGAGAATGACTGCACAGCTAACAGCCTGCACTTTTCATCCATCCTTAAATACACAGCTGGCATCCTTATGGGATTTTCTATTATGCATATTCAGCCTAGCATTTTCAGATCTTCAGATGGTCTGTATTATTTTTTCTTATGGGGAAAAATACTGTAGAAGCAGAGGGCTGTTCTCTCAATCCTCTAGATATAGCTAAGGATAGCTTCGGGATTTGAACAGAATGGCTTTTCATTTTTATTAACTCACATCTTCCACAGCATGTCAGAATCCCTGTGGTTGCTGGTAAAGAAAAGTCAAGCTTATTTTTTAAGTACGGATTCTCTGTTCAGATAGGGGTTGTTGAAAATACAGGTTCCAGCCACCAGTTAAATATTATGCCCTAAATCCATTTTATCAACTAGGAAAATTGCTTGTTGAGTGTTGGACTTAACAGTCCTACTGACACACCAGAAGGACACCAAAAATTAAAAAAAGTAATAATAAAAAAGAGGGAGATGGTTTATGAGTTTGTTTGAGTTTTACTTGCTTTTGTTTACTCATTTAGACTGCACTGTCAAAACAATGTCTTTCTGGAGATACTTGCAGATTTAATTGTTGTGATTAAATTTTGCTCTTTTGCCTTCCTGAACTCTCAAAGAGTGGTGTTTAGCAGCATAATTTCTCATTTCTGGTGATCTCTTCAGTAGCATAACTAGAGCAGTTCAGAAATGTTCACCAATTGAATACAAAACATTTATTTTTCTCTTAGATAATCCTATCTCATTGAGAGCCTGTCCTGGAATTTTATTAATGACTGCCAAGAAAAGAAGGATTGTCAAAACCTCTCCACACGGATGTAAGACTGTATTTGCTAGAAGTGTGATGAGCTACACTAGAGCAGTTCCTAACATGTATGAATAATGTCCTAATGCTATGCTGTTGATCTGTTATTTTTTAATGGATGATATTTCATATATGGCTATCTTCACAGTTTAATGTCAGTAGAGATCAACAGCCCATCCAGAAACTAGTAATCAAACAAATACTGCCACTCAAAAGAAGTCATTAGCTTGTTTGTTTTCCATATAATGGGGTAGAGAGTAACTAGTAACTGAAACTAGTCTCAGTTTTCCTTAATGAGCACTCTAAATGGAGAGGGAAAACTCCTACTCCAGTATTTTTTAAATAAAATGGAGACTGCAAATGCATATTTGAGGAATTCTGATTTTGTTGGGGCTCATGTGTTTGTAGAATATGAAATGAGCTATGCAGGAAACAGAAGCTGACAGTCATACCATTTCTTGATCTTGATTGGGTGGGTGATAAATGGACAGGACAGATTTGACTGTGATGCCTCAGACAGAATGACTTTAGTGTAAATACTGATGATAAAACAGGTAGGCATTTATGTGGCATTCATATTTTGCAGCTTGATTTCCAACTTAAACTGCCTTCTGCATTGCACTGCTCCTCAGAGCTCTTTAAAGCAGCATTGGAAATTACCTGTGAGTGCTCTTGATGACTTCCTATTTACATATTTACTCATCATCTAATTTTGAGACTTGCACCAGCAAAATGTTAAAGTCATCTATCATAGTGTTTATGACAATGTTAAATGTTAAGTTTATTTAAAATACTGTGGCCCAATTATCTGCATGTTCTGTGTTAATTCTTTTTTCTTTTCTTTTCTTCTCTTCTCTCTTTTCCTTTTTTTTTTTTTTATGTGTTTTTTGGGGTTTTTTTGTTTGTTTTGTGTGTTTGGTTTTTGTTTGTTTGTTTTGTGTTGTGTTTTTTTTGTAATGCCTGTGATCACAAAATCAGCTATTTATGCACAGTTACAGAGTGAGTGATAATGCTAGAGATGCTAAAACTACCTATGATGCTAAAGTTTGCTTATCTGTTAACAGCCCCCTGACCAGAGGAAGGTCAGGAAAATGATTCAACAAATATTTTGTTTCCTGGAAATTGTAAAGTGCGGTGACCAGTACATTCAACAAATGGAAAAATACCATTATAATTACTACTCCTATGTAGTTATATAAGGCCACTGTTTTACTGAGATGTTAACATGGCTAAGTCAGTTTTGTCCAAAAGTGTGTGGGTACCTGATAAACATGCATTTCTAAAAGCTCAGTCTTGTGACTGCACATTTCTCAGGACTGCTGCAGGAAGCTGAGAAATTAACGTCACCTGTTACTAGCAGTTATCAAAGCATAAGCTTAGTGCCTTTTAGTTACTTGCAAATAGATACATCTGTTTTCAGGTAACCAGGTGTCTCCAGTTCCTCATTAACATGTGCTTAGTAAAAGCAAATTGCCAACAGCATACTGAAGGATGACTTAAAACTGTTCTCTTAGTATGATTTACACCCTTTATCAATCTATATTATGAGGTGACATTTGCACATTACACTTGTGTTAAATTACAATGAAACAGATAATACAGCCTGTGCTCTGTGTTGCTTAAAGGCCTTGTTTTTCATTAGCTAATAATTTAATTTCATTTTGAACACTAGACGTTCTGGGGGAAAAGGAACTCTGTAACCTTGTATGGGAATAGGTTTCCCAAAGTTAAGGAACTGTCTGTTGTAACAACTGTCCTTTCAGCTCCAGGAAACTTCACTGAAGTTTTTTCCTGTGATGTGTTGTATTTCCAAATACCACCACCCCCCGGCCCCTCATCTAAAACAATGTATTCAGCCAGATCTTTATAAATGTTTCCCAGTTTGCCTTTCTTCTGGGACAAAAGTGAAGCAGCTGCCAGCTAAGAGGTAGTGTCTGCAAGCAAGTGAAAGGGAGAGTGAGCAGATGAAGTGCTTGACAGTAGAGTGAGGAAAAAGCTGGAAAGTTCAAACGTGGAACCACTGATAATATGAGAGGACAGTTTATTTTCAAAGTGGATGGACAGTTTATACTTGTTATTAGGCTGTTATTATATTTATTTTGTCCAGAGTGTGGATTAATTTTAATAAGAGATAAGAGAAAGCAGAACAAGAGATAAGCATACATCTCTGATGTGTTATGAGTTTTATCTCAATTGACGGAAGTCATGTCTGTAATTACAGAGACAATTTCTAGATGGAAAACAACTTCCAACTGAACAACTGATTTTGTATTATAACAGTGACAGTTACTTTCCTATTAAAAGCCCTTTTAGTCTAGTCCCTTATAGCATTCAGTCTCTACATTACTGACATTTAATCACTTCAAATAAGAGAATGTAACACTGATAATTTAACAAAATTATTTGTAAAAGCTGATCCAGGCATATAACAAATTCTGAGACATTGCAGGACTAACTCTTCATTTTTTTCCTGCAGAGCAAATTCCTCATGAAGTCTAGGTAAGTTCTTTCCCTTCAGGTGAGTATTCAGTCACTTCCTGAACATTTAGAGGGTAGATAAGCATCATAGAGAAATCTTTATAGTTTATTTTTTTAAATAAAGGAAACAATAACCCTTGAGTTTCTAGATGTGACCATTTTCAAAAAAGATATGGGATTGTCTGTCCTCCTGAGGTATAACAGATTACTGATACACAACTGCATGATGCCTATGGAGAACTATTTAATAAAATAACAGATTTTGCCCATGAGTGGGTGATGTTTTGCTAACCCATTGGGGACTAACACATCTTTACAGTCAGGATTCACACTGTGAGGAAATGATCAATACATGGCTGATTTTAGTAGCCTTAATTAAACCTTTCCTGAAAGTGTCAGAATGCCACTTGTCACTAAACTTCCCTTTTTTTGTTGTTGTTTAATAGATGGGAGCATACCTTTGGACAGACACAGCTTCAGCAAATTTGGCCTATGTCCAAAAGTAGAGAATTAATTGTTCTCACAGATTAGCAAGTTTTCCCTCCGTGGCAATGCACAGACCACAGGGGAGGGTTACTTGCATGTTGACAGAGCCCTGCCACACATGGACCAAACCCCAGCCAGCTCTCTAACCAGTCTACCATTCTTCATGTCCAAAATATATGGTGCACACACATCTAAAATCCTTCTGCTGCCTTCGCTTTTTATGAAGTAGTTGTGTCTGACTGGGGTACAAGTGCCAAGTGTTAGGAATATATCTTGACAACAAAATACTTAAAGAAAAGTTTCATGAGATTTTACCTGCAGATATCGATATTATTAAAGGGCAAAAAGGAGACTATGACTTACTTGCCTTTCTTACTTGCTTTCTTCCCTCTAGCATCACCCATTTAGGTATCTTTGCCTCACACCCCGTTCAATAATGGTTGCATGACCTCAATATACCATACGCTGGTTGCAAAACACTGTCTGCATGGTACAGGTCACAAAGCACTCTCTGCACAACCTCCTTTCCCAAGGAGCTTATGACTCAGTAAGCAGGTAGGGGGATTTTGTAGCACACTGGTGTTTCTTCTTCTCAAAGCACACCAGTGCTTGGCACAGAAGGTCTGTAGTCTGCACATTGAGCGTGCAGGCTTGTCTTGCAGACAGTGCACAGAAACCAGTATGTTGCATGTTTGTGCTCTTGTTTAGTGGGTCATAGCTCCCTTGCATAGCAGACAAACAAAATAAGAGTCATTGTGGCTCCACACTCAGGCGGCTAGAAACAGGAAATTTATAGCAACATCCTGGAATGGTATCACAATTGGTGTTTCTGTAGATTACTGAAGTAATTGCAGTTTCCTAACATAACAGTTTTAAGACATCTATATTTGACCTGTTTTTCAGATTGTGGCTTCTAGAAAAAGTGTATTTGCCATCTGGACAAAGGCGTATTTGAGCCTTTTTTTGTTGTTGGTGGTTTTATTTTCTTAGAGGAGGAGAACTTTTTTGTTAATTTGTGTTTGTATATTCATTGCCCATATATTTAACTTTAACATACATCTGCTCTGAAGTGGTGACTAAACCTTTCATAGTGACAGATTTTTAGAAAAAACGAAAAGGAAGATATTTTTCCCTCTGGACTTCCAACCTGTTACTGCTGTCCTTTGCTTTTTTCATGCTTACATACAGTCTTCCTATGCACCCTAAACTTCATTCTGTGTAGTACAAGCTACATGCAACTTCCTAAAAACTGAATTTTTGCACGGTTAACATTCAAGAGATGAGTTTGGAATGCTTTTCTGAGGAAATGCAGCATATGGGATTCCACTGTCCATCTGCCAGCTTTTCAGTCTTCTGCTTCTTCTCCTGCAGGGATGTTTATGTGTGCTGGCCAAGTTTCAACCAGGATCAAAGGCATTGAAATCCTTAAGATCACTGAAAATTCATGGTGGATGAAAGAGAAAGACTAGCATCACTGCAGCCATTTGACACAGTGGCAATATGGTGAAACCAACAGTTACCTGATCTGCTTGGCTTGCTGACTAGCACATATATGGTGGCTGCCTAATTAATACACTCCTAATTAATATCTTCAAACTGGCCACAACACAAGCCCCTCTTCCCCAGCTGGTTGGTATATGACAGATACATTTCTCCTCAGGAAGGTGTTAATAATGCAGAGAGGCTATGAAGATGCTCGGATGGCTGGAATTATCACAGTGACACATGTAGAAGATTTAAAAATTAAAATCAGTAGGCAAACTTCACCTGTTTTGCTGCTCATTATTTTCTGCAGTTTTGTCAGATTCCCATTCCTTGTGGTTTTTCTGCTTTGGTTTTACCTTAGATGCCATCTCTGACTTTATTACAGTTCCTTGTACCCATCCAAGGGTCCTGAAATGGCTCTTGTGTTTTGCCCTATTTTTCATATGAAAATTTGCCTGTTCTTAGTTCCCAAGGCTCTCCAGAATTTAGTTAGACTTATTTGCCTCCAGCTAATCTCTTCAGGAGTTCACTCAGACTCTGTCAGTTTTCTTGGACTCCTGATCACATGCCTAACAAATCACTTCAGCTGGAATACTCAGTAGTCTGGTTATGGGTCCTGGCATGTCTTGATTTCATCTAAGCCTGAGCTTTGGTTGGTCATAATTACTGAGAAGGCACAGAAATATTGTTTCCCAATGCGGACGAAAGACTTGATGGGAAGTATTCAAGTGGCGCTACAGGTGAACATACAGGCTGTAATAATGAAAATGATACAAGATTAGATATGGAGGGTGGAAAGGTGGATAGAAAAGAATCTGGTATCAGGACATGGGGATCCCACAATATTTGCATTGTTTCTTTTATAAATGGAAGAAGAGAGGAAAAGAGTTGGTTTTCATACCCAACAACGTTTTTTCATTAAAATGGCAGGTACTTTTACATTAAAATGGCAGCTACTCTAGGTGGTGTTTTCCAATTTTCTCTAGAGCTTTCCTGACAATCTGATTTACTTAGGAGTTCTCAGCAATGCTCTTAAATCCAATGGATTATCAAGAATAGTGTTATTATTGGTGGCAACAGTAATTACAGTTGTGATAATTTATAAATTAAGCATGCAAATAATAATTGTAGAGGGACACAATGTGATATTTGGTACTTGTCTTAGCTAAACAAGAAAATTCTTTTCCTTTTTTACACGTAATAACTCTGTGTGTGTGAAAAAATACTTTCTTGTAAATACAAACAAGAGAGAAAAGTAAATTATTTATTTTGATTTTTCAGATTGCTGCAGACATCTACAAAATGTGTGATTTTCATGTCAAAAAACCATAATTTAAAAAACCCTCAAAAAAAAAAAGTCACTCTACTCATGAAAGTCAGAGTGATGACTAATCCCAACCATTTAGAGAAATAAAGAATTTAACCTGCCTCTAATTTAATAATTTTCCAAAATTTTTCTAGTGGTTTTATTTGTTTGTTTTTCTCAGCAGATGCTGAAAAGATTTTTGGTAAACTAACTAGGAGATAGACAGTCATCAAACAAGGTCTATGTAATCTAAAGCCTGGCTTCAGTGAACATCAAATATCAATTCATTATTCAATATTAAATGTCAAATAACTCCTGAATCTTGATTTCTTTTAACATTATAGTTGGTATACAGAAGTAAACTGCTACATAGTACATGGATATTTTTATATTTCATTATTAAAAGTTATCTCTTCTAGTGTTGGAAAGAAATTATGTCTGTCAGTCTCTTCTTTCCATTAGATAAACCATATTTTTACATAATCACAAGAAACAGTGCCTCTGGAAGACACTTCTGTATAGGAGGGAGCAAATTAGAAGCAGCTGAAACCCCTATTGTGTAGCAGTGACATCTCTGCCAGTTCCACCTCAAGTGCTATAAGAAGTGGTGTGCAAGAAAACTCACAGAGCAGAGGCAATTAAGATTGAGCAAGAGAAAAGATCAAAATTATCAGAAGAAACATTGCAAGGTCAGGATGCCAAGGCACATCAAGGAGTGTTAATAGAGACAAGGAAGTCTGCATACTGACTGTAGGGCATTTCTGTGGCATTTGAAAATGGCATGTATAAAAACATGTTGAAGCACTACATGGTTCTTGGGATTTTTGTATATTTTCTGAGAAATATTTGGTAAACTAAATAATCAGCAAATGACCTCTAGAAATAAAAGCTGCAGGGAAGAAAATTCTGTCTACAGTGTTTCCACAATATTAACAACAGCACAAACACAACACTACGTAATTTTCTGTTATGGGAACATTTTGTGAAGTATAAAAGTAGCCTTTGTATGTTAACAGGCAAAATGGAGGGCTAGGATTTGTACGGACACATAGGCTGGAGATTCGCTTTCCTTTTGCTGGAGGAGAAGCTGGGGTTTTGTTTGTTTGTTTTCTGTTATTGTTGGTTTCTACTCTACAAAAGCCAAACAAAGGCAATCAGTCCCTGAATTCCATTTACAAGGGTTTTAGTGTTTCTATATTAATATAGAAACTTAAGTTTTGGCTCCACATCAATCTGTAAATGTGATTTTTTCAATTTTTCTACCCTTGAAACCTCTTCCATACTGCAGAATAAGTAAGGGCAGAGAGATTATGATACTTTTGTGTGTTGAGTTTTGGAGAACTGTGCCTGTGCAGGGTTTTCTAGTATGAGAGATATACAACAAGCACTGTCCTCTTATCTGACCAGAAATTTCACTCTCACTCTGAGAAAACAATGTGATACAAGTTTAGTAAAAGTTTTTCATAGTTCCCCCAAAAAAACCCCAAGCAAACAGATGTGAATAAGCTGACTTCAGATAAGTCTTACCAGTTTTAATCTGGATAATTATTCAGAAAACTTTTTTTTTTTTTTCCCCCCTTAATATTTTTTGATAAGCATGCATGTTTGTACATTTAATCATTTATTTAATTTCTCAGGCCCAGATGACAGGCATGTTGTGAGGCATGTGCTATAATACATATCTGAATGCAGGCTTTGATAATAGCAGTTAAACCAGAGAAGGGAATGTGATCTTCAATTTCAAGCTTGCTAAGAAGATGTCTACTCCACTCATGAGCTGGAAAATCTTTTAATCATCAAAGAATGCTTTGAAACTCCTGTGACTGTCCTAGCTATGATCCTGTTGCATTTCAGAAACTGAGAACTATACCTCATGTATACATTCACTCCAGGAATGAAGTTTCCAAAAGAGATCCAGAGTACAACAAAAAGTTCAATACACTATTTATTGTGTGACTCTTCTTTTTTTAGATGGAGGAAAAAAACCAACATGTCACTTCAGGGCACTGTACACATGAACATAGAGTTGGATCAAGGGACTTTTTAAAAGAAAACAAAACCCAAACCCTGACTAATTGCAATACTAAAAATCCTCTGAAAATTGTAGCCACATTTTTCATTGAATGTTGAATTATTGCAAGAAAAACTACAAGAATATAATCATTTAACAAAGAAAGGTTTCTAAGATCTAGGGTGGGTTCTGTGGTCAAAATTTAAGGAGAAAAGTGCTTGAATGACATGTACAATCACTTGGTATAAGGAATAACTAAGTTCCAGTCTGTGGCATCTACTCTGGATAGAGGGAGGATTTAAACCTGAACCTTTTACATCTTTGTAGCATAGTTGAAACTGTTGCACTTTCTTTTTAGGAATTTAGATAGTCAAGAATTTAAGTATTAATCTTTGTAAAATATTAATCTTTGGAGAAGAGTAGCCGTGAGGTAGTGAAGGGGTAAAAAAATAAATAAATTTAAGGTATTGGTTTGATCATAAAGCAAAATGAAGAAGAAAGACATTTCATAAAATTTGGAAGAATCAACTTCTCTCTTCCGAAAAATCCTGAGGCATATTCTCAGAATTATTTATCACATTCTTCTTATCATATCCAATTTCTAGCAGCTCTTACATTCATATTTCATGAACATTGCTGAAGTTGGTTGTTGATTTAATTTTGCTATGTATTTTTTAAAGCTACAAAATTCTAGCATAGCACTAATGGATAAAAGGTTAAGATAAAAAGTTTATTAGTTTACAATTATTATTAGTTTAAAGTTTAAAAGATAAAAAGGTTATTACTATCTTAAAAGATATCATGTCTATTATTAAGAATATCAGCATTTAAGAACTTATTAAGAACAAAAAGGACATTTATTCTTTGTATTACAGCTTCTGTTAGAAATACAAAGTTGAAAGCAACATGATGCAAACATGAACAATTAACACAAGAAATAATTTCTATTCTAGTCTATTCTATTCAACTGAATGCATAAATATGGTTGACAAAAAAATCTAGCAAGACATTTAACTGTAAACTGTCTGGAAATCTTTGATCAAAGACTGCACAGGAGTTGGCTAAAAAAGAAAAATAAAAAAAAAAAAAAAGAGAAATCCAATACAATGCGTGGATTATAGTTAGGAAAAAAAAAGAAAAATCTAGAGGCATGATGCTGGTGCTTACAACATACTGAGCAACAGGACTGTAATGTAGATTTCAGGCATGAGTCATAACAGTTAAAACTCAGGCAATATGTATTTTAACCTTAACATCAAAATTGTAGTTTCATCCTACCTTTGACAAGCAAACCTCAGTTCTAACTTTGCAGATGTAAAGGCTGGTCATGAAACCCTAATTTGGCTCCAGTCTTAAACCTTTCTCAGATTCACTGATTTTGCAAGAAGAGACCCATATTTATACTGAAATTGTATTAAAAATCTTCAGTTTCTAAAATAGGAATCTTCCACCAGTAGGCTACTGTTTTGAATCATGCTTGTGAAGTACAACGATTAGATGTGCAAAGCATTGTTTATCTGATGGAGAGATTTAAGGATCTGCGTTGGATACTATTTATTTCTTGTAGGGTGAGAAAAATGTAGTTTTAGCTCATTGGAGTTCATGAAGAGGCACTTCTGTTCATTCCATTTAATAAAACAGAAATAGCAGTGCAGCGTCAGGGCTTTCTCAAGAAAGGCACTCTGTGTGCAAATCTCTGAACAATACTTTACATATTCCCTGCTAATGTATGTACAGATATGCAAATTGGCTCTTGCGAGGTGCTCTTGCCAAGACCCAACAGTGTAACACTCACTGTAAGTAGCGTGGCCAGCTGTAGATAAATGAGATGCAGAGAAATACCATCACTTCACAGACTACTGTTACTTCTGTACCTCGTGCCATTATATTGAAGACCATTACTCATGTCAGCTATTCAAAACATTACAGCACAGCGCTCTTAGCTTTTGCCATGCCTGACTGAAGCATGACAATTTTAGACAGTGCAACAGGAGTGTGAGATTCACAAGATTTCAGCATCAGTTGCCCTTTGTGCCACATTCACTAACGCATCCACAGTGCAGCACATTAATCGCATTAGATTATGCATCAGTCCAAATCTAGTGCATCAAAACCTTATTTTCACAGGCAAGCATTGGAAAGGGGCTAATGACCTTCTTCGGCTTCATCTAGAAAGGCTGCCATAGGGCACAGATTAGTATTATGGAACCATTATGGCAGAAGTAACTTCCTGATGTTATGAAGTATGTTGGAAAAAAAGTCCCAGACTGACCTAAACATCATAGGACCAAAGAATCAAGGAATAACAGAATGGCCTGGGTTGGAAAGGACCTTTAAAGTTCATCTATTCTATCTCTCCTGCCTTGGGGTGGGATATCTTCACTAGACCAGGTTGCTCAAAGCCCCAGATAACCTGACCTTGAACACTTCCAAGAATAGGACACCAAGAGCTCCTCTGGACAACCTGTTCTAGTGTCTCCCCACCCTCACGACCACAGGCAGCCCTTCAGCCTGCCCTCATGTGCTTAGTGTCCCAACCCCTCATCATCTCAAAGGCTCTGGGCTGGGCCCACATCCCACACACCAGCATCCTTCCTAAACTGGGAAGATGAGGGGGCAGAAGAGTCCAGATGCAGGTACCAGAGCACCAAATGAGATCTTCATTGGCCAACCTTGAAAAGAACTAATGAAGAAGCTGGAAAGGGATCTTACTGCTGAAGGCCAGTATGACTTCCTGGTAGAGCTGCAGTTTTCTGCTTCTCTGAAAGCTGTCATCTCTCTCATCTTCAATTCATCTGTTGCTATTCTTCATTAACTATCATGGGGGTCTGGCTGCATCTTCAGCCAGCCACTGGGCAGCCTTCTTATCCTCAGATTGAAGAAACTCCACCCCCAGAGACCTTGGTGGCCCTCTGAGGGATGACTCCTGTCACAGCAGCCTGGCAGAAGTTGTCTTCTCATCTTCTTTTCTCGTGGCTCAAAGCAAAGTAGAAGGGTCAGGAAGGAGGTGCAGCATGGGAAACAAAGGCTCACACCACCCATGGCAATCAATAAAATAATTGCTGATTGCTGGGAGGCTTTATAGGTGAGCTCACAGAATGGTCAGGTATGGAGGCTGGGAGGATGGTTGTAGAGGGTCTTATGAGAGGAAACCAATACTGTTTATTCCTGCAAGCCTCTTATTGGACTAGCTACAATCCTAATCTAGTTAGACATCTGTGGTATGCCTGTCTCCATTTTCATCAACCTCTTCCCTCTAAACTTGAGTTTTCATGATGCTTATGATGTTTATGAAGCTTTTCTGCAGAGACATAGTGTTACAAGATTCTCAGTGTATCCAACAAATTTTTGAGCTCTTCACAAATATTATTTAGAAATAATCTGATTTTCACCCTCTGCATAGATTATATAAAGCTCAGCTTTTTGCCCTTCTTCATCAAAATCTCCTAAGTGGCTGCCCTCATACCTTGGAACATTTTCCTCAGACTGTAACCCAACTATGGTTGTGGAGGGGAAGAAGGGAAATCAGCAGATTTGCTGTCTTGATGAGCACCTACAAGAGGCCTGGAAAACTATCACTTTGTACCCCTACTCTAACCCCTGAAATGAGCTGCAGTGGAGGAGTCATATCTGTGTCTCAGGTTACCCAGATCCCCTGAGAAGGGGAGCAGCTTTCTTCCTAACTCCACCTGTAAGAACCACATAAAAACTGCACTGCTACCTCCAGCAACCCAAAGGAGAGGCTGTATCAGCCTGCTACTGCAAACTACTTTCCTTGTCCAAATGCCACCCCTATTTGTGAGGAAAAAACTAGCATATATGAATTAAAATCACAACTAATGCTACTTTGTCTGCAATGTTCTTCCCTCTTGGCTGAAAAGAAATGTAGGTGTGGTAAAAGCTCCAGGTGCTCTCACACTGTTTGTATGCTCCCTCTCATTCTGTCCTTCAATGTTGTCTTCATACTTAGGAATTTGGCAGCCTGATAATTCTTCACATTTACTTTTGGGTTGTGTTTCTATTTTGTGGCTGAACACCAATGTTTACTCTAAGGAAAGCAGAGTAATATTTTTGATTTCACATAAAGGGTAGCATATTGGAAATATTCTGCATAACTAGACTTTGATTTATGCCACCAGCAATGTGATCTCTTCCAGCACCGAGTTATTATCAAATAGTAAGTGGTTAAAAATGTCCTGAAACCAGATAGCTAAATCCATGCATTAATTGTCTTTGTGTATTTGTGAAACAGCACTGTCAAGTGAATCATAGTTTAGTCCCTAGAATGTTTCAGGCTATGCTGTTTTCTAAATGAATATGCATCTTCACTTGCTTTTCAATGGTGGATTTTATTAACTACTTACATCCACTTTTCCCCCTTTACAGCTTGTAAGTTTGAGAAATATATTTTTTTCCTATATTTGCTAGACGTTTTGAAGGATAACCATTATTTTATTTGGAATGTCATATAATAAATGCTGGACTTAATGTTGTCTTTCCTCATTAACTCAATTAATTGACTCTTGTCTTCAAAATACTTGTCTTGCCTAGACAATTTCTCTCTCTCAATAAGGCGGCAGAAGCGACAGAATTAATTAATTCAAAGAAGTTTTCCAAGTAGGCTTGCTCACCTTCTGAAGGAATGACAAGGATAGAAGGGAAAGGTAGGTCTTATTCCCATCTTAAATGGAAAAGTGGGAAGGAAATGTGGTGCAAATGGTTAAAAAAAAGTCGCCAGCAATGGAGGGAGCTGTGTTCTCAGTGTGGGGTTTGCACACACTGCATGGGAAGATAGCTTTTATAGACATGAAGTAGTTACATAATGTGATGAAATGCAGAGAGGCAGAGCTCTAGGGCACAATCATTCTCTACTACCAAAATGCTCATTCATGCAAAAAACATTTCCAAAACGAAATTAACCCAATAGGAATAAAAATTGCAGCTGTAAAGGAAAAAGAAATGCCATACTCAGCATTAAGGTTATTCTGACTGATAATTGTGTGTGTGAGGAGTGTTTCTCTTCAGGTCCATGTTCCATGTTTCCAAGGCCAAAAGAAAATCTGTTGCAGGTATATGAAGCAACAGGCAGAAATGCATGAGATGGAGTGAAGAGTGCAGTGTCAGAATGTGGTTTCTTGAAAGTATTTCCAATCACAGATAAATACGAGTTTCTCAGCAGTACCTTCTAGACATCAAAGCAAGTCCCTTCAGAAAGTTTTTCTCATCCTCTAATTCTGTTTACCATCCTTGTTTTCATATGTCTAACACAGTGTCTGTTTTTAGCTACAGGTGGCTACCTTGATATTGCTTAGTTTTTTTCACACAGCTTCATTTAGCATGTGTTTTGATTCTGTGTGTACTTTGAAGAATGCTTCTTATGTTTGACTTTACATTTTCTTCTCTCATTTCCTCTCATCTGTCCAATGAACCATGCTGTTGCACAGTAGCTGTCCTTTTATTAATACTTACTTGATTTAAAAGCATCCAAAAAAATAATTATTTGTGGGTAAGAAAGAGCTACAAAACATGAAAGTTACCTATTTGATGTTTTATTTACAAAAATTTCAGTACAAGAAAATGTTGACCATGTAATGAGAATAAGAGGAGAAGCTAAATATTTTATATGCATAAAAGGTGACTTCTCCTTGCCAGATATCAGCATCTAAAGGGCTAATTTCATTTCTTATTTCTGCATCAACATATTCTATCTTTATCAAATCACAACAGTATCGTAAAGGTGAAAATCAATCAAGCCTGAAGTGTTTTCTGAATGAGAGACTAAATTTTAAGTTTCTAAGTTTTAAGCTCATAGAAAACAACTTATGACTGTCCTGGAAGTCCCTAGAAGACAAGAAGCAATAAATATGAAATCAGGAGACCCACTGTGTCGATTGTATATGTCAATAAAAAAGTGAGAATGCATTAAAAAAGAAAAGAGAAAACCACTATAGCTGGAACACAGAATTATGAAGCAAGCCTATCTCACTTCTAAAGATAAATGATAGTTAGGAACACAGCCTGTGATTAAATCCATAGGTCTGTCTAACCACACAATAAAATGCTATTATATACTGTGACTTGAAATGCTTTGTTTTCATTACTACTTTACCACTTTACTTACCTGATAACTTGTTCTGAAACTGAATTTAATTTCTGTACCCCAATAACATGCAAAATATAGAAATGTCCCAATCACATGAATAAAAACCTTTGCTGAGTTACTATCTTACCATAGGTTTTCTTCAAATTACTCACTTTTTAATGTTCTAGAGGATTTAAATAACAAGTTCTGGTTCATAAGTGTACTTAATCACTGAAATAACGTGATGATGCAGTGGTTGATGATAGGTATGATCTTTAAGAGTTCTTTCAAAAAGGAATTAAGAAAGTTGGATGATTTGCTGTAGTCAGCAGAAGGCTCACTATCTGAAGTTGCAAGAGTGCAAGAAACATTGTAGAAAGTTAGTGAAAGGCAAAACTGCCTTTTGTTTCTATCCAATTTATTGAAAATTAGAGATGGGTTTGAGCCAACAGGTCTTAAATTTCTAACACGCTCCTACATCTGAACTGCTTGAAGGTGCAGCATCTTAAGGAGTAGATTTTTAGTGGAAGTTGTTCTTGCATCTAGTAATATGCACAGTAGTATGCTTAGACCATGGAGGGGCTCCTTATAAGACAGTCATTATTTTGCTCATGAGATCTAACCTAGTTTTTCTTAAGGAAAGTTTTTCAGTGTTACTTTACATTTACTTCATGAAATTTGTAATACCAAACTGTGCACATTAAAAAAAATATTTTATCTGGTCAGAACGGACTGATTCTCATTAACACAAATATTACTTCAGAGCAAACAGATTTTTTAGTCCTGGATAACCTCTGTATGTCCAAGAGACACAGACCAAATTCCCTGAAAATGAATATTGGAACATTCCCCCTTAATTTGAGAAGCAGCCAAAAATTTTACTTTCTTTAGCATAACCAACTAATATTAAATACAGGCAATGAAATAAATTCTGGCTGATAGTATAAAAAAAAATAAACTTCCAAAGCATTATATTTTTTACTTTCTTATATTTTACAATTTGTTTTTTCCCCTGTCCAAAGTCTTTTCAGACATCTTTTTTTATCTCTGTAGTGTACACCATACCTCAAAAAGGCCATAATTCTGTGCACAATTAGACCAGGACTGAAGTTCAAAGTCACAATGAACTTAACATTAATTTTGGCACTGACTCATGTGGAGATAAGATTTCATCTGGAATAAAAGGAGGAACTTCTCAATGACTACATGTGCAGAAACTAATTTTTTTACACTTCAGTCAGATCTCGGGATCCGTGTACAAGATGCTGAAAAAATAATAAAAAAATAAAATTCAATAAAACAGTTAAAAAACCAAGTAGATACAGAAATTAGTGGTTCTGAAAAGACTTCCAACTGTTACTATGCTACTATTAATTTTTTTCTGGCACTGAACATGGTATATTCTAACTGATTTTAGATGCCAGTATAAGTCTGTTATGATGGCTTTGGGGTATAATCTGCGTTCTTGGACAATGGCTTGCAGTTAACTTTAACTGAGGACACAGAGTGATTTGATGGAGATCTGGCAATTTTGCTGAAGTCTGACAGTAGGAAGCAAAATGCCACCTCTAAGCATTGCCAGTTTTAGTTCTGTATGGTCTCTTCATCCGTGAAATGCAGCAACAGTGCCCTGCAAGTGCAGTGTGACAGTTCACAGGAAAAACAGAATCATGAGAGGTTCTTCAGCAATGCAAGAGCCATTGTATTGCTGGAGCTCTCTCAGACTGAATACAGTTTACCTACAAAGAGCTACGCCTTAAAACAAACCCGAGCTTAAATCAACAAAAAACAATGTTTCCTATGCAAACCTAAAATGTTCCTTACAATCTTCTGGCTGCAGTGAGGGGGAACCCCTTACTGACTTCAGTAGGATCAGCTTTTTTTTTTATGAGTCCTCACATGACAGCCGTTCCTTCAGCACATTAGGTTTATGTACCAGCTAGGCTTTCAGATTTGTGTTTTTTTTCTCGAGGCAGGAGGAACATTGTACACCACATCATAAATATACATAAACTGATGAAACAGAGGATACTAATTCTTCTTTGGGATTATCCACTTCACTGAGGAAGCTTACATAGCTCTAGAGGAAGTCATGTAAGTGAGGAAGAGGCAGAGAGAGAAGGTCTGATGTGGGATACAGAGCATGTCCAACCCCACTGACATGCAGCTGCATTTAGGAATGTGCAGGCTCTCCAGGATCAAATACAGTCTTGGTTACTGTATGTACATATGATAGAGTGAAATTTGTGTAATTTGTGTGTAACAAGGCTAATAAACCTGCATTTAAAAAATGAAGGCTTACATTTGTCTGGGAGCATGACTCAGAAAAGATTAAGCAAATAGGGTTTCTAATTATCAGTGAATTTATTTGAACTTTAATAAGCTTTCAAAGAACAGAGTTGGGTCATTTGGGCTGTTTAATACTTTAAGCTTGATGTTGGCATTTTCTCAGTGTTTGTTGATGGCTGTAGCTGTCTAATGATCTGCCAAACATAAATACTGTGCAAAGCATTCTTTGAAAGGTCACTGAACAGTTGCTTCTGATTCATTTTTGTATAGTTAGTTTAGTGATAGCCACATGTTATTCTTTTTGGTTTGTTTTCAAAAAATGCAGAGATTAATGTGAGCTCAATGAGGTGAAAATGTATTCCATCTAAATTTCTTTGTAATTTGTATCTGTACAGCAGAATCAGTTTTAGTCGTTTTGATTAATACTTAATGCCATGCTACTTCATCAATCTTTGTTACACTTGCACCCCACAGGAGTGGAGTTTTCATCGTTATATATCACCCCATTGTAATATTACGACATTTAATTTAGAGAAAAGTGTATATGAATTTAACCTTTATATATATACTTTTTTACCTGCAGAGAATTAACATTTAGATGTCATCCAGCTAGGTAACTGGTACCATTTGAATACTTATCTGAGCTGCTTAAGCCTCCTGTGCTGAAGAATTGATGGGAAACCTTAGAAGACTGTATTTGCTTAAGATACTTTCAACACTCATTATCAGCAAAATCCTAGACCCATTAGAGGAAGTGTGAGTTTTACTACTGACTTCAAGATTTTACTTCACCAAAAGAAGTTATCTTGAAGAGGCTAGGAGAGGCTTCTATTCTGGGCCTGTAGTACTCCTAGTTTTAAAAAATAGTATTAAAAAAAGCCTTTTACTTGACAAAATTGGGATGTGCCTGAAACGTGGCAGTCCTATTCTTAGCTGAAATACTTCTGAAGTCAAGTTAGAAGCACAGTTTATGGGAATGTAGCAAGGTGAACCTTTGGAAGTACAAAATGTCAAGGAAAATGTTTGATACTTCTGAACTGAAATCTTAAGGATCGTATGAAATACAGAAAAGTAGCTAGTGAAGAAAAAGTCTGATCTTTTCACTGTTTTTAGGAACTTTTTGTTGGGAATATGATTTTGATCCCCCAACCATATCTGCTGATTTACTGGGGGATCTAGACAAACTTCCAGCTTCTGCCACAAGTATCGTCCATTAATACAAATTGTCCTCTACTCATCACTCAGTCCTTCCATAACATCTTTTTATTGTTTGCTTCATTGCACATGTTGGATGACAGCACTGGCCTTCTGGACAGGACTGCATAGAATGGAGTTGAAAAAAATCTGCAATTTGGGCTGAGGGGCAATTATTTGTCATCAACCGGGTGACCTGTTCGGTCAAAGCTGGCATTCCCTCTCAGAGGATGTGTGGTGGGAATAAGCACTAAGGGGTTAGCCAAACAGTCTTTAGGAGACTGTCAGTAATTTTGTTGATGGAAGTGTCATTTGGTTGGCTCATATAACGCTGCAGGGTATTTAAAGTGTGTAATTTCTTCCTGGTATCACAGCCAGTGAAATTATCAACCATGAATAATTTATGTGAAGAATTCTGGCAGTTTACACCCAAAATTTTAGTTCCCTGATGACTGATATTTCACACACATATAAAGAAAAAGAAGAAGAAAAAATAAATTTAAAAAAAAAGAATGTCAAATAATCTGTTCATTCTTTTTCTCCAGTCAAAAAATCTGATTGTGTACATACACGTATAATTACTCTAACTGATTCATCAGTAATAGTTTGCTACAAAATCATGTTGAAGTAATTCAGTGGTATCAGGGAATGGTATGTTTATTCTCACTTATCTGACTGATGATTTGTTTTATGGAAATCTGTATTTTGGGTGAGGTCTTCCAAAGTCAGCAGAAGCAGTCTGATTTTCTGGTTGTGCTGTCAGAAGTAAAACCATTGTGCATTTTTCTGGGAGCAGTATTTTAAGGTAAGATTTTCTTATTCCCACCTTTCATGTTCCTTATCTTGAAGTAAAATGTGGTAAAAGTTTAGGTTTCTCAGGGTGATGATAGAAACTTGCCTTTCAGAGTAGTCTTTTCTAAAACGTATTTTAAGATTATGAAAGCTTACAAAATACACACTTTTCCATGGTATGTTTTCTTCATGACAGAGTTCATCCAGCATAGGAAAAAGCAGAGATTCAGAAAAGGGACACAGCTCCATTATCAGAAAAAAAACAAAATAACAAACATTTATCACTTGATTCTATGTGTTGCTTGTTATGCACATGCACACACTTCAGTGGAGAAAAGGGAGTTTTAAAAATTAGAGCTTGCTTCATTTAAGACAAGTCTAAGATCACATTTCCTATCTACTGTCTGACTTAGATAAAACTACTATCTCTCTCTGACCTTTGTGGCTCTCTAGGAGAGTGAATACATCCTATACAGCTGCCCTGTGTTGCCAAGTTTCTGCATTCTGGGCAGGCCAATTGTAATGCTACTTCTGGAGAGAAGGCTTAATATTATTTTATTTTATTTTTCTCTTTGAATTACTGGAACTACGGATGAACGTTGGCCACCGAGATGGCTAGATGCATCCTTTCAGTTCTTTACACCTTTATGTCTTTGATAAAGGTGCTGTGCTGGGCAAAGCAAATGATACTGTCATGTACATCCTTCTATACTTAGAATTACATGACAACATCACTTGACTTGCAGAGTACCTTTGTGTGGAGTGTGTATGTGTATATTTATATGTTTGTATGTGTACAAACACATTTCTAAATTCTATTGAAAAAGTCATACCTAATTACAACATATTTAAAAGGAGAAGTGTGTTTTTCCCTAGAGTTTAAATAATACTTAAATCTAAACTTTCAGGTATTTTGTCCCTAATATTTACTAGAGAAGGGTAATAGCAGCTTTCTGATTGGAAAAAAGCACCTTAAAACCCTGCAACATTTAACAGATATCCTCAAAATAGAAGTGATTCCCATGTGCAAACAGGCTGCTGACCTTTTATAACCCTCAAATTAAAGTAAAAGGTGAAGTATAAACATTTCTGATGTTCTGTGCCAGGAACATGCTACTTTTTCTTCTGTTTACCTTCTAAACCTTGGCATAGATTGCTCAGATATGCCATTCACAATTTTGCTTTGCTCCTTATTGAACATAATGGCTGGCTGCTTCATTTAGGAAAGCCCTGACATTGGTGCTTCCTACTTGAGGGGTGGGGGAAGATCCCAAATAGTTGTGTCTAGTGATTGGTGCTGCTAGTAAAGATCATCAGGAACAAAATGGAACTTGCACAATAACATCAACAAAAAGGCACATCTCAAGATACTTCAAAGCAAAAGGACTTTCATTAGTTACTCAGGATAAGCAGTGTCCTGCCTCTCATAAGTACATTATAAGCAACAATAAGAAAGCAGATGTGTGGCAGACTTTGAAAAAGATAAATTGGACATGAAATGCTATTTTCTGTGCAGTACAAAGAGGTGAATTGTGCACTCACACCTTGCTGCTATGTGAGTTAAATGAAAGGGTATTCTGTAGCTCTCTAGTTAGATGTACCAATATGAGTGACTTGCACCCGTGCAATGCACCACTACTGGGCCTAGACTGCCTTTCAAAGGAATGCCACTCCACCATCATCAGATTCTGTATTTCAGTTGCAAGAGGGCTTCAGTCATACCTCATTAAAAAACTCTTAGATACTGTCTGTGCCATGACCTAAGCAAAACATTTCAAATAAAAATTGAATTTAAAAAAATGTATTCCAAATGCCAAGTGTGGGTTCTTTGGGACTCTTCTTCCGTCACTATTGATTTATTCAGTAACACATCAGGAGACTAGCTGGATGCATCTTTGAGTAAGGTTGTATTTTAATACTTTTTAATGTCATGCTGTTTATTTATATATTACTTAAAATTCAAGTTTTGCTTCTTTTCATTTTTATACATTTTAAAAGGTTGCTGAAAATGCACAGAAATAATATGTGAAACTGCTAAATGAGTCTATTACTTCCCTTTGTTCTATGCTAATGAACTCATTAACAGTTGTTCAGTTATTATCAAGGGTATTCTTTGGTTGTTAGATTAGAAAGATTTTTATCTTATTCATATTGTGAATCTGTTCATTAGATATCTGACAAAAAGCAGATGATTTCTCCCGCAGAAAAATAACCCCCAAGCCCCAAAAACACGGCCACAAAATGTTCTTTTAATTTTCTTGATTCTGGTGTGTGTTTGTTTAAGCTCTTCATTTTGCTTTTGGAGAGATTTTCCAGAACATCACAATGAACTGTGTAAACACATCAACAACCATGAGCAAGGTCTGATAATATAAATGGTGTACTTAACACAAACAGTGTGAACACTAATATATGGTTTTCCAAGTTCTATCATTCATCAAATAACCTTTCAAAAGCATAGAATAAAACAGACATCTGTTCTACTCTTACAGATTTATCTACTTTTCCTTTAATTAGCAATAAAACTGCTTATATTGTAGCTCATGCTATTTTTTGTTGTTTACACATTTTCAACACTTAATCATTAACATTCTTTAAAGGTATAATCCATTTCATCCCCAGAGCTTTCTCTTCTCCAGGCTGAACAATGCCAACTCTCTCAGCCCGTCTTCAGAGGACAGGTCCTTGGAGTCATCTTTGTGGCCCTCCTCTGGACTCACTCCCAGAGTGCTGTGTCCTTCCCGAGTTGAGGGCTCCAGAACTGGACACAGTACTCCAGGTAGGGTCTCATGAAAGCTGAGTGAAGGGAGAGAATCACCTCCCTGGCCCTGCTGGCCACACTTATTTTGATGCAACCCGGGACATGGTGGGCTTCCTGGGCTGGAAACTTTTCTTATTGTTCTGAACATCCCTGGCAAACTCCAACTCTATCTGTGCTTTGGCCTCCTTTACCTGATCCCTTGCTTCTCTGACAATATGTCTGTACTCCACCCAGGATACCCAGCCCTGCTTCCACTCTCTGTACACCTTGTTTTTACATTTAACTGTGTCCAGGACTGCCTTGCTCATTCAGGCAGGCCTCCTAACACTCTTCCTACCTTCATCATCACTGGGACACACTTGTCCTGTGGATGGAGGAGATGATCCTTGAATATGGACCAGCTTTCCTGGGCTCCCCTCCAGGGCTTTGTCCCATGGTACCCTACCAAGCAGATCCTTGAAAATACTCAAATCTGCTTTCCTGAAATCAAGGATAGTGAGCTTGCTTCGCTCCTTCCTCGCTGACCTAAGGATCCTGAATTCAACCATATCATGGTTGCTACAGTTTAGTCTCCCGTTAAGTTTTACATCATCGACCAGCCTGTCTCTGTTGGTGAGAACAAGGTCCAGCAAAACACCTTTTCTTGTTGGTTCCTCTACCATTTGCAGGAGGAATTTTTCATCAATACAGTCCAGGAACTTCCTGGATTGCTGGTACTTTGCTGTGTTGTCCCTCCAGCAGATAGTGAAGTGTTTGAAGTCCCCCATGAGGACCAGGGCCTGTGAGCATGAAGCTGCTCCTATCTGCCTGTCGAGGGCCTCATCTGCTCGGTCATCCTGTTAATAACATATTACGTATTATATATGTATAAACAGTAAATAATAATTAACTGGCTATATAATGTCAGGGCCTGGAAGAGCATTTATATATTATATAATTATATTGTAATTGCATAAGTAGAGCATTTATATATAATATAATGTATTTGTATATCTTCTATATGTAAATAACAATAATTAATAATAATAAAAAATAACAAGAAGGTAAAATAATTCTCTAGGCTGCTCGGTTTTCTCTCTGTTTCTGTTACATGTATCCTAACTGGGTCAAATGCTAAATGCCGTAATAATGTAAATAACCTCATGAGAGAATAAAAAGCACGGTGAGGATTTAGAACAGTTATGACACTTTTGAAGGCCATGATGACACTTAACCAATCTAAACGTAATCGGGGATAATAGGCAGAGCATTCAAAACATGGCAGAGTAAAACCTCTTTTCTCTCATGCAGCAGCTACTGGTAGCATAGACAAACCTGCTACACTCACTGCCAGTTTCAGCCCATTTCCCTGGTGCTATGACTCTTTCCACTTGTTCTGAGAGGCTTCAAAGGCTCCTGCAAGCTAGAGAAACAAAAAGTATCCCCATAAGCATACTTTACAGAGCTTCCTGCCCTGTGAGAAAGTGCTGGGCACTGTCAAAAGAAGGTTCTTCTTATATGTTAATTCCTACCACGCTATGCAGAATCCACCATGAGAGGTGGTACAAAAGCATTTATTGCTTGCTCCTAGGTAAATTAAAATGTAAAGTGTTCAAGCAGTGTGAGGGAAGGAACAGCATATTTTGGGTTAGGTAGTAAGTCACAGAAAATAAGGTTGTTCCTAGAGAACAGCTGCAATGCTGGATCATCTGGTTACATAATTTGCTTGAGGCATAAGGGAGTCAGGAGCTTTAACCACCATTGACAAATGTCCATTTTTACAGCCTAATTTGGCTTTCAGGATTATGTCTGTTCTATAAAAGAGAAGCTACCGTTCAGATGAAAGTGATGGACATAAGGCAGAAATAATGGATGGAGGCTTCTGTGCTTGTGTTGTGTGAGCAGACAGATGAAACAGCCAGAGAGGTCCCTTATGGCTTAGAGGTCTAGGAGCTGAGCATAACAGATTATGGCTTCCCAAATAAACTGGGTCAAGAGTGTAAGAATAAAGCCGGAGGGAGTTTTGAAAGCAGAATGCTGGGGCCTGGCAGGTTGGAAAGAGTATCCTTAGAAGAAAAAAATCAGTGTTGAGCTCCTAACATAAAAAACTTGCCTGGGAGTATTCACAAAAAAGATCCATATAACTTTAGCTATATTTGCTCCAAATTTTTACATGGTCTCCAGTAAGCTTTGAATAAAAATCTGATCATAGAGGGTAAATTTTGAGCTTTCATATGCAACTGATATTTTATTTGAAAATCATGCAAACTGAAACAATTTAAAACATGGGGCATGAGGGCTCTGAAGTTCTTGTGTTCTATGCCAGAGTTTAGATTGCCAAATAAATCATACAAGCATCTAGCTTAATTGTTGCAGTTAAAACATGAAAAATTACTTTAAATGAATGTGATGAGACAAAATGAAATTTAAACTTTTAAGGTGGTAAATAAATTATGTAATAGTCTAATTTTTCAAGGCATCTTGCCTCCAGCGAGGACCACAATGGGAGATATCTAATTTTTTTTTTTTTTTACATTTCTAATGTTATTTAGCTGTTTTTTTCCATTTAAAGGATTCAGTGTTTCATCAGCTCTATAATTGCACTCGTCCTGGTGAGAATTACAAGTAATATTACACAGCATTGTGTATTTACTGGAGCAATTGTGATATATATATATCAGAAAAATATATTATGTATGTCCCAACAAACTAATTCCAAAGAATAGCTATTTGCTCACAGACATGTCAGCATTACAAAGCATTATGCTAATTTTACTAATTATTCTTGTATGTATAATTTTTCCCTCTGTGCTACAAATAACACGAGGAATTTCTGCTTAAGCAACCAAGACATGGTTTAAAAGATGTGCAGTGTTTTATTTTTTGAATAGGTACTAAACAGTATCCATCTATTTTAAATTGCTATTGTTCTCTTTTTAAAGGTATTTATTGTTCATGACCTTTTAAAATTTTAATTTTTTAAAATTTTTAAATTTTATTAGGAAGTTAGTCTTGATGTATATCATATCCTATGGATATAGACTTACACGTTCATGCCCTGTCAGTGGCAAGCTCCAAGTATGATTTCTTTCTGATGCCCTTATATAGGCCAAAACTTTATCAGGTCTCTGTAAAAGCCTTTATAATTATCAAGCATCAGTGACAATTGCACAGTTGTGAATGAAACTGAGATTATTAAGAGAGCAAAAAAATCCTTTGGAACTTTACTTTCAGAAAGGTAGCTGTAACTGACCCAGCGCAGCTTGAGGCTCTGAAAACTACTGCATCTTCAAAGGGCTCCACATAAAATGAGAAAGGATACTGAATATCAGATTATGAAGGTGGAAAACAAATACTGATGAAACCAAAGTGACAGTCCCCATTAACAGTAGCAACACTAGAGTAATCCTGTTTTGTATAGTCATTATATTGACATGGCATATTTTCTACAAGACCTTCAAACTTGTCTACCAATGTTCATGGAAGTAAATAAGTTGATGCACTGGAATAATCTCACTGGATACAAATAGCAGTTTATGTTACAGGAGATCCTGGACTGAAGGAAAGATGGGTGGCTGAAACCTCCCTCTCAAAACCATACACATAGAAATATGGTTGTCAATGCACTGGACAATAATCTCCCCATTCTTTATGATTTCTTTTCTCTGCCTCGGGTGAATGTAGAAAATAGAATATGGCAGGCATGGAGGGTGCAGAGGCTGGGTTGGGGGAGAAAACATGTCTTACCTGTTATATATGGTCATAGGAGAAGAGCACTAGGTTCTTCCAGGACAGGAGCTTTCAAGGGAGTGAAACAGCCAGGTCTTTGCACTCATAATTCCAGGAGCCTCTCTGTATGGAGACAGAAATACAGCCCATGCCCTTAGAGGTTGTTGTTATATTACTCTGGCTTACTTTTGGAAAAACTTCACCAGAAGATTAATGAAAATATTGCTCTCAAACCTGGTTGTAAAGGGGAGAAACAGTCTAACCTAGCATTACAATTTCAGTGAAATGCCACTTTATAACACCATGTTCAGTACTACACTAGTGAAAATAATTTTGTCCTATTGTAGGTAAGATTGCTTACCTTTTGTTTAGTAAGTTCTTCTGAAATCCTTGTTACTTGTAAGTCTTTTTCATTCAGTCTTTTCAATTGTTTAAAGTTTCTGAGGTGAAATGTATGGTATTTTTAATACTTGTTTCCTTGGTGCTTGCAAGCCCCAACATTTGCATACCAGTGGCAATTTTCTAGATGTTTCTGCTTCCCAAGGACCTCGCACTATGTGAAGAAACTTAACAAACCGTACGTTCAAAATTTGATGAGTTTTCATCCTGGTTACCTTTTTTGTAGGCCCATATATTTATTCACAAATATATTTGCTTAGATGTAGTTATGACAATTATTTTCTCTTTTCAGCTATTCCTATTTTGAAATATTTTTTTTGCATTGAAACTGCTCACTACTCCTATTGTTTGTATAGAAATATTTTCTTTTAAGCTGGATATTTGACTTTCACTTTTGACAAAACTTTCAGGTTTGGTTTGTTTTGTTTTTAAAGTGCAAAATTATTTAAATTGTTTTCTGTTGTACTTTTTTCTCACCCAGCTCTGAACAAAAGAAGTCTTCTTATACAATGCATCAAATCTGGAAATTCATGCCCATGCTAAGGGAAGCGTCAGAAACGGTTTTAAGCTTTCTAAACAATGTTGTAGTGAGGCATAAATATTTTGTTGTGCCTTCAGCAGAATTGGGTTAATTCTAAGCTCCAGAGATCTCTGAGCATTTGACGACTTGCCACAGTTTGTCAATAATATGTGTTTCTGCCTCATAGTCTTCATATCCTCTGTAACTTTATTAAATATCCTTCTATATGCCAGGGTCAATAAAATTCATGTGAGAAATGCACCATTTTACAAGCCAGAAGTATTGCATTGGGTAGAAAATTCCATGAGATTTGGAAATGCTTATGAGACCTCTGTTTCTGTGCTCACATGGCAGGTGTGTCTGCTGAATAAGAAGTGCCAGCAACTCTCCCACAGCGACGTACTGGGCTGAAGCTAAACTAGCTGCAGAATCTTTGGAGAGAGTGAATAACAGCTTCTAACCATGTGGTAGGCAGGAACTTGCACAGGTGAGAGTGGAGTGGCAGCAGTGGAGGTCAAACCTTCACCCTGTTTACTTCAGTGTAGCAATACACCTTGAGCGTGACAAGCATAATTGGGCTCGATGTCTAACCATTGATTCTGCTTGACATTCAATTATCAAGGCATAGTTAAGTCCACACAAGAAAAACTCAGCACAGCTAATTAGGGATAATTTCATTCTAGTCCAGATATTAGTCTGGGAGATTTTCTCTGCTCTTCATATGCATTTGCAAAAATACTTGTTTTGCTCCATTACAGTTAACCTCTGAAGTCAGAGGTTGAGTTAGAAATCAACTGATAAAAAGTGTTCCCTTTCTGCTTGGCCCAGAAAAGGAATGAGATTGTTACATTTGTGGTAGCCATTGTCTTTTGCTGTGGAAAGTACCATAAATTTAACATCATACTTAACCACAGAATCACAGAGAAGGAGCAGATGGCTTTTTGAGGGAGAAAAATAATCATTTAGTGTTTAAAATATATCTTTTTTTAAATCAGAAAAAATGGAAAAATGATGAAGACATGTAAATAGCTACTTGCTGTAATAGGCCATATTAAAACTCCTTGAAGTGAATTAAGACATCTAATATTATCATATAAAAACTAACTTTTACACTGACTCAAGAGTAGTATATGCTATATTCAATAACTCCTGTCACATCAATGTACAAGCCAAATTAAGCTATAAATCCATAAAAATGGTCAGATAGTTAATTAGTCAGTGTTTTTTTTGTAATAGCAATAACATTAAAAAACAAACAAACATTAGCTGGTACAGCATGGCTGGAGTAGCTGAGCTGATAAATTAGTCATTCTCGCATTTCATGGCTAGTTCTAATCTCTTGAAACTGTAGAGAAGTGCTTGGTTTTGACTTTGTGCTATTATTCTTAAATTCAATGACAAAAGTTAATCTAAGAACCTGTCCACATTTGTAAGATATTAATTGTAAAAAAAATACTTAGTTTTTCCTGTTAAAGCTATTGTTCTCAACAACACAAGTACCTCTGGCTGAGAGACATTCAGATTTAATACTAGCAAGTTGGTATCGAAATCACCAGTTTATAGTTAATGAATTTTCATTTCAAATTTTTTAAACAAGAGTCACATGAAGAGGTAAATTTGCACAGTATCTTAGCTTCAGGAGTATGATATTAGTTTCACCCACATACTCAGAAAGGAAAAAGTCAGGAATACATCTAAACTTTAGCTCAAAATTTGAAGGAAGTAAAAGGCAGAGCACTAGTTAGGATTCTCTCCTTGCCTCCTTCACCCCCTGCAGCCATCTCTGATTTAATGACTAGATGGGATAATTTGCTGCTCTTTTTTCCTCCTTTCTCTTTAGGAAAACCTATTAGTTACAAGCCTTTACTTGCTGCAGGCTAATCACATTGCACAGTGCACACTTGTTTATTTGCCTGGCAAACAAGGAATTGCATACACTGCAGATCGTGGATTCCTCCTTTCTAGCACTAGCCTATCTAATGATTTTAGGCGAGCTGGAGAGTACCATCATGGGACCAAAGGGTGACAATCTATTTGAGGCTAATGACCTTCTCTGGGGTCATGATCAGAAGGAGGTAAATGAGAGAGACTGATGGTAGTTAGAGGAAGATGGTTGCAGGCAGGCAGAGAATCACAAGCAGCCCAGAGGCTTACCTAAGAGCAGGACTTGACTGTGAAATGGCAATTGTGCTATTGCAGACCAGAAAATGTCTGTGATGAAACCTCTGTATTGTTCTGGGTGGACAGAGTGCTACCTTTCCTAAAAGAGTATTATTACAGAGGTTGCTTTATTCTAACCATATGCCTGTAAGTCACTGCCTACTGGAATAAAAGACACCAACTAATAAATTCAAAAGCTGTAAAAATGAATCTGTCACATATCCCATGGCATGTTTGTTCCTGCAATGCTTTTGGCAGTGAGGAAGAGCCAGGTGTTGCTTTTTACTTCTACCCCATAAACAACATATGCAGCTGGTTTAGTCTGTGTGCTTAAATACAAGTATGTGACTTGTAGTGGTTGTAATATGCTTAGTAATAACACTTTATACCCCTGCAACACATTCCTCTTACAAAAATGGAGTCCCCTTACAGAAATTAATGAATTAAAGTCTAAACCACCATTACCTAACAAAAGCCACTGTATTCCTCTTGAGAGCAAGTGCCTGCATTTTCTCATTAATATCATAGGTGAAAATCAAACTTCCTGGTAGAAAGGTCATTAAACTTGCAGGATTTGTTAGTCTCAAATAAAATCTTCGAGCTAAAAATTATGTAGGATTTCTCATGTGCAGAAGAAAAAACTATAAAAGTTGAGACTAGGATCTTCATTCTTGAGGAAAAGCAATTGAAATATTTTATTTCAGAAATGTGTTTCTATATAAATTTCCCCCATAGAGTCACTTATTTTTAATTTGTATTATTTTTTTTTTTTCCTTTCAGTAAATTCTCTTCCTTTTTCACCAAATTTAAGTGTGCTAAGAGTTTAAAGGAAATTAAGGTTGAGAGTTTGTGCTACATTATACTCCCCTTCAGTTCTTGTTTGGAGTCACCCTATTTAAAAGCACAGGTATTGGTAGTAAGTCATCATATAGCCTACAACAGCCCACTGCATCTCATGCTGTGGAGGCTGAAGTAAGGGAGCTAACAGAAAACACAGTAATGGAAGTAGGAAGCTGAGGTCTTCCTGGATGAGTGTGTCCATAGGTAGTATAATTTGCATTGCAATTGGTTATCAGAACTCATTTTATAGATGAGTTGTGAGTTATGCCCACAAACACTGGGGGTGTATGCCAGATATATTACTACGTTAAACACGAGGGCCACATCTACATGTCTTTTCAAAACCTCCAGGGATGGTGACTTCCCTGAGCAGCCTGTTCCAGTGCTTAACAACCGTTTCAATGCAGTAAAAAGATGGAAATCTCCTCAAGATATTTTAAGATGTTTTAAATACAGGAATAAGGGTGTAGAAATCACTAGTATTTGTATTAAAGCAACTCAATTTGACTCCCACTAACAGAAAAGCTATATGTCATTCAGATGTGTGTCATTCAAATACGAACAGTAAAGTCAGAGAAATCCACAGGAAACCAATAGTTCAGATATACAATAATGAGAATATGTTTTCTTTATAGTCATCCTTAAATGATATTTACCCAGTTCAGAGTATTAGTTCATGCTTATCTAAGTGGAATTTAATTAGAATTTACCTGAAATGTGTAATTGCCTTAATGAAAGCAGTTTCCACAGGGGCAAATCTCATTGGTCTTTATTTTGTGCTCATCTGCTAAGCAGATCTTCTAGACTGCAATTTCAGGCTTCTTTTTTTTTTTTTTTTTTTTCCTTTACTAGTCCTATTCTCAACTTAACAAGGCATTTAAAAATATCTATACACTATTGAATGGTCCATGGACAAATATTTTATGCATTTCAGTTTTACTATGTCTGCTCCATGTCACACACTTAAAATACGTACTACAGTGCTACCAGACAGACACAATTTCAAAATACCATTTTCTTATCAGAAAAATGATATAAAATAATACTATTCATGTGCATAGACTGAGGAGGGAATTTATATTTTATTAAGTCTCTTCTTAAATTGCTATATGTCTTTTCTTTATGTGATCTAAATCTTGAAACCAATATATTTTTATGGACTTCCAGGCAATATGATTGCAAAGGTTCTTCTAGTTAGTTTCTGTCAAGATTCCTATAACTAGTACAAGCACAGAACATCTTTACAAAGACCATAGCCAATTTTTATATTCTTTAAAATGTACCAATCCAAAACCATTTCTGAATCTAAAAGCCTATCTACACATTTTGCAGTTATTTATTGTTGACTAAGGGACCAATGGTCCAGGAATTCATGCCAGCAGATGTATTCACAACCTGATTGCCAGACTCTCAAGCAGCAATTTGCTTTTGCTGCATAAGGGATAACTCCATGGTCTTTACTGAAAAGTTTACAAGGATTGTAAACCTTGTGAGTTCTTTAAGCTCACAGGAATTTGGGACCTGAGAAACAAACTTGTACATGACTGGAAGGCTGCCCAGTATTCTACAGACAGAGAGAGAGTAAATATGTTGGCATGGGTGGAAGCTGAAACACATCCTTTAAAGAGGCCATGAGGATCACCACCTAAACTATTTCACTTCTGTGATTTTGCTTTTTTGATCTGCACTGTTTTAGTTTACAGGCTCTCACAGTTCTGTATCAATTTTCTTAGTGAAATAGAGGCAAAGTCACACAGCCGTGCTATGTCAAGCTGGGCTTTGATTAGTCAGATGAACTCCTGGACATTACAGTGCCAGAAAGCAAGCTAAGGGTTAGCCTGTGGATAATTGCATGCTAGCACTATAGTCCATTTCCTAGTCTTGTTAACTTTACTGATATGTATGTAGCCAGCTGTCTGCCAAAGCTGCAGCTTTTCCATAAAGTCATATTTATCTGTAACATAGCGAATCAAACAGACAATCAATGTGACATTTCAAATATGGCCTCATTAGTGCCCTTGTTTAGTGTCAGGAAAAAAAATATCCAGCACACTGCTCAGCATTTGTCACTCCCTGGAATTATATTTTCCTTGCTTTACTGCCTTACACATTGTGTTGAATTTGATTCTAGCCACTAACCCTATAATCCTTAGCTTGCTCTGTGCTTTATGGCTATGATCTTTGACTGGCTATTTCTTTATTTGTCCCAAAGAATTACAGATTTCCTTCTGCTCCTCTGAGTTGTATAAGCTGCTTACTCAGACTTTGCTGACTCCCTGTCACACACAGCAGGAAAACTGTAAGAGAACAATGGTGTTTTCTCATATGATTGTTTTACCTCTTCACATAACTTACTAATTCTGTTTACAAATGCACTCTGCCTTTGATGTCCCCAGTCCTTGCTTTTTCTTTTCTTATACTTCAAAGATTTTGTGTCATTTACAGTCTTGCGAAAGAATAACAGGATTGTTTCCTTTGAAGTGATTCTGGATTAAAACAATTCACACCTGTCTCCTCATCTTTGTCGGTCATTTGTTGCCACCCCTACCCTGCTATCTCTGTTTTTCTCAGCCCAGTTGGGTTTTCCAGTGTGCTTTTTTTATGGTGATGCACCAGAAGTTCAATAGACGAACTGATCTAGACTACAAATAACTTCTTTTTGTTTTATGTGAAGCAGGTCTCATTAGCAGTCATGTTGCATGGTGCTGTTGATGATCTACAACAATAGGAAAGAGCCAGCAAAATGGTGGGAGCCTGGAGCTGATGAAAAAGGATAACAGTGAACAATCAGTGTAATAGTATAAATAGGCATTGCCATCAGGGAAATGGTATGCAGAAGCATCACTTATTATAAATAGTTTATGTTTTTTTAATTACTGTATGAACTACTTAAGCCTTGTTGCTCTGTCTTATACACGTAAATTTGCAAAATCAGTTAGTGGGAACTGAAGCAATAGCATATGATAGCAATACTCAGGTTTTTCAGTTTTGATTTTCAACTAGTAAGCTTTGGTTTTTACTCCCTCTTCCCTTCCAACTTTTTTAGTCTTTGATTTATTCTATATTTTATAATACAGCTTCAATATATCTGCTACAGGCAGAAAAGCATACATTTTTATTAAGTGTTCACCACCTCCCACAAAAGCTGCTCACTTGGTCATCTAACTTTATCCTACTTTTTCCTTGTCATGCACATTTCCGTAAGGTGCAATGACTATGGAAAATACATGTTGCACACAGTATTTGGCCTAAGAATAACTGCTGAGTATAAGAGAACCAGGTAGACAGTCATGAAGTGGAACATGAAAAGTGACACTGTTTCAGGTTTCTCGGGCAAACACTTGGAACAGCTATGCAAGAGACAGGAGAACCTTCTGAGCTGTAGGGCCTACTGGAAAAGCAAAAGCAGGTCGGTATCCAGAATGATACAGAAATTGTATATATTTACTTTTTTATTTACTTATTTATTTATTGAAAAAAACAAAATTAAGTTTTATGGATGTAAAAAAAACTTTTCAGCTGTATTACTCTAGATTAAGTAGTGACTATGTATTTGTCCGCTCATTAATTTGAATTAAAATATCCTTCACCTAGGAAACATGTAATTTGTATTTGGGAAGTTGTAAGTCATACATTAGGGTAGCTTTGGGCCACGTATGATCAATGGCTTGTTTCTTCATCTAGGTACATATGAGTAATTTTTTAGAAAGTTCTCCGTTCAAACTGCTATTATTATGGCATTGGTTTTGTCTTAACTCATCCCTTTCAATCTAAAATTTCAAAAACACTTGTGAAATAATGAATAGAGGTACAAACTCTCTGTTTTTGGAAGCACTGTACCTGAAAATTCTGAATACTGTTGGCAATTTTGTAGCAATAAATCTATTTGGAAGTGTACAAAATTAATATACACTAAGTACATTAAATAAATACACTGTTAAACAATGTATAATAAACAAATGTACAAATTAAGATACCACTCCACCTGTCATAAATCAGTGGGACACCACATAGTTCATAACTACAACCAAATTGTAACGTGTCATCTGTGGTTTAGTCCCAATTTATTAATTGCATATAGTGTTCTTCTGACTGTATATATATATATATAATGTTTATATAAATACAAATATAATAATTTTTTTGCATTCCAGTGAGTAAATATATAATGATCTGAACATTTTCTTTTTTGCATTGTTTCATTTCTCAAACCAACTATTCTAGCAAACAGATTTCTCATGGTCTTCCTTCTAACTACAGCCATCTGTATATCCAGACACTTGAAGTGAAAGCTTTGCTATACTGAAGTCCATCAGAAATTCAGCTTGAAGCTACAATGGCAGTTATCTTGCTTTTCATATCTAACTTACATCTAACTTATGAGCTTTTTAATGATGGCAAACTCTTTTCAGGTATTTATTCTAATATTATTCTAATACTTCAAAATATTCCTGAGGACTGGAAAAGTGTGGTATATTTTACTGAGAGTATGCACACAGTGCTGGGTACCAGTGCTACAATTTTGGCTGACTTTCTATTCCAGTGCTTTTGTGCGTGGTAAAAACCCAGTTCTATTAGTTGCTACTTTTGAGATTCTTTCATACTCAGTTCTCATAATAAAGGAATTGCCTTTGTTTTCCTTCCTTTCATAGAAATATACAGTATTACCACATCAAACACCATTAAATATCCAGTGTCCCTTCATGGCAGCCACCTTGTGGAATTAATGTTTGTAAAAATCATTATATGATAATTATTTCACTTTTTATGACATGTGTAATATTTCTGATTTGTTATTGTTCAAATAACTTGACAATGTGTTTTTTCTGTTGGATTTTTTCAACCTCAGTGCAAGAATTTCACATATAAAACATAAAAAAAAGAATTTTGTCTCAAATATGAAAAGACCTTTCTTTTCTTGAGACTATCGCTCCTTGCTTTTTTAAATTACTAATTCAGTTGTTTTAAAATGTTAGTGAAACACTTAAAATAGCTTATTTGAATACTTTTGGTTAATGTATGTAACTGTTTCTTTTATAAGAATGTTACACTACTGTACTGGTGTAATTTTGTAACATTTCAGTTTCTCATATCAGCATTATTCACTGTGAAAGCACAGCTTGGAAAAAACACAGAAGGGCACCGATAATTCTGAATTATAAGGTGTTACCTTTGTAACAAAAGTATAGCTAAAATTTCTAGTAAGTTGACAGATGGAGTAATATTTCAGACACAGACACATGTAGAACTCAAAAGATCTATCTTGGAAGAAATACCAACTGTTAATGTTTTACTTTCTTTGACACATAGCATCTACTGGGTAAAAGAAATTGGATTTAAATTTCAATTTCTGCATGATAGCCTTTCATCCATGAGCTGCATATAAAGCGATTTGTTTTACATGCTTGGGCAAAGAAATGTGAAAAGCAAGACAAGTCAGTCTGCATGCAAAAATAATTTCTTTTACACTGGTTTTACACCAGAATAAATCTGTTAACTTCATTTGGCTTTGTCCCAGATTATGGTTAATGTGAGGTGAGCAGCAAGCTCAAACTAGATGTTATTAATATGAAGAAGATTCTTCTCACAACTAAGCAGCTGTTGTACTGGATAGAAAATTAATATTTTCTCTAAGTCAATATAAGAAGACTACCCAGGCGAAGCACAGTCATTTTGCTTCTGTGAATCCTGGCTCCTGTCACTACACTTTTTGAACAACACATACTCAGAGAGGTTGTGAAAGTACACTAGTTTATTTTCAATGCCAATAGAAAGAGATCTGAATAGCTTAATTCCCTCAAAAGCACTTCTGCTCTCCCTCAAAAGAAGCATGGCATAAGAGGGAAAGATTAACTGAGCCAAACGAGAGTCATGCTGTAAGAGAAGTTTCTGATTATCTCCATCTCATCCAAAGATTTGAGCTTCTGTAATAGAAAATATCTAGTAATTGGAGAAGGAAAAGTTGAGTAAGTTACCTTTTCCATCTCCTACCTTGTGGCACACTCTTCAGTGCTTTAGGTAATGGATTATCTTTGTTTTCATAGAAATATTACACTGCAATTATATTCACACTTAGGTAATTTGGGTTACTTTGTTTTTCTAATTAAAAATATAGTATTGAGGAATAAATACAAAGGAGGAAAAATCCTATTTCTTTATATGTCAAATAATATGCTAAATTACTAGTAACTTTTGATGTTATTAATATTTGGGCCTTTATATATTGGTATTACTATTATCATCATTCTCATCATCATAATAATTATTATTCTGCATTTAATTTTGTACTCTCTAATTCAAAATTTTTATTATCTCTTCTCCGTGCTCTAATTTAAGATTAGATGACCATGAAGAATACCTAATAAACAGGGTCCAAATTAAGGAACATGAAAAGTATACTAATAATTACTCACTACATAGAAAAATTGCTAAAGCTATCTGTCCTGGTTTGAGCCAGGATGAAGCCAATTTTTCTTTTTACTGATTTTTTTTTTCCTTCAGTAAGCTTTCTTGTAACCAGCAACAGTGTGTTCTGCTAGGCTGATAAGACAGTGGAATGTTTTTCTAACTACTGAGGCTTCAAGGCTGCACCTGCACTCTGCCGGCTCAGACACTATGGGGAGATCTGTGACCCCCCCGTAGGAGGCTGAGTTAGATGGACAGCAAAATTGGCCAAAGATATTCCATTCCATATATCTACATAAGCTCAAAGGAAGGTCAGAAATCACAGAAGACAACTTCCTTCCTTCTTCTTCGCCCTTCTCTTCCGTCCATGGCCGGTGTCCGGGGAGGACTCTGTTCATCCATCACCGTCGATCCTCAGGCTTGATCTCTCGTGACCCCCATAACTCTCTGCTTTCTCCAGCAGCAGCTCCGGGATTCCTCGGGACTCTTCCCAGTTCAGGGAAGTGCTGTGGGAGTTGCTGGGGTGGGGGGAGGCGAGAGGCTTTTGCCCATACCTGAATATATCTGTATATAATTGTATATATTTTCTTGTATCATTCATTAGTGTTTTAATTAAAGCTGTGTAGTTTAGTTTTCAATCCAGCCAAGTCTCTCTCTTTTTCTCTCTCTCCTTCCCTACCTGGGTTGGGGGGGTGGGAGGGGATTGAGAGCATTGTTGTCGGACCTGAGTCAAACGGTGACACTATCCACTGCTTTTCTTAGAATACCTTGTGATTTCCCTAGATAACAGTTTGGAGATGCAAAAGAAAATGCTGGTTGTTTTGTGTCCTTCTTTAAAAAATTTTAAAAACTGCAGCATAGGAAATGTTAACTTGGCCATTAGTCTTCGCTGAATCTGTCAATACAATGAAATAAAATAGTCAATAGAAAAGACACAGGAACTTTGATAAATAACCTTGTTTTAAAAGAAAATACACTGTTTTCAAGCTGTTTTATTGGACACGTTCTACGTTACAATTTTTTAAACAGACTTTTCCTATTTTTATTGATGCCTGTTCTGAAATACCCTATTCTTTATCAATGATCAATTTATCACAGATAAATTTATTTGGATGTTCTTTTCAAAACAAGCAATGATTAAAGTAGCTCTGACCTTAATTGCACCAAAATAAGCATGACTAGCATTTTCCAAAACTTGCTCAAGTGTATGATGTTACGAGGTAAACTAAGATACCATAAAACAACCTTAATTTCCTTGGAAGCCTCAGCACTTCCTTGATTTTTTTCACTATTAATGCACCTAAAAATGCAGCTTCTCTGTAATCCAGTGACTGAAGATTGGTCGAAAAATCTTACAGCAATAACAATCATTGCTGCATGCCCTGCAATCCAGGGGTTATGTACATTGCAGGATTGCACCTGTCAGGGAGCTCCTCACAACAACCTGCATTAGCAGGGTTTGTGGCCTTGGCTTAGGCAACGTGTATTCATAAACAATCGCATCAATGGACTTGAATTAAATGAGTTTGTCATGTACTTCAATGGGAATCAAAATCGGTCTCTAAAGTCATCTAGAAGGAAACCTGACCTCAGGAAAAGTAGTACCATGTTTTGTGGTCAATATTTTGTGGTCAATATCTTCCTGTGAGTACCTTATGTATTAACCTATGGGAGCCAGAAAATGAAGCCTCCCTTTACTGCAGAATTGCTCCGTGCCATGATTTGTCTAGGGAGGTGGGTAGATATATCACCATCAGCTGACATATAAAAATAGGAGCCACCTTTTTGCATCATTATCTACAAAGTATTACGTACAAAAAAGTCACAGTTGTTATTCATCCAAACTGGCCTCCAGCACACAGCATATTCTCATGCAGATCCTAACAATCTCCAGGGGAGATTTCAACAGCAGCTGCTACTTCTAATACTGTAAGTAAGGAAGGAAGATGCTTTTGGCACTGAATGAGAATGATTAGCTCAGGATGTAATTTGTATCTCAGAATTGTTTTGATAGCTCAGCACTTTCTTGGGTATTTATCTTCCCCCAAATGAAATAACAGTCTTTTCAACTTCAAATAAGTCCTGTCTATCTTGGAGAAATGATATCATGCAAAATTCAGAATTGCCACTGCTCATATATTAAAACTTAGTAATCAAAATATTTAAAACAGAAATTCAAAGTCTTGAACTTCTACTTCAATAATGGTTTAAATATTCACAGATGCATGAGTCTAAGAAAAGCGCCCAGAGCCACAGTCAATTTTGCAACATTGTGGTCTGTTGTGATAATAAGGGAAAAGATAAGACAAAAGATAACTATTCAGATAGCAAAAATTCCATTTAAGTCTCTGACTAATATTTCTCATGGCTGATTTTAGAATCTTCTGCTTTGTGCATTATTGAGTCCTCCAGATTGCTCTTTTAGGCCTACTGAGATAAGTTATTGTCATTACTCTTTGGAGACTTGGACAACATTTAGGCCAACTGATTAATAGACATTGTAACTAAATGGAACCTGGTGGAAAATGTGTTTTTCTCCTCCTTTATGCAATTGAGAATGGTACTACACACGTGAAGAAAAAGAAGCAGTCTCTAGCAACACAGTAAGTAAAATTATTTCTTACTTTGGGAAAAAGCAAAACCTGGAGTGAGAACTCCGACGGCAGTAGCCTCTGTTGTTTGTTTACATGGCCCACTTCACTCCAGTCCCTTTGATTCTTCTAGATCTGTTGTTTCTGTTGACCTTTTATTCATGCCTGCCAACAAACTTCCTTTCAAAGAAGTGAATGTTGATCAGGACAAATTTAGTTTTTGCAATTGAAAATTACCTTAGAAGTACTAAAATTCCTTCTTTATTGAGCTTCTCCCATTCTCTTTTTTTCCTGACCTGCTTTGGCTTCATGTAATAGAATACAAGTCAGGAATTGACAGCCATGTGGAACTGTCATTGGCAGTTCCCGGTACTGACTGATAACAAAGAAACAGCAATAACTTTCTTGAATTAAAAAATTAAGTAACAAAATTGTTTACCGTATTTTCCTTAACAATCTTTGTTTCTTCAGCATACTAACATTCAGCACTCCCATAAATGTTCATTTATGTGGAAAAATTGTCATTCTTATTGCATTTGGTGCCTACATTTTTGGTGTCACCCTTTTTTCCTTAGAGGTTACTTCAGGGATCAAAGACACAATGTTCTTTATTACCTGCTGTTGTTGACCCCGCAGGACTAGAATAACCTTACCTGCTAAAATAATTTCAGCTGAAATGATTGGCATTTGTAATTTTTAAGGAATGATTACTTCAAGCTGCTTTCAAGAAAAGAGGCATATAAGAGGAAGGCTTTTCTCCTTGACATGTGTCAGTATTACTGTTGACTGTACCAGGATAATTTCTGTGTGTGTGTGTATGTATGTATTTAAAATTCATTTAGGAATAACTGGATTCTGAAGAGCTCTTTGTTGCTTTGTCTCTTGAGTAAGTTTTGATAGAGGAGATATTTTACCCCAAGAGTGCCAGTTTTAAGAGACTTCACACTCACAGCTCAGACCAAGGGCAGGAATGTTGAAGTATACTTTAAAGTTAGGTTTGATTTATTTTTTAATTTTGCTTTTGATGCATGTAAAACGTTAGGTGACAGCAGTACCTAAATTTTAATTTAGATATATTTGTGTTAATTCATTCCACAAAAAAATGACAAAAATTGAATATGTCATGCACATGAAAAAGTGGTTCAATTATATCAAGTAAATGATACCAGTAGCTGTAAGATACAATCCAGCTTTCTCTATACCTATTAAGAGAACCTGTAAGTTAAATATGATTACATGCAACCATGTATTTCTTTAGTAATTCTTTCCTTGATAGATGTAATGGGTGAGGGTAGAAGTAGAGAAGACCAGTAGCTGCAAAAGTTCTAGCTGCCCTAAAACTAGTTGGCCTAATTTTAGTTGTCTAAATTATCTCTGCTCAAGTAATATGCTTTCTTAGAGATTGTAGTTGAAGAGTGTATCACGAAGAAGAACTAAAGAAATCTACATTGTGCCTGCTAAAAAGCAAACAGCATAGCTCCTTGAATTCTTCCCAGCTAGGAAATAGGAAAATAAGTTTATGAAACGGATTCAAATTACTCCATCATGTCTTGAAATAAAATGCAGCTGTATACCTAAATAAGGACCAATCTCAGTATTTTTATTATGTAAGGAGTAGCATATCAATTTTTACTGAATACAAATGTGTTGTAAGAGATGTAACTAACTTTAATTCCTACTGTGATCTATCTGCTTGGTCTTGATTTACCTTGACAACTAGTTTAAGTAACTATTTTACAACATGGTGTCAGGGCTGCTGCAGTTTCTGGGAGGAAGGGAACAATGCAGAAGTCCTTGCAGATACAGTCAGCAATAACCTCTATGATTTGGGTGTGTGGGCTGAAAGGAGAAGATATGGAATAGAGAATGGGCTTCTCTTTAAGTCCTACCAATACTAATGTGGCTAGGTGGAGAAAAATGTGGGTAATGGATAAAACCTTGTAACGCTTAAGAGCATGAAGCACTTTGTGAGCTGGACCAGATGCGTGGTTTTCAAGTCCTGCCTCTTGGATATGGGCAGACGACAAGACCATCTAGAGAAGACTGATGAAAAGTTAAGATAGAAATTTAAAGCATAAGATTAGAAGGACGTACTGCTTCACAGAACCTACTTCATCATTTTAAACAACAGTGACAAGTCTCACCTACATCATCAATAGCTCACGATCAAGGGAGAAAAAAGCTAACCAGTTTCTGAAAAGAAGTGACCTTCTTAAGAGTTTGCTCTTAAGACCAGGATTTTTTAGTCTTTTTTGTTAGTGGTGGTGTTTTTGTGGTTTGTTTGTTGTTTGTTTTTTTTCTTATATTATCTACATCCATCAGATGCTGCTATTTTCTCTCAGTTTATCTTCTTTGTGGGGTTGCCTTATATACAGAATTTAGCTGAATATTTGAGCCAGATACCTCAATGTGGTGGTTAAGACGGACTCCAGGGTGAGAAGCAATGGAATTGTTTATTATGAGAAAATGCTCCCTTATATACTTTTACAGTGAGAACTAGGAATAAGCAACCAGGGTACAGAGAGTGTAAACAGCACTCATACCTGCTCCTTGGCACATACACAGACCTTGGATTCCCAGGATGTAGCCAATCATACAACAAGCACACAATAAACAGTGTTCTGATTTATGTCAACATTCACAGTGCTGCTCACAGCAAGCTCTGGCCCTTAGCTGGTTTCATATGTTTTCATCTACTTCTTTACAGGTAGAGAAGGCCCTTTTTCTTTTCCCATGACTATTCTCCACACTTCAACATCAACCACAGAATCACAGAATCTTAGGGGTTGGAAGGGACCTCGGAAGATCATCCAGTCCAACCCCCCTGCCAGAGCAGGGTCACCTAGAGCACATCACACAGGAAGGCATCCAGGTGGGTTTTGAATGTCTCCAGTGAAGGAGACTCCACATCCTCTCTGGGCAGCCCATTCCAGTGCTCTGTCACTCTCACAGTAAAGAAGTTTTTTCTGATGTTTGCGTGGAACCTCATATGTTCTGACTTCTTTCCTTCAACCAGTTCATGATCCACCTCACTACCTGACCATCAAGACCACACTTCCTTGGTTTATCTATGAGGATGCTGTGGGAGACAGTGTCAAATAGACAAACTGTAGTGTAAGTCTAGGGACGTCTGTTGTTTTATTAAGTAAATTGCTTAGATCTTTTAGGCCAAACTAGACTTTGATCTATTAGCATTTTTTTTCTCATTAGATCTGGTAACCCTAGGCAAATGGTCTACAACAGTATTGAGCTTTTGGTTCAAGCACATTACAGTCTTGTATTCTTATTTGAAAGGCTGTTGGGTTCTGCAGATGCTTCCTAACCCTTGGTTTATTGGCTGTTCTATGAAAATGAAATATTTTATTATTTTTTTTCTGATTCTGTTATTTTCAGTAGCTGGGTTACATGTTCAATAGCAACTCAAATAATAATGAACCTCATCACTCCCAGATGAGTTCTTATAAGTACATATTTCAGTTTTTCTTTGGAAGAAAATAAAAACCAGATAGTGGTCTTTCTTTTCTAATTTATTTAAATCTCCCAAATAATTGTTCATAATTAAGTAAATCTGATCGAGTTTCTAAAGAATATCCTCAGGAAGAACTTTTCAGAATTCACAATGTCTAATTAGGAAAAACTCTCTTCATCTTTTGTCTGATTTCAGCCCAAGGTGACTATTTCAGTTCCTGGACAAGATCAAGATCCAGTTAAACTTTAAAGCCCACCCCACTCCTCCTTAGAAAATTATGTTGATTTATTTTTAAGCAATACAATTAGAAGTCCTGAGAAGCATGAGGTTAAGTAGAAACTTTTTTCTTCCTGCTTTTAAAGTCTGAATCAGAGGGAGGAGAGGACTCTATACACTTAATCATGCACCCAGAGACTGCTCCTAAATCCCTGCGTCTCTGAAAATAGCCAAGGTATTCCTGGAATGAGATCCACTGATGCTCATTGGTGATATTCTTATCTCTTCACACACACGCATTTACAGCAGTGCAGTTTTCATGGAAAGAAAACCAGTGAATGGGCAACAAGGTTGTTTATGATATTCTCCAAACTATTTCCTGAATTGCTGTAAGAAGCAGGACATACAGCCATGCCTTAAGTCATACATGCTACATAGTTACTGTGTAACACATGTATTTTTCTGTGTTTATCAAACATGTGTAAGACATATGGTAGTTTATCCTTCCCTAGACGATTTTAATATAATATTGTGTTAATCAAAGAAGAAAAATGATAGCTTTGTACTGATCTGTGAACAGATCATGAAAATGTTTTGACTTTCTGAGTTGACATGTGTACAAACTGGACACTGTGGGTGTGTATATATACGATACCTGCAAAGCTAAACAATATTAATAACAAAATAATGGCAATAGCTCTGAAGTTTGATGCAATTTTATAGAACCAACACTAAAACTTCTGAAATAGGTATAAACAGACATTTGTAGGAGCTGCTTCTTCCCCAAATAATCTTGTTTTCCCAAGTGGAAGAAGATAATGACAGCTGCTTTCTAATAAGGATCACTTTGATTTTTACAAGGAAGTGTTAACTCAGGGCTTATTTGTTTTCTGATGTGCAGATGTGAAAGAAATTTACTTGAGGCAAATTCTAACAGAACTATGCAGGGAAATACATCTAACAAAGGTTTACCTGAAAATCACTGAGTTATTAATCAGTTTCTTCTTTGCCCTAAAAACCCCCCAAAATTATGGAAGTCTCTAAAGGCAGGAGAAGTTGTTCTTTCAACTCTCCTTCTGAGGAAGTGAAGGGATAGAATAAAGGGATCTGACTGTATGGCCATGCCTGAAGTAGAGTAACCATTGAATTTTTAAGATTATCATTGTCTGAGCACAAGTAAATCTTTTGAGATTCCACTCTTTGATGCAGAAATTCCAGCTCTGAACCCATTTCCTGCTCCAATTGCCAAAGGCAAGAGGTGTGCTGTGCTGCAGAGTTCTTTTGGCATCAGTCAACTCTTAAACTCGTTAAAAAGGGTTATAAAACTAGAGCCTTTTGTTAACATCATTTTTACTCATGAAAGTGTTGTTCCTTTCACAGTTTCCAGCAGGTCTTACAAGTGTTAGTGTCAGAGCCCTGTAGGCCAATATTTTAAAGTTAGAGCCTTAGAATTGTAAAATAGCATACTGCAATATGTAAGAATGATTGAAGACTTTTCAGCTTTCTAGTAAAGAAAATTACCTAGAGATTTCTGAGTACTGGTAAGTAATTAAATTGAACTGTGGCAGTTAAGAAAAATCTTTCTGGGCATTGTGCTATATGTTAAAGTAGTTGCAGTCTCTATATATAAATCTCTAACTGCGTCTGCAATGAATTGGATGGATTGGTTCCTTCAGTAAGTTTCCCTTTTCCCATTTTCATTTTTGCTCGTGTCTGAGGAAAGGCAAGAAAGAAGCCCTTTTTCCTGTGTGGTGTATGGGAAGTTGGGTCTTCTAAGGAACTAAACAGCACTGTGACCTGGTGTTCCAGCTCTCCTGCAGGGTAGGATGTTGAGGAGGTGAAAGGGAAGAGAGCCTTCTGGAAAGCAGTGGGGAAAACAAAGGGCCAGTGACAGGTATGCAAAGCTGGAGGGCATGTCTCTTCCTCTGTGTAGGTGGCAAAGAGCAGAGCCTCACAGAGTGGTGGAAGGCACAGTTCTTGTCTATGTTCATCCAAAAATCTACATATCTGTATTCTCTGTTTATATAGGAGACAAATTTATTCTAAAGATTTCTCTCCTAGAGGGACTTATTGCACAGCATAGTGCTGAACACTGCAAAAACATAGATAGGTTCAAGTCTAAGGATTGCCTCAAAGATGCCTTTAGCATACATGGGAAAAAAAAACACACTAAAAAGCACCTTAAAAACCAGTAAAAGCAGCTCTGTACATTACTTCTATGTGAGACCTTACACTGTTGGAAATAATAATTACGAGATACATTAACTTGGAAATTATTCAAAAAAACCTTTCAAGACTAACCACGAAGTTCACCTAGAAAAAGGAACCATTGTAATAGGAGCCATGAAAACTAAAAAGCATTGGCAGAATAATCATAAAAAAGGATGCTGAGAGCTTAAAAGGATAGTTTTAGTGTCATGAGCTTTAATTCATCTAACCATGGCCAGTTCCAGCAGGTAGGTATTAATTAAACACACACCAGTTGCTGCCGAACTTGTGATTCTGTAGTACTCAGATGCTCATTTTTCTGATCTTTAAACTTTGCTCCACTTTCATGAACCATTTTATGTAACTGTATGACATGTTCAGGTTTTCCTTCTTTTCCTTTCATTAATGCTGTGTGGGAACTACTCTTGTTCTCTTGCAGAAGGAAGGCATAACACATATAATTTAGAAAGTTCTATTGGTAGTTGTTATTATCAAAAGCTGAAAGAATGTGTTGAAGATTTAATAGGGAGGACAGATCCCACCATCCAAGCAACAGTCATACTAGTCAGAGACTCACAGAAATCATAGAATGGTTTGGGTTGGAAGAGACCCCAAAGATCTAGTTCCACTCCTGCCATGGTCAGGGGCACCTTCCACTAGACGGGATTGCTCAAATCTGTAACCAATCTAGCCTTGAACACTTCCAGGGAGGGGGCAGCCACAAGTTCCCTGTGTAACTGAGGGTCATTGAGTCCTCATCCTCTGCCCATAAGCAGAATCTTCTATTCATGGTTCATGCCATGCTTGACAGGAGCTTGTCTGGCTAATCCTTAGAGATGTCCAATTATGATGATGCTAGAGTCTGGAAAGGTTCTGCTTTACCAGCCTGTATACTTTGTCAAGTGATTGTCTCATGGACCACATGTACTGGCTTGTTAGGATGCCAAAGCTGGTACAGAAGTATGGAAATAAGAAATATCTCAGTGTCACCTATCCACTGTGCTGCAATATCAGCATGCTGCAATTAGCTGCCTTATAAACCAGAAAAAATATGACCATACGCTTCTTAGGTTTTAAAGATCTGAAAGGGTCACACCTCAGTGAGAAAGATTTTAAAGCCCAAGCTTTAGAATTTAAAACTGTTTATTGAAGTATGTTTTTGCCTTCTAATTCAAAGGTTTAGTTTCCAGCTGCTTTGGAACATTATGAATTAACAATGAGGCTGCTTTAAGACCTGCTCTTCCTCAAGAGGAGAATGAGAAAGCATGGATAGAAGAAAATGTCATCAGCTCAAAATTGATGCAAAATTACTTGAAAGGAGGGAAGGTAATATGTTTTGTCTTTAACTGAGCCAAGCAATCAAGATTAGCCCTATTTGCTGGGCTTCCAGGTGTGTATTACTCCTAGATAACTTATAATTCCACCAACTCATTTACACCGAGAAAATAAGAACATGCCAGGTTTACGGCTGAAATATTCAGTGTATGAACAGCATTCTCCCCAGTTTTAGAGACAGAGAATAGGGAAAATTCATAGAATCATAGAATGCCTTGAGGAAGGGACCTCAAGGATCATCTGGGCCAACATTCCTAGATAAGAACATGGTTTAGATGAGATGGCCCAACACCCTGTCAAGCTGAGTCTTAAATGTCCAGTGCTGGAGAATCCACCACTTCCCTGGGGAGACTATTCCAATGTCTGACTGTTCTCACAGTGAAAAATTTTCTTCTGATGTCTGATCAGGATCTCCCCAGGTGTATCTTGCACCAATTACCCCCTCATCTTTTTAGTCTGACTCATTGTAAAAAGGGAGTCTATGTCTTCTTGGTAGCCACTCTTTTTAGTCTCCCCTAAGCCTTCTTTTCTACAGGCTGAACATACCCAGATCTCTCAGCTTTTCCTCAACCCACAAAGTTCCCAGTCCTTTGATCATTTTTGTGGCCTTTCTCTGGAACCCCTCCAGCCTGTCCACATCTTTTCTGTACAACAAGGACCAGAACTGAACATCGCATACGATGTGCCAAGCACATTGCTGCCTCCATATATTGTTAAGAGCTAAAGAACATTTGCTGAAGCCTGTATGTAATTGTAAGTCAATAAAGAGTTCATCAGGGCTGCTCACTCAGTCCCACTACATTGTCAATTCTTAATTGTCAGTACATCTTAACATTGCAAGATGCTTCTACAAACAAGTACTATTTGTATACTCCTACATTAGTCATGGTAAATACTACTTAATTCTTGAGTTTACAAATATGGCACGTTGCAGTATAAGTTTCATGTCTTACAAATCAAAGGTAAGATGTGTCTTATTCTCAAAGGCTCATAACTGGCTGCTGACATTATTTTTTCATCTACATTCAAATGCTGTCTTTGTCATGCATGTTAAGGGGCAGAAGGAGGCAGTTCAGAGCTGCTCCACATCAAGGATGTTGTAGGAGGTAGCAGGGATGTAAGTCTTCAGATGCTCAGGGGAGGGCGAGACATGATCCCCTCAGCACCTAGCTAGCTTGTAAGCCAGTCAAGAGACCACAGACAGGAACTATTCTACATTCCTTTAGTCATCTTACATTCTTTCCTAGAAACTGTTGCATGACAAAGAAGATAGCAATCAAAAATTTTGTTAAAAATAATTAAATAGCATTTAGCTACAGCTATAGCACATTGTTCCCAGTCAAGACTGCTTTGAAGAATTATTCAGCAGCTGTTTTAAGGAAAGTGTCCCCCTCCATATCTTTTTAGCACACCATATGTCTATACAACTACATAAATCTTCCAAGATAAACATGCACCTGTGCCTTTCAAAAAGCTGTGAAAACATTTTGATATTTCCAGTTGTTTGCCAAAATATGGTAATGCCTCTTTCCATTGCAAGTGCAGTGGCTGCATCTTTCTTTCCTCATCTTTTATGATAACAAATTATTTTTTATATAAAAAAGATACCTGACTGAAAAGTCAGACTGTGTTAATAAAATATCTACTAGAAACATCCACTAAACATGATGATATTCCACCTGAAATGAAGGTGACCCATCAAATGTTATACTCTCATTTTTTTGTTACCAAAATCTGGCCTTGTGCTTGGTAAAGGCATTATTAAAGAAGCTTATGCTGATATGCTAGCTCTCTAGCAACAGGGAACATATGTCAATATCAAGAATTAGAAGATTATAGAATCATAGAATCACAGAGTGGTTAAGATTTGAAGGGACCTTAAAGATCATCAGGTTCCAGCTTCACTGTTTTGAGCAGAGACACCTCCCACTGGATCAGGTTCCACAAAACCTCATCTAACCTGGCCTTAAGCACCTCCTGGGAGAGGGCAGCTACAAGTTCCCTGGGCAACCCATTCCAGTATCTTGCTACTCTCATGGTGAAGAGTTTTTTCCTGATGTCTAGCCTAAATCTCCCCTCTTTCACTTAAAAACTATTACTCCTTATCCTATCATGACCATCTCTGGCCAAAACCCCCTCCCCAGCTTTCCTGTAGCCACTTCAGATACTGGAAGGCTGCTATGAGGTCTGCCCAGAGCCTTCTCTTCTGTAAGCTGAACAACCCCAACTCTCTCACTAGAGCAGAGGGGCACAATCACCTCCCTGGCCTTGCTGAACACACTTCTTTTGATGCAGCCCAGGATGCAGTTGCTCTCTGGGCTCCAGCACACACTGATGGCTCATGTTGAGCTTCTCATCTACTACCACCCCCAAGTCCTTCTCCTCAGGACTGCTCTCCAGCCATCATCCCCCCAGCCTGTGTTTGTGCCTGGGGTTGTGCCAACCCAGGACCCTGCACTTGGCCTTGTTGAACTTCATGAGGTTGGCCCTGGCCCACCTCTCCAGCCTGTCAAGGTCCCTCTGGATGCTGTATTCAATTGTGACTGATGCCTAAGTTGTGTCTGTACTAAACTGGAAACAGATTTCCACTGGAAAGGAGAATAAAATATTTTGTATTTATAAAGCACTTGGAATTATCTACTCCTGCATCTAGTATTTTGTTTATAAATTGTCAGAGGCATAAAAAATATTTTTCTTTGTAATAATTATTGTTTTTCATTGATTATTCATATGTTTTATATTGCTGCCTTTAATAAGGTACCATATGAGAAAAAATGTTTCTAATGACCTTTCCTGTCCTGGAAAAAACCCTAAACCAAACTGCTTGTCATTTGTCATCTTGTTTACAAGTTAGCTGAGCTTTGCTTTTAAAAGGGAGAACAGTTCACTCCTTTTATGATTTTATAAATTATCTTTGAAGGCAGTTTTTGCTTCTGTCACTTGGTGCAGCTGTGCAGGGAATATGTTGGAGAATTTGATATACTATTGACATTATTTTATGAAAGCAATGTCAAGTTTTATTTGTGCAGATGATAGCTAAGAAACCCAAGTGACTGCCAGTTATTACTAGGAACATCAAAGAAAATAAGCAGATGGGAATGAAATACACTGAAGTATGGGACAAAAAAGTTATGCCAATTTGTTGTACACTGTGTCAAGACATAAGGCATTTGTTGGCATTACAGCTTTGCAGACCAGGTGCATTCTTTTAAATTGGCTCGTTTTGTTCAACTGAGGAGAAAAAAAAAAGAGAACAAGAATTAGAACAGTTCTCTTGAGGAATTCTTCTTACTGGGACACCAAATATCTTTGCAGTTGTTTACCCTAAAACACTGTGAGGGAACAGGATGGCTGTTCCAGAGCACTTCATAACTTTAGTCCTAAAGTGTAAAAAATTAGTACCTGAAACATCAACATGTTTAGTATATGGGTGGCATAAAAACTAGTAAATGCTTGTGCTTTGGGATGATGATTTAGTCAAATCCATTTTATATCTTGCATGCTCTAGAGATGGCAGCATGTTTCACACTTCAAGAATCTCTCTCCACTCCTCCTGCACTTGCTTCTGAAGATAAATGTACCCCAATGCTATTCAGCTGCATCTTTCAGGAGTTACATGTGAAGAATAAGATGCACCTCCAGTCAATAACTGGATAAGAAAGGGCAGTAGGTTCTATGACACTCAGATACTTTCTAGTGAGCAGTTATACCTGCAGTCATGCCCTGCTTTGGCTGCTTTTTCTCCACCTTCTGTGGACACAGGAATGAAGGCATCGCAGATCTTCAAGTATCAGCTCCAGTAAAGACTCTGGGTTGTTGATCCTGCCTTTTGCTTCACATTCAGCTGCCTTCTTTCAAGCCTCTGTAATGCCAGCATACTGTAGAAGCAGTCTGAAATGCAGTAACCTCATTCTTCTTGGAGGTATTTTCAACTCTCCAAACATTTTCACATTGTTAAACTGTCATATCTGTACATAAAACCCACAGATTGCTGCAAAAGAATTATCACTGAAGGTACAAAAATTTTTGAATTATACTTTTTTGTTGCTTGAACAGGAAAGTTCTTCACATGACACAGTAACTACATAGCAAAAGTTATCACCCAAGGAAAGTAGCTGGAGTGAATTTTCAAGGTAAGTGTCCAGTCTTATTAATTCTTTTTAGCAATCTTCTTGAAATAGTTTTTGAACAGTGCTGAGTTGCCACCTGCAGATATAGTGATGATACAGGGCTCTTTAGCAGATCAAGCGAAGCTTTCATCCCCTAACATAACTGAAGAAGCTGATGTTTAAAAAAACTTGTTAAGTACTGATGGAGTGGACTTCGTTTATAGTTGCAAGTAGTGTTGATGATAACACTCTAAGATCAGAGTACCATAAATTGTGCTAAACAATTAATATTCCAACCTGAATGATGGACCAGATTGATGAAAGAATGATAAATAAAAATTCGACATATATTCTGATGGTTGCAACAATGCATATTTACATGCAAGGAGGTGTACTGAGAATCAATTAAAATTAACATTAAATATTGTAGAGTGTCAGAAACATTGTGAATACTCTCCCTTTTGGATTAATTTACAATTTATACAATGTAGAGACTTGCTGAGCATCAGCAAAATCAAAATGGTACTACCACCTAGCTGTGAATTTCATCTGTCATGTTTATAGCTCGTGACTTATTTTATGGGATCAACAAGGAAATGTTTTGTTCTTTTTAACCAGCCACATGCTTTGATGTAAGATACCACAAATTTATCAATGCTAATAGTTTTATACATGCTTGCATGAAAACCGAATGTATGTTATTTATCATCTGCAGTCTATCATGTCATCAAATCAACCAGTTAGAATTCTGGCAGTTGCTGACATAATTATTACACATAATACAGAGTATAATATAAAAACATTATCTTCTTACTAATAATCTGTTTAATTTCTGCAGATGTGGCATGTTACTTTTGATTATATTCTGGCTAAGAAACAGTTGCATATATTAAAACAACGCAATAGCTTTTATTTAGCTGTATTGTATTTCAGCCTCAAGATTTTGACCAGCATTAGAAGAATAATAAGGGCTAGCTTAAAGTAGTTAATAATTTGTCAGAGAGAAGATGAAGTATGTTATCCTCTGAGTACTTATTTTCAATGTTTTTGTCTTCTTCAGCCACTTCTACACAGTTATCACTTTGATTATGTTTTCAAAGGGCATTCTTTTAAGTTTCCTAGTGTAAGTTGAGACTTGGTGCAGCGGTGATACTCAAGAAAGCTGGTAATATATCAAGGAACAAAGGCTGCCAGAAAAAAAAGATGGTACATATAAGATGCTTATAGATGCAATGAAGAAGGTCAAAACTGTCCATGATGCTTAATAACTATAAAAGGCAGAGAAGGACCACAAAAAGAAAGCATTTATTCCAAACCAGGTATTTCAGTCTCAGTACTGAACAGCCCTATTTCTTGATATGGGGAATGTGTAAGTATAGGAAGAAAATAATTTGTTGTCCCTCCACCTAAATTCATCAAAAGTTACCTAGGGGGCCTATGACTATCACCTCCAAAAGGGTATAGGATGGATATTTGGGTCAGTGGTACCTTCTAGGGGAGGACAATCCTATCTAGTGTCCCTGGTCTCTCAATGTTCCTACTCCCCCAAATGAGTACAAAGACCCTGCTCACTGCTCTTCCTTTTCAGCTCTACCCCTTTTTACACTGAGCATGTCTTATGCCTATGGCTGCCAGGTCCTGGAGCAGCAAAATATCACTGTCTGCTGAGAAGCTAAATCAGGAACATGGTGGTTATCAGCATATAGAGTGGATGCTCAATCTCCAGTCTTCAGGGGGTCTGACACAGAGCTCTTCCAGCAACCAAGAGAAGAATGCCAGTCTTTAACTTCTAAGTATAAGGTTCTGTGATGAAAACAGCTCATAAAATTGACTAGAAAAGCAGTCCTCTTCACTTGTATGAGTGCTAAATAAGAGAAACAAGAAAAAAAAAAATGGAAAAAAATCTATAAGCTATAGGGCACATATTCATAAAATCAAAAACTGTTAATGTCAGAATGTGTTAGGGGAGCACCTTACACTTCTTGACTTTTGCTCTGACATTTTACACCAGGTTGAACACGAAATGTTCAGGATTTTTTTTTTTACCTGACATTGAAAGTCTTTTCAGAAACAAACAAAATACACAGTGTTTCTGCAGCTAGTGTGCAAATAACCTTTTTGGAAGGGTAATACTCTTGGCATTTTTTTGAATTATGAAACCATCTTCAGACTGGATGAAAAATGAACAACTCTAAAAGAGCAAAGTTTGATAGCCTGAGGCCATATTCACAGAACTTTTCAAATATACAGCAGAAAGACAAATTTCCAAAACAGCAGAAATACCAAACTATCCCTCAACAATGAACAACATTTTGTCCTGCACTTTGCCAAATATCACCTCTAACACTGACTGAAAAATTGCTTCTGAATAATGCATTTAGATATCAAATTCTGTTACACCTCAGATGTGCTAGTTAATATTTCTTTTATTATTCAGCCAGTTACTCAAATATTACTTGTCAAATGTTACAATAACAATCTTTTATGCTTCTTAAGTAGTGATCAGTCACTTCTAATTACTACATAAGCCCAACATGAGACTTCTGCAAAACCAGATTACTCTCTCAGTTGATTAATTCATATCCATGTAGCTTTGTGTGTGTCACACATGAGATCCTCAGAACCAAAAGAAGAATGAAAAGTCAGAGGACTAATACATTTGGTAGCCATATGGCAAATTTTAACAGGAAACTACAATAGGCTGTCCTTAAAGAGAACTAGGAAAAATGAAAGGAGAAAAATAATTAATTTTTGGCTAGAGAGACATATGTTAAGTGTGTGATGGGGGATGGCCGAGATTCATTAAGATGGTGTAAGAGGCTGCCTCAGGTGTAAGAGACTGCCTCACTATTTTCCTTCCCAGAGGTTTGGAGAAAGGGAAACACACCTAGCTGGGCATTTTGACAGATAAGGTACAGGAAACATGATGCGTAAAATTATTTACAGGATGATATGATGTCTAGAGAAAATCAGAAAAGATCAGTGAAAAGAAAGAAATAGAGAGCAAATCCAGATGCTTCAGCTGCTGTTTCACTAAAAAACTAACAGGTGTCACACAGCAAAAGGAAAAGGTAGCCTTGATTGTGAGTTTTTCTTCATTTTGGTCTTCAGAGAGAATGATTTGTGCTAGTGAGATTCTTTACAGGGCTAGGTAGTGAGGTCTCAGACAGCTCTTTTGTTAATTTGCATGAACTGCAATGATTTTTCCAAGAAATGTTCTTTTGCACTATAATTAATTTTGAGAGGTAGTTACCAACTAGTTTGTTTGAGCTTGATCTACCACAGGAAGACTTGTGAAGGATCACAGGGACATTGTTCCTTCTGTGCATTTGAAAGTGGTAGGAAATGCCACACAAACAGACGAGCATCTACAAAAATCAAAGTGATACAGGAAACAGATTTTTATTGTACAATATCCTATGGAGTCCCCTGCCAGGTTTGGTTTGTGAGGGCTTGGTTAGACATGCAAAATTATTTTATTCTTGTTGCTATGGAGAGGAGTATTTACTTTCCAGAATTGCTTCTGCTGTTACCAGACCCAGAGTGGTTCAGAGACACCAACCTGTAAATTGCAGTTTGTCCCTGACCCTGAGCTGGACATGAAGATGAGAATACAGGCAAGCAGAGCAGTGCTGCTCCTGTGGTGCCTTGCTTACAAGCATAACTTCTTGTTTTAATGCAGGTTAGTACATCTTTATTCCAAACCTTACAAAATTATGCATTACACATGTATGGTCCTGGTTAGTCCTAGGCCTCTGCACAAGGGTCGGGGTGTCCCAAGCACAAGTACAAGTCGGGTGGAGAATGGATTGAAAGCAGCCCTGAGTAAAAGGACTTGGGGGTGTCTGTTGATGAGAAGCTCAACAGGAGCCAGCAATGTGCACTTGCAGCCCAAAAAGCCAACTGCATCCTGGGCTGCATCTAAAGAAGCGTGGCCAGCAGGTCAAGGGAGGTGATTCTCCTCCTCTATTCCACGCTAATGAGATCCCTCCCAGACTACAGTGTCCAGCTCTGGAATTCCCAACATAAGATGGACATGAAGCTGTTGGAATGAGTCCAGAGAAGGGCCATGAAGATGATCATAGGGTTGGAGCACCTCTCCTTGGAAGACAGGCTGAGACAGTTGGGGTTGTTCAGCTTGGAGAAGAAAAGGCTCCTAGGAGACCTTAGAGCTGTCTTCCAGTACCTGAAGGGGCACACAGGAAAGCTGAGGAGAGACTTTTTACAAGGGCTTGTAGTGATAGGATGAGGGGGCATGGCTTTAAATTGGAAGAAAGTAGATTTAGATTAGACAATAGGAAGAAATTCTTTCATTTGAGGATGGTGAGACACTGAAACACGTTGTGGATATCCACTCCCTGGAAGCGTTCAAGGCCAGGCTGGATGGGGTTTTGATCAACCTGGTCTAGTAGGAGGTGTCCCTGTCCATGCGGGGGAGTTGGAACTGGATGATCTTCGGGGTCCCTTCTAACCCAAACCGTTTCATGATTCTCCCAGTCTTCATGAGTTGCTTCAGTCCACCATAGGTGTAACTCACCTCACTGGCCAGTTTCTGCTAGCCTTATTCAGGATAAGTGGTGTTTGACCCTGCAAGCGGTCCTACTCCAAAAGATGATCATGTGGAATAACATACCGTTTGTAAGTCCTTTTGGAATAAACAGTTTGAAAAAGACCAAAAATGGTTTGTGAAGGCAGCAGTCTTGGAAATAGAAAAGTGCTTAATAGATGCTCAGAAATTTCCACACCTTAGGAAACATATGTTTCTGCTCTCCTCCTGTATAAGTAATTTCAGGGCAGCACAGCAGAGCTGCTGATAGGTCCGTTCCTTAGCTGAAGTTCATGGTTTAAGGTTATTCCCACCATGTAATCCAGTTTCAGCAGCATTACAGAGCTATTTGATATTTTTTCTGTGTTATCTGGGGTCTAAGTCATCAGACTTACTGACATCCATTAAAGACATAAGAACAATCTAAGCTGGAAAATATTAAAGCCAGGAAGATTATCCATGTTTATGTTACTTAAGATAAACTACCTTCAGTGGTTTTTAGAGATTAAAGCTCCTAGGTATTTCTGTTCCTAGAAACACGATTGTCCATAGTAAAAAATGTGTCTGATACATGGGAGAAGCATAGAGACTGCTTTTTAATTTCTTCTTTCTTCTGGTTCTGAGAAAGAACCAGACCAAATAATCATAATTTTTCTGGATGATTGTCACATATCTGACAGCTGTACAGATACTCAATGCAGTTACTGGTTAGATCCTATTCCAAGGTGAATATTTTTACCAGGGAAAAAGTAAACTCATTAGCTCCTGAAGTAAACTAGATCCTATTCCAAGGTGAAAAAGTAAACTCATTAGCTCCTGAAGTAAAAGAAAAACTTAGCTCTGAATTCTTGCTTCCTTATAGCAAAAGCTAGCAATAAAAAAAAATGTAGCTAGTATTTTATTACTCTTCACATACTTCATATTGCAAAGGTACTGTAAAACAGCTTTTTTTTGCCCCATTTGAGTTGTAGCTCTGAGAAGTTTGATGAAATAGTCCAGCAGTAACTGAATGGATAGGATATAAAGCAAGAGAAGGATATTTTTGTGTTTCACCTTTGGGGAAAAAATGGGTCAAGGAGAAGATGGTGGTTCTGTGTGGGGAGTCTGAATGATGATGGAGCTCTACAATGAATTTCCCCTTGCTTCAGCTCTCACTGACTGACAGGAGCAGGAAGACAGGCAGAAGCTTTAAAAGAAAAAAGTCAGTGAAGAGTTGCAGAGCACAACTTTGGTCCCATTTCAAACCAGTGTCAGTCAAACACCCCATGTAACCTACTCCAGGGCTTGTACTTACGGGATCTTGGCTTCTATTCCACTGAAGTAACGAACAGTCTCTCACGGCCTTGAGAGTTTGTTGTCACTGCAAAAACCTATCAAACTACATCTGTTAAATAATCAATGTGCAATTCTACACCTGCATTTAAAAATGTTAGATGGCATGCATGCATAAACTCAGCTCCTTACTGGATGTATCCTCAGCAGATGTGTGGAATGGAAGAAACACATGGTATGTGATCCAGTTTGCTCTTAATTCACAGGAAGATCCACACTGATTTCCATAATCTGCAGATGAATCTGACAGTGCATCAGAATTTTAATGCTTCTTTATACACCACAGTTGGCTGCTGAGCAAAATTATCAGTTACAGTCCGTTTTGATGGCTAGACGGCCTCACAAATTATTCCCATTGTTCCTGGTACACCTTCAAGAAAAAACTCACAGTGCATCACTTGCATGTCCACTACATGGCTATTGAGAAAAACTTCCACAAAATGTTTGCAGAAAAGAAGTTGCATGTGGACTTGAAGAAAACTCAAGCTTTGCTGGCTAAATTGTTCAGGTATAGGTCATCCCCATGAAAACACAATCCTGTAAACCAGCTAATGTCAGCAAGTTGCATATATTACAGTCAAGGTAATAGAAATGCTATCTGTGACCTTTATGAGAGCAAAGTGATTTTCTTCAGCCCAAGACTGACACAGCATTCTTAGGAGCCAAATGCTTATTTGAGTAGGTCTTTTCTTCTATTTTTTTTCTGGACATTTTTAGAGACACTTGTACCTGGATGCCTGATTTTCAGAGGTAAAATGATACATCAAATTCTAAGTGATAGGAGAATAGCAGTTAAATTAAAGTGATTCACTACATTAATTTTTATTTCAGTTATATGGAAATATAATCTAGCCTGGGAAATGTGAAATTGCTCAGGGTCACTAGATAACCCCACTTCATGTGCAAGTTAGCAAGTTACAAGTTACAACAAGTTAAACATCCCTCTATTGTACAATGTTTGCATATATTTCACTCAGAATTATTCTTTTTCTGGTTAAGGCAGCACTAAGCAAGCAATGCTAATGTTCCATCTAGGAGAAAAAAAGAAAAAGGAAAGAAGGAAAGAAGGGAGGAAAGAAAGAAGGAAAGAAGGAAAGAAGGAAGGAAAGAAAGAAAGGAAAGAAAGGAAGAAAGAAAGCAAGAAAGCAAGAAAGCAAGCAAGCAAGAAAGAAAGAAAGAAAGAAAGAAAAAGAAAGAAAAAAAGAAAGAAAGAATGGAAAAAGAAGTTATTTTCCAATTTTTTCAAAAGATTATCTGTCACAAGTCTGTTGTCATTGTTTATTTTGGTTCACTCAGTGTGCCCAAAAGTCAGAATAATAGATTTTTTTTTTGTTTTAGGAGAAGACTTTCCTAAGTGTAATACTTTGCCTTTGTTGTGTAAAATCTATAAAATGCCTGCCCAGAACAATACAGTCAATAAAGCAGGCACTGAATGAGAAATGGATAATAGCATTTTTTTCAGTCTAGGAAGAATAAGAAGCAAAATAGCCACACATTTCTATGGCATGCACATCTGTGCCTGTGGCTGTGTGCAGTATTTGAAGCTAACTGAAACTGGTTGTTTCTTTCCCTGAAACACAGATTTTGCTCCATTCCCCTTGCAGTTTTGTATCTTCTCATAATCCATCTCTGGGATCCAGTAGAGCAACAGAACTCCTTTATTGCAGAAGAAGAATGAATGTGTGGATTACTAGGATATATCACTACATTAACTTTAGTTGCCTCAGGTATTTTTTACAATGAGGTTTTCTTTATGGTGTATAAAAGCTTGCAACAGAATTTCAGAGCTTAAAATGAACTATGAATAAGCTTTAGAGTAAAAGATTTTGTGAATATGTCAAGAAAGTTAGAAATAAAAAAAGGAAGAAAGTGACAAGACAGGTGCTCTCTGTAGGCTTTGATTGTCCAAAAGTGGCTACCTTTAGGAGGAAAAGCTGTAAAATAAAATGATTTATTACAAAATCAGCTCATTCTTTCACTCAAGCAAACACACCTCAATATGTTAAATCCTTCAATGTGGAAAAACAGACATAAAAAAATGTTAAAGCAAACACACAAAAGAGACTGTGACCTGATCAAACAGCTATGAGTAAGCAGCCTGGTGTTCAGCATGCAAGGACGAGAAATGATGAGATTTTTCTGCCCACATACATGTCTTGAAATAAGGTTATCAGAGAAATCCACACTACCCAATGAGGTAAGGAGATGCAGCAGAGCTTAGTCACAGGAATCATTTAACAGCTGGAAGACAGGGAATCCATGCCAGCAAGTATGGCCTGCTTAGTCATTAAACTGCCATGAATTGTTATTACTTCCAGCTGATTCATGCATGTGAGCATGGTGCTTTCAAGATGCTGGGAGCACTTGCGGGGTAAGATGCACAACAGACTGACCTGTAAAAGGTGGAGGTAACTAGTCAAACATCAGGAGTGCCCATGTGCCCATGTTCAGAATCTGTAGACTGACTTACTTTTTTCAAAGGATCAATAAGGGAAAAATCCAAATCTGGATTCTTTTCCCAGTGTTTGGGACTCTGGGTTTTTGTTGGGTTTTTTTTGCAGCTCAGCTCTAGCAGACCGTGTAGCAAGATCTCTCACCTTACTATTAGTCATAGACCCTAGATATAAATTGAGGCTAATGATAAAACTCAGGAAGGAGTGTGACAAAAGGATATTTCTGGCCACAGTATCTAAAACATATAGAAGCTTGAGAAAGATAATCCTAAAATGGTCAGAAAAAAAGCAATGCTCTTCTGGCAACCTCAAATCAAAAGGGGTAGTATTAGCAAAGAGTGTGTGTGGGAAAGACAAAACTTCAAGCACAGGTCGAGAAACTGTCTTCTGGACATGTCATACCATCTCTGGAAAGTGCCCAAGGGGATTGTCTTTTTCCTATATTTAGGGAAAATTTTTCTTGCTTGTCATACAGATAAAGGAGCATTAGAGCAAACAGAATTAAACATGACAGTTTACTTTGTGAGTATTTTGAAAGACAAGTATTAAACATGATATCCAGAAGCTGGGCATTACACGTAAGCATGATTTCCATTCCTAGTAGTACAATGGATTTTACTTTCAAGAGCTGAGATAATGACTAGCCATGGTACATCAGGAAAGATTCAGAAGGTTTTTGTATGAAAAAGTCCTGCATTGCTAACCTGCAGCAGTCCCAGGAGGACACTGTTGGGGTCCTGAGTGTTTCCTTCCTCCTCGTCCTCTGCAGTACTTCATCAGGCCCTGTACACAGGCAGCATTCTGAGAGATGTCAAAAACTGTTTTATTGAATGAAGTTTATTATCAGGTAGGAAGCAAAGGGCAGGTCTTAAAGATATCTTTTGTGATGGTGAGGGATCAGTAGTGGGGTCCCCTAAGGATTGTGGCTACAAGAGGCTTTATTGACTAACCCCATCAAAGACTTGGAAAATAAACCAGCAATGTAATCTTAAAATCTGAGATGATTCTGAGATCTGTCAAGCAATCAAATTCTTTTAAAAGGATTGCAAAAAATCCCTCTTCATTGAAGCTTGATTCCATTAGTAAAAAAGGGTCAGATGAGCTTCAGTGTAGCTAAATTTAAGACAAAATGTCTAAATTCTTCTTACCTGGGACTGACCTCAATAGTGGTGGCTCCAGTTTAGGCTCTTGGAGCTGCCACAGCATATTGTGCAATGGCAGGTAAAACAGCCAGAAAAAATCTGGACATCTGTAGGACAGCATAAGAAAAAAACAGGAGCTCTCATTTTGCCATGGGATAAAACCTCAAGTCACCCTCTCTCAAATACTGGAGCCTAAGAAGGACACAAGAGAGTAAGAGAGGGTTCAGAAAAGACAGATTAAAGGTAAAGAAAATGGAGCAACTTCCTTACAAAGAGAGACTGAAAAGGGTATGAAATCAAGCATCTATTAAGAGGCAACTGCTTTTCATAATCATAATGTTCTGGATTTGTGTATCTTATAAACAGTAAAAAACATTAAATAAATGCCTCAGAAATGTTACAGGCCAAGTGGCAGCACTTTTTAATGATGTCATCTCATTTATTATCACCTTATTAGGGGTTTTTTTCCAAAATTTTACCTGAGAGATTAATGAAACTATGTAAAAAAGAAAGTGTCTATCCTATATTTTTCCTTAATTACAGTAATAATATCATACCAAATTAAGCTCGAGGAGAGACAGAGTGCTCATGTTTTATACCCAGGTACCTCAGTTTGCTACCAGAAGGACAAGCCAATGTTTTTTCTTAAAAATAAAGAAATTAGGAAAAAATCATTCTCTGTGTCTTTCAAAGTGCATTTTTTTCTGACTTTGTAGGTTTAGTGAACCAAATGTTTGAGTAAGTATGGAGTTTGCCAGAGCTAATATTTAAAGTTAGATTCCTAAATGCAACAATCAAACAGATGCTACAGCAGCATAAACAGACATGAGTAATTGAAGGGAACAAAAATGATTGCTGTGACCAAGAGAAATAAGCCAATGTCCAGGCATGGAGAAATTGTTGCTTGTCAGAATGACAGCTGGCAACTTGGGTTGTTTCTAATTTTTCTCCAGCTAATTTTCTCCAGTCTATTATTTTGGTTTTATATTTTACTAGGAATTGCAGCCAACGGGGATAGTCAATATTTGGCCCATTTTTTCTAGATTGCAAAGAAAGTAGATCCTTTGCCATCAAAAGATAAGAAAAAAATAAAATGCTTTATCCTATGGCTCTTGCACAGACCGAGAGTACAGATGCTAAATGCCAGGGACAAGTTCTTGGTAACGATATAGAAAATTATTTTGAAATACAGAATGGACACTTTTCCTGAGGACCCTGATAAGCACCAACAATTAATGCTTCTTGGCATCAGAGGAGCAAATTCACTTTTACACCAGTGTGAGAGAGAGAAACAGGTAAGATGCATGGTAGGCCACATATTTACAGTTGTTGCAGTGCACACACATTTGCAGCTATTTGGGGCTAATATCACTGAGGTGGTTACAAGGCACTAGAGGAGACTTTTGAAACAAACAAAAAAAGAAATGCAGAAGAGACATGGAAAGTAGTAGTCAAGAGGGAGAAACTATGGAGTGATATCAATCCCATGATGGAGAAGCCTCCTCATGGTCATCATGTCCAGCTGGGGCTGGCATCATGGGACAGGACATGGAACCCCACACCTGGGGTGTCTGGGGCCATCAGGACTTTCTCATCAGCCCCTAAATTTATCAGCAGCATGTGGTGGTGATGCAGGGTCACATGCCAGCCTGTAGAGCCCACATCAGCCATGGGAGAGAGGGGAGAAACAGGGCAACCTGCCCTCTCCAAGCAGAGGATGGTCCCACGCCCGCAGATTGAGCGGGTGTCAGTGTGTGCAGGTGGAGTGTGTGGCCACACCAACCCAAGCATGTGTGTGCCTGTGAGATGACAGCTGTTTGGCATGCATCCTAGAAAGGTGTTTCAAGATTTGAACACATTTATTAACGTTTCATAAACTGTAGCTCACCAATTGCCAATTAATTATATGTGGTTAATGAACACCCTTAATCCCGATTCGGTTAAACTACGCGAACTGGAAAGTTTTTTTCCTGTAACAAAATTTCACTGAAGAACACAGGCAACCTAGTGAACTGATTTGGATCAGCAAAGGTTTGGGCAGTGAAATGGAGCACCTGCCATCTTCTGCATCAGTTATTTGGGGAAAAAAATAAATAAACACATATGTATAGCTGTATTACTGGTGCTTCCGATGTGTTAGAAGAGCAACGAAGGATAGAAGCACGAGGGAGGCAGAAAGAAGGGGTTAATCCCTGCTTCCTGCTGGTCCCAACCCTGGGACATATTGGCTAAAGTAGCAGTGAAAATTATAATCCCAGTCCCTGGGAAAAGAAACAGATTGTACTGCTAACTGTTCTGAACTAGCTAAAGCAAAGAACAGTATCAGACAATTTGCTGTTCATGCTCAGTGTAGCTGTTTGTGTGGCAATTAGTGGCTGCATTGTCAGAGGACTGTGAGGCAATTATAAAGGGGGAGGGTGAGATTGGGCAGCTGAAGAAATGTGTGGCTGGGTATAAAGGGAGAGGGCTGAGTTTACAGTTGGCTGGTGAGGTTAGGAAAGCCTGGCAGGCTGAGAGGCCAGTGCAGGAGAATAAAGGGGAAAGAACCACATGGGAACAGGTCTGGGAAGCCTGAGTATCAGTTTCTGCTGAGGCCTGGGACTCAGAAACATGGCGTGGGCACCTCTGGAAATCAGGGGAGGATGATGATGGAAAGTATAGTATGGCACCTGCCCAGGCACCAACTGTACCCCAGGAACTGTAAGGTCCATACCAAGGGGTGTCTGAATGGCTTCATGCAGCCCCCATACAAATAGATACAGTGACCCTTGCATGGAGTGAAGAGGAAGGCATGAGTTTGTTTGCATCTTTACTAATAAGAGGGAGAAGCTAAGATGCAGGTGACCTTCCATAATATACAGCTTTGGTGTGGGAATCCTGTAAAGGAGTTAAAATTTCCCAAAGAGTGAGATCTACTAACACTATGCCATCAAACACCCAGAGTTAATCAGGAATAACTGGGCAATGTAGGAGAAGCAGTCAATGCTGACAAAACAAAACACTTTTAAGGAAAAACAATAATGTTCAATAATGGCTGTTTTGCGATCTTGGAACAGTGTTTAAAAAAACATGTGTGAAAAAAAAATCACTATTGTGGGGAAGAGAAAGAGGTGAGTTATACATGAGTCTTCAGAGTGACTATATTATTCAAATGAAGTTTAACACCACAACAGTAAAGAATGATGTTGTACCATGATGTCAAAATCACAAAAATAGATCATTCTGAGGAATAACAAAGAACTAGGGAATTTTATGAAGAGCAACAGAGCTGTCACGTAATCTCAGTAGAAACCCAGATGAGAAAGCTTTAGGTCCAGCTCCAAAATCTAATAAAACTTACAGGCAAAAGACATCTAGTGGAGTTGTTGAGGTGTTGCAAGCCATAAAATTAGAATCTGGATCAAAACAAAAATTGTTTGATGCCATGACTACAGCAGTTTTTTATTTAGAAGGAGCAATATATAATTCCTTAAAGAACTTATCATCCTATGTAATACAGGATTAACTCAGTATGAAAATGCAGGTATTTATGTCTCACGTACAGACAGAGCAGGGGCAGGAAGCCTTGGATCAAGCTCCAGGGAAGGACTAGTCACCTGCCTTCTCCAAAGTTATGAGAGAAGGCAGCTGTCAGCTGCAGGATGGGTCTAGCAAATAAGATGTGCAGGAAAAAAGGCAGTTAAATCTCCAACAATGTTGGCTAAAACCACTCTTACCCCAACACAATTAAATTATTTGGGCCACAGTGCCCTAAGGCCATGGTTTTGCACTGGCTGTTATACAGCTCAATATAATTAGATTAAGAAATTGGGAGGTGTATGGAAATAGAGATTGGCAGTGTACACAAAAAAATATTAAGAATGATTTAGTTAAAATATATTAACAGGGCAATTTTTCCCACTGACATTCATCCACTCCAGTTTTGAGGGTTGTTTTGAGGTTTTTGTCAGAGAGGTTGGTTTCTTTTTTTAAAAAAGAATCTGTCCATGCATTGTGCTAGTAAGTATTGTGATAAAACTGAGAAAAAGAGAAAAAAAATAAATAAAAAGGAAGGAATACAGCACTATCTCATCATGTAGGTCTGGCATTAAACATACTAACATTTCTTCTTATCAGAGGCCTCTGGTCCATTTTCTGGTTCAATCAAGAAAATTCGGTTACCTTTGAGGATGCAGCCCTGATCTGAGACCTGGCATAGACAAAGATACATGCACGTGTGTGTGCATCCACACACATTCATCAGAGCAGCAAAGTCATTCCCTTTGGAAATGATGAGTGACACTTCCAAGAGCTCAGATGCAGAGATCCCTGCATGGGTTTTCCTTCAGGTTATGAGACAACAATTTATTTTCCTGGGAGGTATCTCAGCATTGTATCCATCATTTTCCCCCATAATGGCTACAAGGGCACTGAGGAGTAAAAGTGAGTTTTGGACTCGTGTTTCACTTTTCTTCCCAGGTCTCATGAACAGACAGTGTGATCTTGGACTGCTGCATAAATAAAAGAAGTAAAATTCTTGTTCTGTATATCCAAGCTCATCTCAGCTGTAAGGAGATTAAATTGCATTGTTTTTTATCTCCTGGGAAGCCCTGCTTTTCTAGGGGGACTGTCAATCATGTAAATACAGTATGTAAATACAGTATGTGATTAAAACTTTTCAAGGATTTCTCACAAAAAGTACCAGCTACCAAACACCATTGAGAAGAGACTATTATATTTAAATAATTATTTTTTTAATTAATTAAAAATCTCTCTCAGTATATCATGGTCAGCTGAAATAACTGAATAACTACTGTGAATTTAAGTTTAAAAGCATATTTTCAGTTCAAGTTCCTTGTCCACCAACTCCTTAAAATAGTTGTCTTGTACAGAAGCCAAGGTTTGCCCTTAGTTTTATTTTGTTTGTTTTGTTTTTTAACTACACAACATTAAAGCTAGTCTTACCAAGCTTTTTCTATCTGCTATTGGTGCACTACCAAAATACTGGCTTATAAATTGGGCAGAGGAACCACATGAATCAGTACTTTATCTAGGGATGCAAACCTGATAGGTTTAGGTTCATTGTCACTGTACAACTCCAGAGTGTGTTACAAACAGATACAATGGCACATTGTTCAGTATGTGAAACTGCAAAGGAAATGTAGTATTTGAATGCTTGAAACCTACATGTGATTCAGATCTCAAGCCCAGAATATGTAGCCTAGTACTAAAATTGTTTCAAAGCTATGATTCAGCCTGTGTTCAGGCTGTGTTCATTCAGCCAAGCTAATGTTTTCACTATACAGAAGTGAAAGAGATACTGCCAAATGGCTGCTGAAGATTTGGATGCTCATATTAAATAATCAGGAATAAATACTCAGTCTTAATAGTAAAGTGGAAAGGCACAAGGTATTTTGCTGTATTTAATTTCCTTTTATGTTCACTTAGCTTTATGTTATGACATATAATCCAAACAGAGTTTAAGCACTGTATTAAAAAAAATCATAAAATGTGCATTTGGCCAGCTTTCAGTATTTATAAAAGACAGTAAAATAAGGTGTCCTTTCTTTTCGTCTAACAAGATTCTGCATGGCATTTTATGTTTTTAAACATAATTTTACAATATAGCTTTCCCTTATGGATAAATCTGTTGTTTTGATTTTTAATTATGTATGTCTTGATCATCATAAATAATTTTAACTTTCCTTTGAAATATCATAAAACCTACTAACCCAATTTCTGTGATAGTTCAAATAGACAAAGAATCACTGGTTCATGTAAAGTTGTGCCAATTTATATAAGTAAAGAATTTTGCCAGGAGGAAATGAAGCCATTTTTTTCTATATTGTTTTTGCTAACTGGTCAAAATAAAGGGGGGGAGGGGAAGGGAGGCAGTAAGAGCAATTTTATTAATCAAACATCAAAGACTAACTCTCAGTTCTAATTGAGACAACAAAATCATTGCTGTTCAGTAAAGCAGAATTAGCCCCTGAGAGGAGCTCTATGCTGTGTACTCTGGTTTTTTGGTAGGAGCTCTTACTCCACCTGTGCACAGCCAAAAATGATCCTTTAACCTCCTATGTTTCTACGACACAGCTCACGCAGTCTCTCTTCACGTTCAGTCCCTAAGAAAAGTCCTTAACTGCTTGGATGTGCTTAATAAAAACACTCTCCTCTCTGTTCGCTTGTGCTTTGGTCACTTCATCCTTTGTCTCCCTGTGTCTTTCCAGCCATTACAACCTGCTCCAGCTGCTCCAGGCCACCTCCCCTGCAAGGTGCTCACATCCCCTGGCTGCTGTGCCAGTCCTGGGATGCTGCTGGTGGCAGCTCCCAGGGTGCAACCCATCAGTACTCACCCCGGAGTGCCAGCTGGCACAGCAAAAGGATGCATGGAATGTGCCATACCTTGAAATACCCTGTAGCAAACAAGGCAGCATTATGATGTATATGCAAGAAGAAAACTGAATAAATGCCAAAATCACAAACGGAATAGGATGTCAGGCCTTTGATGTTACACAAACTCTTGGGTATTTCCAGTTGTTACTATCACCACCCCAGCCCCACTTGGGGATGGTGGGAAGTTTGCCCTTTTGAGAGAGGTCAAACAATATATGTACATCTATGTTGTTTTGGTTTGTTTTGGGGTTTTTTTTGGTAGCCTGTGAAGGGCCACAGGGGTGGCTGCTGTAAGAAGCTGAGAAGCTCCCCCTGCTCCAAAACCAGTCAAGGAGCCATTAGAGGGTAAATAGATGCACCTCTGTGATTAACATATGAAAGAACTGAGCAGAGAGAGCACTTAAAGAAAAAGAAGAGCTGTGCTGGGGAAGCAGAGCAGTGCTGGTGGTTGGTGAGGAAGAAGGGGAAGAAGGTGCCCCAGCAGAAGTTTCCCTGCAGCCCATGGCGAGATGGCAGCTGTGCCCCTGCACTCATGGGGGAACGTGGTGGAACATTCCCTGAAGGTGCCAGGAGGGGTGAACTTGGCCACTGGACTTGGATTTTGTGGTCAGTGGATTTGCTGCCAGGGGACTCAGATTTGGAAGCCCCCGGGCCAGGGCAGGTGGCTGTTCCCAAAGCCCCCGTGACTCTGTGGGAAGCCCAGGCTGGAGCAGCTCCGGACCTCGTGGGAAGGACTCAGGAAGGAGAGGTTCATGAAGAACTCTCTGCCATGGGAGGGACCTGTGGGGAAGCAGGGCAGGACTGTAAGGAATCCTTCTTCCTGAGGAGAAAGGAGCAGCAGGAACCACCAACCTGTGAACTGACCAAACCCCATCCCCTGTCCCCCTGTGCCACTGGGGGGAAAGAGGGAGAGAAACCGGGAACAAAGGGATTTGGGCCTGGGAAGAAGGGAGGGGTGGGGTAACATATGCAAGCCCTGCTCTGTGTGTGTCTGTGTCCTGGGGGTGTTTGATTGGTGTGAAATTAAATTATTATTTTTTCCCCAAGTTCAGTCTGTTTTGCCTGGGACCTTAATCAGTGAAGATCCCTCCTTGTCCTTTGTCTCGACCCATGAGGTTTGTCCTCCTCACCCCAGGGTGTGTGTGTGGGGGAGTTGAGTGAGCGGCCATGGAGCTGTTCCTTTGTTGTTGTGTTGGGCCCAAACCACGACATTAATGGTGAGCCAGCCATGAGAAAGACAAGAAACCACGACATATGTGGGGTGAGAAAGGGTGGAAAACAAAGCCTAAATCTGGTGGAGAGCAGGGTGCTCTTTTGACTGTGTATTGTTTTCTCCAGCAATACCTGAAATCCAACCAGTTGTAGCTGCTTTTACAGTTGGATTAGTAAAGTAGGTTTTTCACCCCAGAGGAATTTATTTTCCAGCCAGTTGCCAAAGCAACTTCCAACTTATGTGTGGAAGCATCTGTCTGTCCTCTATTCACTGTCAGAACAATTTACAGTCAAGTGTAGCAAAATCTTCTCCCAGAACAATAAAACCCCCCACCTCCATTAACCCTAATCTGGAATTATCACTAGAACAGTCTATAACTTCTCAATAATTGCTCTAAGCATGGAGCTAAAATTAGCTTGCCTGTGAATGTGTTGCAGACCCCAGCTATATCTGCCCTTCACTCACTAAAGCATAGAAATATTTCCCCAAAAGGCAAGGATTCCAAGATGAATAACTGCTCATTCTGCTGGAAAAAAAAAAAAAAAAAAAAAAAGCTAAACATCTGTTTCATTCTAAGGACACTGGTATTTGCATTTGAAATTACAGTTTAATGGAAAGTGTGTTATTTTCTGGCATAAAACCTGGTTTTAAAGATGTTGCAATTTAATGTGGATTATTTTTCTGGATTCTAATTGTGCTTATAAATTATCTTGCTGTTTTGTATGAAATTGTGAAATTTTTTACAGATTCTTAAGTGATAGTACATCTTATAATGAACTGTCACAAGGACAGAGCCTTTCCATTTTTCTAAGACACTCTTACACTCTTTCTAGTATAATTACCCATTTTAACTTGTCTGACAATTTCCTAGTTGTTTGACCATACAGCAAGGGGGAAAGAACATGAAATGGATTGTATGCCAGGAATGGGACCTCTGCCCTAACTCATAGCAGGAAATAAAAAAAGTCTCCTCTCCTACAAGCTTGTTCAAAAAGCTGTGTGCTTCTCTCTTGACTGGCATAAGAAAGCAATGGGAAATTAATGTGAGTGGAAACCTTTATCTTCTCTGAAACACTTGTACCACTTCAGCATTTAAATGGTGGATACATTAAATACATCCTATGAAAATCTACTGCTTCTTTTTTGCACACTTTCTGACTGCTCATTTCCTTGTTTACTGTCTAATTCTGGCATCTGAGAGCATGAATGTTATGAATCTAAGTTTTAACACATTTTAAAGTTTTCTCCTATACAGTATTAGAATTGATGACACCCTTTGCCTTTCTAAGGTGTTGGAATGTAAACCTGTCAATACTGGAATAGCTTAAAAGGTTCAGGCAACTCTATGTCCTACACCTGACCATAACAGATGCCTAGGAAAAAAACGGAGGACACCAAATCTGCTTGTGGAAGGATGAACCAGTAGATGTATTTCTTACTGAAAAATCCCCCGTGGCAAAGTACTATGCCTTTTCTATACTAATGGAAAATACTTGTTCTGTGGTTTGGGATCTGAGGGCTGCAACAATAAATGGTGTGATTTGTGCTTTCTAATCTCATGGAGGCAAGAGTTCTTTATGGAGATTTTCTTCTTCACTGCTGTCGGTGATCAGTGTGCATGATAAATTGTGATTAAAAAGTATCCTCTAACTGCAGCAACACTTTCCTTAGGGTTTTACTTGTATATGGTATTTTTCCAGTGAAATAAAGGATACAAGCAAGGATGTTGAGCTTTAGCAGCTTAAGCACAGTTTCAAAGTAATGGCCATTTTTTAATGAGTAAGTGACATACCATAACTTCAGTGGTGGCATTTCTCTCTTTGTTTAGTGAATGGATTTATTTTTGTAGAGCTAAAATAATTTACACAGGATGAGGATCTCGGTGGTGGTGTACCTATTTTTGTATGTTAAGAACTCCTTTATATTTATCTCGGGCTATTTTTTCATATGTCATGAAATTACGTCCTACCTCCTCCTAAATCATTGGTAGCAAAGAACAGTTGGTATCTTTTTGTCTCTCCTTATTGCAGGGTAGAATTCATTAGAATTTTTAATTCACCCTTTTCCTGTTCTTTTCAGTGTCCTTGCATCTGTTTACCTTGCCTTGCATTTTAATGCTTTTATTTTTCCTGTCTCTCTTTTTTTTTTTTTTTTTTTCCCCACAGTCTCTTTTATTTTTTTCTCCACAAATCATCCTAGATGCATAGGTAATCCAATAATACTTGAGCTTTGAACTTTTGAACCAACACTGTGCTCTAAACCCTTCAGCTAGAGACAAAACATATTTGCTGTCACTTTTCTGCTCAGAGGGAGTGCATAGATAATCTGCAGCATGCATATAGCTGAGAGATTCTCTGCACTGGGACCTTAGGTGCTGTAATTCACCATTTCTCTTCTACAGAAGTCAAGGGAATGCAGACGAATTTGCACTAGGTAGGAGTTGTTAATTTCATTGCAATTAAATGCACTGTATTTCTCATACTAGAGGAAGTTTACAAACACCGATATCCTATAGCTTTCTACGGAACAAACACTGAGAGCAAAAATCAGGATCTGACCTTTCTTGTAAGATCTACAGTTTAATCCCTCCTTTCTACTGCTCCAGCAGTGTGGAAGAGGTCTGTCCTCTGTCCCCTCTAACTCCCACCCTACATGTTGCTCTTATGTGAGTAGGACACCTGCTTAGGCCTCTTTGCACATCAAACATCCACAAACCCAACATTGTGGTAATTAAATACACATATGAAATAATTCTCAAAGGCACTAGCCATGTATGTTTAGGGACTGTAAAGTGGACATTAGTAGTGAACCATCCTAAGAGCTTACTTCATCTTGCAAACACCAAGAGCTTTACATTAGTGATCTTGGAACAATGTTAAATAAAGTATTATGACTGCTAGGGCTAGTAGGGGTGACATAGTTTTAAAATTAATTACCCAACTGAATTAATATTTGACACATCAGTTACCCTCTTTGTCCTCTTTATGGTGAGGCCTTTGGATAATTTAATTAAGTTTGATCTGTATATAACTCACGTCAGGAGTACAGTTGGATAAAAAATTTAAACACCATAGTCAGTGAATTTTTGCCAATACTTCTACTCTTGTCTAGTTACAACCACTACTGTATTGCCTTATGATACCTTAAATGTAAAAACCTTAGTCTATCAGCTGCTGAGAAATGCTTCATTTAACCTTTCACATTATTTTGAGTGGATACTGTCAGGCATATGGTATATTTCTTTCCTTTATCACATGTGACTTTAACTTGTTAATCAGCTCCCAAATATCCTTCCTGAAGGAGAAAGAATCAACCTTTCAATGTAATATGATTTTATCATTTTGCATCTTTTGACAGAACTGTAATACAGAGTAAACCCTCTCTGTGGACATGATTTATATTCCTCTGATGCTGCCAGGGAGCTTGGTACCTTATTTTGTAAGGAAAAGTCTTATGTAATCACAAAGGAATGATGAGTAAAAATCTCTCATGTATCAAAATGAGGAACATATTCTGTCCATTAATCAGATATAGATTTAATGTGTTCATAGTCTTTCAATCCCACAGGAACTCCTCCAGAGATGTTTGTTTGTGTAGCACAACACAATCTATTTCGAAATTTTTGATAGATACATTTCTTTCTGGAAACTATTCCTTCCAGTGAGTAAGTAAAACAAAGAGTAAACTATCATTATATAGTCAATGCATTCACTACAAGCCTTTCCTCCTTGTCTTTGTAGATGGGTGGGCTCAACTTGGTTTGAACTCTCCCTCTGAGGAAGCCCATTCACTTCTAACAACTGCACAGGAAGCCTTGGCTCCTAGCTTTAGCACCTTGATCAGGTAAATTTAATTCAATTTGTTATCTCTTCACTAATGCTTCTGACCTGGGATTTCTTTATTTTAGATGGGCTGGATTGCACCAGCTCTCAGTTTCTGTTGATAACAGCATGAATCAACCATTCTAACCCAAGTGAATTAACTGGGTGAAGAACACCCATACATTAAATGCTACAATATGTAGTCATATTTCTATACAGGGTTCCAGATAAATTATGCTTTGGTTTGGTGATCTACATCAGCTATCTCTATATTACAGAGTGAAAGAGGAGAAAAAACTCTATACGTTAATCATTGTCCTGCTCTCCATCTCTCTCTTTCCTAATTTTCTTTTTCTTTTATTATGATTGCAGCCTAGCAGAGAGAAATGTATTCTGTACATCTAGTACTTACAATGTTTATGCTTTGAGTCCTTTGCTCATCTAAATACATAGTAGTGGCTATACATATTGTTCCTGCAGCTTCTTCTGTCCAGATTAATACTAGCACCTTTTAAACAGCAGCTCACTCAACCAGTTCTTCTTTAATAGGGCAGGTACCTCAGTTTATTTTGGCTGCCTTTATTTTACAGTCCAAATCTTGACAAGGGACTATAGCAGTGCCTGGGTTTTGCTGACTCTCAGATTGGTACTGACTCATTTCTCTTATTCTTATTATTTTTTAATGGAAACTATTATATTACAATACAAGTTTATGGCCAGACTAACTTGATCCTATTGCAATTTTCTTCTTTTCCTGTAGCAACATAGCTGTTTTAGAACAAAGAATCCCAAACAAGCTGAATAGCACAGTGAAAGGTTCTACTTCACAGAGAGGGCTGGTTTGCACAGTCCCATCAGTCTTCAGAGTCCTCTCCTCTTAAGACACCAGATAGAAAAGCAGATGTTCCTTCCCAAGAAGGAAAATAATACATTTCCAAGTCTGAGAGGTAAAAAATCAAAACAAAACTGAAGTTGGCCTCATAGATTTTCCTTACCAAATCAGAAATGTAAGCAAATTTTCTTCTTAGGGAATACACTCCTAGAGCTCTGCCAGTAAGTTTCCCATCCTGAAGGAAACCAACATGTGATAGTGATAGGGGGAGTGGATCATCTGATGGCACCTGTGCTACTTTTCCTTACTTCTCAGCAGCTATGCAGTCATGCATTCATGCTTCTTTCATCAGTATGAAAACTGATGAGGAGGTTTATGATCTTGAGCATTTGTATACAATTTTTTAAGAAATTTTTTTAAGAACCAACTTACTGTTAGTACCATTGGTCATGTTATTAAACAGGTCCACTTGATTTAGATTTACCAAGGCCTGCCAAGTATCTTTGCCAAGATTTCTTTTGGGGAAAAGCTTCCCTGTTTGGCAGAGGCTTTGCCTTGCCTTATCTGTCCTTGCCCTCTTGAGAAGTTCTGACACCTGCTCTACCCTGCTCCCTCAAGAAGAAAAAGAGCAGCAGGAGGAAAAGAATTTACCTCAGAGCAGAGGACATATTGCAAATTCAGGAACTGTGGGAAAGGACTGGGCAAGTCTTGCTCACAACCCGGAAGGTGCCATTTGAATTAGCTCTGCAGCATGCATAATCTGTTGGACACAAATACAGAGAAAAGTTGACTGCTGTTCTATTATGTGCCTGTATTTGAAATGGACTTAATCAGGTTTAACCTCTAGCTCACCTCTTCTGCTTTAAGGATTTCTGTATCCACAAATCCCATTTCCTTGAAGTAATTCCTAGTATTTCTTTGGGTGATTGGATAAATACCTAAACAGTAGCTAACATTTAATAGAACCCACTTTTTAATCATTCTCTTCAGTTCCCAGGAGGCTGGAATTACAACAAATCTCAGAAGCTGGCCAGCTATCTGAATTAATTCTAGTTTTATCTAAAACAGGAAAAATAAAAATAAAATTAAAACAAATAAATAAACAAAAACAAAACCACAAAAAGCTCAGGGTTTATCTGGCATTCTGTGATTCTGTGATTGCTGCCAATAAACTTACCGGTAGGCAGTATTCTTCAAATCACCCAGTACGTCCAGAAAGGAACTTCAAAGAGAGAGGTTGCTAGATGTTCCTAGACAACAGCTAAACTGAGCAAGGGGGTGGGGGGTGGGGGAGAGGGGAACCAACAACAAACAAAACAAAAAAAACCCAAACAAATTAAAAAAAAAACACAACAAAACAAACAAACAAACCCCAACAAAAAGCCCCAACAACCCACAAAACAAAAAAAACAACAACAAGAATTCAAGTATTTGTGAGAAGCCCTGATGAACTGTTAATCATGAAGAAGAGACCAGGAATTTTCCAAGTACAAAGGAAAATGCATCATCTTTGCAGAAATCACGGAATGAACCACCATTCTACATGAGTGCGTCAAAAATGCTGTGGGAACCTGGAAATCTTGAAGATGTTTTTTTTTTGCTCACATGCTCTTACTTCGTCAGAGTATGCTCAGGGCAAACCAAGGATCTTCTCCAAGACAAGGTGGTGGGGAAAAGCCTGGTGTATATCTTGTGCTTTACTGCAGTTGTGCTTCAAAGAGGAGCATAAACTATATTCAGAGGTAACACAGGAATCTTTGTACTTGATAATTCTTCCTTGCAATGCTTTTCAATTAACATTGAGCTTACTGCATACCACACTGCAGAAACTTGCTGACAGGGTTGATTTGGGTTATCTAGTGCTCCTGATACAGCTTTATTACTTGCATATTTGATACAAACGTCTGTCCCAGTGTTGAAGACAAAGAAAAAATATCTAGAAAGTAAGCCAAAGGAAGCAAATAAAAAGCTATGCAAAGGTAAAAAAGTACAGTAAATCAAGCTTGTTTATGAATAACAGGAATTTATACCCTAAAGCCAATGGAAAAGAGAATTTTCAGAATATTAATGGTGTTACATGAAGGAAAAGCAATCTGTCAAAGGCTGTTAATCATTAGTGAACACTGAGTAGGGTTAAGTGGAGCCAATTCCAACAACTTTAGTTTTCAGATTAACAAAAATGTTACCAAAGTGTTCCTGTGATACTATTATTGTAAAGTAGAAAGAAGAAAACTGCAGCACACCTTTCTGAAAGGAATCTGGGTGACTCTGAAAACACCCTGTCCTTCTTCTACAAATCTTTGAGAATAGCACATTTGTTTTAGGCCTTTTTACAAGACAAAGGAGGCTAAAATAGCCTCACAGAAATTTATAAAACTATTTGAAAACCTTTTTCAGCATGTTAATAGACCAGTGAGGGACATTAAACACTGTCTTGAAAAATTATTTTTACAGCACGCATCCTGCCCATTGCAGCTGATAGACACTTTAAAACTCTCAGTCTGTGATTCAATTAAACAGAAAACTAGAAGAGTTTTTTTGGCAGTGAAAATAAATTATATCAACTGTGTGAACCACTTGTCAGGAATCTAGCAGCTGTTTTTCTGAATTCATGGACAGCCAAGGGAAAACTAAAGCTGTGAGAGTTAAAAGCTGCTCATCAATTTATCCATTTCTTTACACAGGAATAATCTGAAACTCCAACAGCCACTGGAGAGAAAACTCATCTATGCCAAAAAAACTTTCCACAGGCAGGCTTCAGTAATCTGCAAGATTGCACTTGAGGTTCCCTGAAGAGGGTACTAGGATATGGTATTAACAGATAGTTGATTTGTCTCTTCCAATGATATTCCATTGCTAATGGGTAGGGAGAGCAGTGAGGGAGATCCTGACTCACTCAGGGGAACAGGCTGTGCCTTCAGGAGCAGAGGCGAGGGACTGAGGGAGAGGAGGGAGAAGCAAGTGTCGCTCTTCCAAAAGAAGAGAGTTGGGGCTGTTCAGCCTGGAGAAGAGAAGGCTCTGGGAAGACCTTATAGTGGCCTTCGAGTACCTGAAGGGGCTACAGGAAAGCTGGGGAAGAGCATTTTATCAGTGAAGGTATTGATGGGTAAAGGGGTAATTATTTTAAACTGGAAGAGGGGAAATTTAGGTTAGATGTTAGAAGAAATTCTTTACTGTTAGGGTGGAGAGGCATTGGAACAGGTTGCCCAGGGAAATTGTGGATGCCCCCTTCCTGGAGGTGTCCAAGACTGGGTTGGATGGGGCTTTGTGCAACTTGGTCTAGTGGAAGATGTCCCTGCCCTTTCAGGGGTGATACAACTAGATGATAATCTAGATCCCTTCCAACCCAAACCATTCTATGATTTTGGTATTTTTCTAATGTATGCCAAGCAGCTGGATACCACAATTATATGATGCACAGAACCAAAATTTAAAGCCTCAGTTGTTTTCCAGACTGTGGTACTGCAATAAATCTGGGGCTTCCAGGGGCCTAATTACATATTTTAAAAGAGGCATACACTTAAATGCCTTGCCAAGTCAAAACCTTTTTTCTGTAAGCTCTCTTGCTAGCTATTTTTACCCATTTCCTAGCATAATGCAAAACAGATCTCCCACTTGGGTGCTCTGATATACAGTGAATAATTAGAACTGAATGGAAAATAGAAACATTTTTTCAGGAAAAAATGCCACCCCCCCTCCCTCTTAATCTCAAAACATTCCAACAAGCAACTATAGTAACAAAATTAGCATTTATAATAACAGCAAAGTAAAGCCACATATAGAAATGTAAAGCAATAAATAGTAACAATGCAGAAACTGGTTTTAATTACCTTCACCATACATAAATCATTGGCTCTGTGAACACCGCTATTAATTTCCACAAGATAAATAATTAGACAAAGTATATTTACTCAGTGGGAACAGTGGTTTCAGAATTTGGCCCCAGTGGATTGGCATTCTAATTCAATTTGCTGTCAGTACTGGTAGCATTTTAAATTAAGGTTTGGACTAAATAAGCCAGGAAGCAAATGCTTTTTAAAAACTGAAGATTGCTTGCTGATGTCAACCTTTTTTTTTTTTTTTTTTTCCCCCTCCATTATGATGTATTCGTTCTGAGAAAAACTGATGAAAAAGAGTAAAGCAGTAACATTTTGTTGCATAGGTAATGACTCATTATTTTAGCAGCTCATAGTGAATATATTGCATTGGTATATACGTGTACAGTTTTTAGCTCAGACATACTATTACCATAAATAAAATGAAATTGTACAAAAATACACATAATAAAACTTTGGGGATTTTTAATCCATTGCTTTTTCTGCCTTGGTTCAAATCCTTCCAGGTAGCATTGGATTACTGCCTACTCCAGTGATAAAGAAGCAATAGGAGAGACATACTGTTTTATAAAACAGTAATATTGTATACAAATAAGCAAAGAAGCATATTTTGAAGGCAGAATAAAATAATCCACTTCTGCATACCAAAGATTCTGAGGCTAAAATGGTGATATTTCCAACAACATTTTTAATTTTATTTCCTTTTTCTTCCTCTCTCCTTCTCCCCTCTTTTTTTCTCTCTCCATTTTTTCTCTTTCTCATTTACCCCCTCTCTTTCACCTTTTCCCTTCCCTGGTGTCTTTCTGTGAAAGTTGATTGTCCATGGAGAAGAATTTGTAAGAGACATTTAACATCCTACAGTACAATTCCAAATCATGCTCATACAAATTGACCTTGTGGTGCATTTGGCAGATTTTTCAAAGGTAGTTTTATACAGCTATGGCAGAGAACCTAGTTCTTTTTTTCATATTAGAAAAAGAATTCTGCTTCTAAGTGGATGATCTATCAGAATGGAAAATAAGTAGCTAATCATAGCAATGAAGAAACTGAATTTTGGCTGAGAAAATAAAAAATACACTTGTTATTACCTTCATTTGATGAGTGCAAGTTAAAACAGACATCTGGTAGTGAATATATATTGAAATTATTGTAAATAGCTGTGCTTAGCTGACTGAATCTCAAAGGTAGTTAGAGCAAAAAGCTCAATGCTAAAAAAGTTATAGCAAAGAAAAATGCAAGTAAAGACCGAAAAAAAGTGAGTTCAGTAGGTGAGAAAACAAAGGATGATGGGCAAAAGACTGGTTGAAAATTGATGGCACGTTATTAAGCATGTTGAAATTTTAGAAGACAGGGATGTTTGCCAAGGTTACCTTTAAGGAAGGTTGTCAGATTTCTTTTTTGTTGTTGTTGTTCTTTTATGCTGTTCTGTCACGATGTTCAAACGCAAAATGATGTTAAATAAGATATTGAATGATTAGTTCCAAAACAGCTGAGTAACTGAATAGTGCATACAATGTTTCCTAAATTCTTTCTTCCCCACCAGCCCTGTCTTTCCATCCTATATTTTAATCTATTTACTGAGTTTTTTATTTTTCATTTGATTTAGATTGTTGTTGCCTGGTTTGTATTTCTTATTTGCCTTCTTTTATAACATTTTTTCTACAGCCTGGTTTTCTCTTCTGCTTTCACCTACAGTTTCGCCTACCCGTTCCCTTTTCATACTTTATAGCATTATCCTCCTAAACAGTTAACACTGCATTAATCTGAGCTCCCAATGCCTCCACTGCTCACCTGTAGCTTGCCTTTCCTTCCTCTAAGCATCCCAGTTTCCTCTGTTACAATTTTCACAAAGCAATTTAATCAAATGAAGACTGTTAGCAAACTATAGTTGGGCGATGTATTTAATGAAAAATAAATTGTTGGTTTCAATTTTTCACAGATGAAAAAAGCTAGTATAGAGGAGCACATCCACTTGTGGTTTTATGAACTCACATACCTCCAGAGAACATTGCTAATCTGCACAATATCCCTGAATAATAGATTTTTCATTTAAATTTTTTTATTTAGTGGAAAGCTATATGAAATGAAAAATAAAAGAATAACATCTTGTTAACTAAGTTCCTGTGGAGAATCCAACACATTCTTTACTACAGAAAATACAAAAGGAATAACTTCTGCCTATTAAATGAGAGCTGCAAAAGCCCTGCCTTACAAACTGCCTTTAGATGGATTGAATCTGACAGACCGGTGCTTTAGCTCATTGTAGTATTGGCATATCAATATCTATTTTGTGAAATAATTTTAATTTCCTAAATAAGACTGGTTTTCTCCTTTGGAGGGAACTACATCCTTCCAATTTCTTTGTACCTGTGTCTGTGGGATTTGAGGACAGAAATCTCAAATATGCAGGTAAAGACTGAGGCCAGCACAGACACACAAAAACCCAACTCATCCTGTGTGATCACCAAGCCCTTCTACTAAACCTCTGCTGAGCAAGTGTCACCATGCAGCATCACTAGGAATGCTGCCAGCAGGAAGAAATAATCAAATCGCCCCATCAGCAAAGACATAAAACATGTTTACTACTTGGGCAGAGCCAGGATTATCAAGGCTAAAAATGTGACTGTTGCCACTGTCTCTAGTAAGTCATGTCGGTGAACACAACTGAGGCAAACCATTCTGCTCTTGATCCTGCTCTGTATTACTACAATAACTCTACAGTGAATATCACATAGAAAAGCACCCTGTCATAGATTGTGCAAGTGGCACTCTGGTCACCTAAATCCACTATTTGTAAGAAGAGAGTGGAAGGAGGTTGACTTAAAGTGTGGCGAGGCAGTAGTAGTGGGCAGCAGGGAGAGGTTAGGGAGGAAGACTAGAAATATTCTTTTAGTTGAGGAGAGGCTATCTATGTGGGTGTTACATGAGTTTATATTGTCATGAGACAGACTGTCTTGTATTTGATAGGAAATGTAAAAAAAAAATAATTAAAACCTTTTCTGAGTGTATCACTTCTGCATTCTAAGGTTTCTACTACTTTTCTCCTCTCCAATTCTTCTAAAAAAATTATTTTCTTCTGTACAGAATTTATAATGTTTCATTGGCCATGTTGCAGAATCATTCTATGTTACTTGCTGACCTTGTCTACATTTCAGACACTTGTCAAAGAGATATTTTGTCATTGAGAACAAGACTTGATTCTTCTGCATGAAAGCAATTTGGGGAGGGGTGAAGGTTTGATCATATTGCAAGGTGAAATATTTCTGGAGTGTGTTGTGAAGCATGACTGTCATCAAACCTGCACCAAATCCTCCACTTTCCGCTCAGTAGTTGAGCAGATCTGTCAGCTGTCCACAATCTTTTAGAAGGATGGATAATAAATTTTGGATATTTCACATTATTTGCCTCCATAAATTTAAACAATAGTTTAGACACATTGATGGGCTTTTTTTACACCCTATAGGAAACTGGCACTAGCACTGGCTTCTTTGCATGACAGACATTTTGCATTAAAGAAAGGACATCTTTATACAAGTGAGGAACTTGGCAATCTTCAGCTGTTTTCATCCTCCAGCTCAAATGACTAACAGTCAGATATACAGGAGTGTAGACACAGGTGTATACACACATATAAATATCCATGTGATACATTAATTACACAAGTCTTGAAATACTGCACAATGAATATGCATATGATCTGTATCTTGTTATTTTACCCATCTTATCCCAGGACTTAATAAAATTACCTGGATAATTTTTAAAAGCACTCATTTCATAAACCAATGTGAAGTAGAATTTCTTCCTTTCATTATGTGACCAATGCTGAGGATATCACACTGATCTAGATTCCTTCCATTTGTTTTATCCATGGTGTCAAAGTCATCTAACTTTACAAGTGAAGGAATAAATGAAATCACCCCAAACTCAGGCAAAAAAACCAAAACCTGAACAAAAAAAACCAACAAACAAACAAAAAAACAACAAAAAACACACAAAAAACCCCAAACAAAAGAAACCCCAATAAGAACAACAATAAAACACAATAAAAACCAACCAAATAAACAAACAAAGGCACAAAACCAACCAAAGAAAATCTTGTCTGAACATCTCAGATATTTTTGATATTTTGTGACCCTGAGAGGTAGCATGAATAGTATGGAAAGCAGTAGGGAATGCAATATAAACTTCAGCCAATTGTTGCACATCATCAACCATTTTGTGTTTCATAATTTGCTCTGATAGGATTACCTCCAGGGGATTTACCAAGTAGAACATCTTCTATTCAACAGGTGCCCAAGATATGCAGACAAGTCACAGGGAGAAAATACAGATACCTAATAGCCCTTTCAACCAGTAGAGCAAAAACATAAGAAACAAAACCTACATACAATATAAGAGTACTGCTTGCCAGGGCAACTTGAAACAGACTGGTCCAATAATAGTGATTAAGTAGTCACTCCGTGCCAGCACAAATGAAAAATAACTACAAACATTTTTCTCTAGTTTCCCCTGAGATGTTTGTCTAGGTATTAGGGCTGTAGATGTTTCTCTAAGTATTAGGGCTGTAGATGTTTTTCTAAGTATTAGAGCTGTAAGTGACATCTATTAGCAGACTGGTTCTAATTCTCCTTACAGCTTGTTGACTAGGATAATTTGAAACAGTCTGACCCCTGAAGCTTATAATCTTGGTTTCCTTATGTTCACTTTTATGCTTAATATTGGACATTCAGAATTCTAAGTGCCTCTGCATGTCCCACCTATATGAAAATGGTTCATACATGTATGTGGCTTTAAAATTGTCATGCTTTTGACATGCTTAGGCATCTGCACATCTTCTAGATAAGAACTAAGAAACAAAGATACACGGTATGATAAAAATGCAAAGTGCTCAGTGTGATATTGGTACAGGCAACTGAATGGTTTATAATTATTTTAAACAAAAAAGTACATGAAGTAACTCCAGCCAAAGACTTTTAGTGCTGTTATAATAATAAAACTACAGTCTGGGCTACAGTTAGCTGAACTCTGACAATACCTTTGCATACCTTCTCCACCCTCCTTCTCCCTACCCACAAATACATGGTATAAAAGAGAAGAATGGGGTAAGCAAAAGCAGACAGTAATGTACTTTTTTTTTTTTTTTAATAAAGAAATATATTTTCCATAGTTCATTGCTATTTACTGAAGTTCTAGTTCTGCCACACTTAAACAAGCTGAGAAACACTTGCCCCAAAGTGTTTTCTTGTATCTTTCAGTGGTGCAACTTACTGTACAAGATACAACACAGTGGAGGAAGTATGGCAGAACCAAAAGTACTTTATTTTCAGTAGATTTGTAGAATTTCATATTCTGTGTCTAATCAGTGCTGCAACTCAACCTTCAGTAGCTTTCTGCCTAATAGGCACTTTTTTGGTGTTAAGTTCACATTTAAAGTGACATACAGCTTATATTGTCCTGTATATGGCACTTGAGAACACAATAACTATAGAAGTGATTTCTGCTATACTTCGGCAGAAGGATGGGGATGAATTGAATTTATTGCAACTGGGAATACTTTTGCAATCCCAGTTCTCACTCAGAAAATACAAACATACTTCTGAACACCTGGGGATATCACCTAAAATGTACATATATCCTGGAGTCTGGAATCACAGTCACAGTAACTACTTTCTCAGAATATAATAGATCCAGTTATGGTCACTATTCTTTGTGGATAAGTGGGTTTACTGTAAATACAGCATGTAGGTGTCTTTTCTTCAAGTTGCTGTGGGCTAGACAGAAGTCAAGAAAGAGGTGTTCCACATATTTCTGTATATTTAGATCGAAGATCAATTGTTGTTTTGACCCCTAACTACAAGAGAACATTTCCTTTCTGTTACCTCCTTGCTCTGAATGAATGGCAAATGAGAGTTTTTAGAACAAGCCAGAAAATGAAATCTCCATTCCACATAAATTTTTGGAATTCCAAACAATGTATCAAAAAATTGCCTAGAAATAGAACTTTCCATGAAACTAAAAAGCTTTATTCCCACATTGACTTTTCTGCTACACAACAAAAGAATGTTGACTGGAGAAGGATTAATTTTAAAAGGAAAAACTAAATCAGGAAGTAATGAGGGAAATTATTTTTTTTCTTGCTTTAGCATGCAGACTGTCAGACCAACATGCACTCCTGTTGTGCACAAATAGGGAGCTGTTGTTTGATTTGTGAGGCACTGGTAACACGGAAGAAAAAAGAAGTCAACAGTAGGACACCACATTAAGTAAATAACTTTTTGCATCAAGCAAATTATTGTTTTCTTATCTCCCTCACAAGTCATTTTAGCTGTGCATCCTGCTTTGCAAAGCAATGCTGTGAAATAATTCCATAAGCAATCACAAGATTACAGCTCTGAAGGGTGAAAAGATAACAAAAGAGAGGCAAAGAAAAGTCAACATTTTCTTAATTAAAAATGTGTAGGTTGTTTGTATATAAGTGTAATAAAATAGTATTTCAAAGGGTAAAAAATTGTATCAGCTAAGAACATAAAAAACCCAAAGCATTTTCTCTTTTATGTTTTTGTTTTTAGATGTAGGAATTCAATTTTAATGTCTTCTTTCCATGAGAAAGAATTAATGTTTTTGACATGCATTTTCCTTTTTGACAATATTTTACTTCCCTGGAGGTTTTCATTATTTTTTTCATTGTACTGTGGCTGGCAGCCACTGTATCTCTCAGAAAATAATGTCAAACTGCTAATTACCATGAGCAATGTTTAAATAAGCTGATCTCATCTGTTAAATTTCAGTTCCTTCTTTCTGAAACAGTAGCTGAACATCAGACTGCACCATTCTCCTAGTGGCTTATGCATCTCCTTAATTATTTCACTCGGTCTGTTATGCCTTGTATTCATATTTTTCTTGGGTAAAACATCTGTGAATACAGGTATTTATTTTGCAACCATTACTCTGCCTTTTTTAATGATATATGGAACTTGCCTAATCCAGTTTGCTTATGATTGTCTTCTCATCACAAAATTCAGTACAATGCCTTTTTGTGTGTTTGTGTGTTGAGATAGATAGGAAGAAATTAGAGGAAAATAAAAGAGGAATAAAAAGAGGCATGGTGAAAATGTAAAGCTTGTTCCAATCATGAATACTTCCTGCCAAGATTTCATTCCCCAGAAAGTATGAACAAGACAAGTGCTTTGATTAACGTCAAGAATATTTCAGGCAATAGTATTTACAGAAGTATGCAGGGATGACATTGCGTAGTAAGAAAGTATCATAAAATCATCAGTGTTGATACAGAAAAAGTATTACTGCCTTTCACTCTTTAAAACAATAATTCCTGTATTATTTTTCATTGATCTATTATCATGCCCTGAGACAAAACAAAAGAACTTCCACAAGAAGCTTTAGACAAAGTTGAAAATGAGGGAGAAAGTTTCCAAGACACAAACGTAAACCTGGTCTGAGATTTTGGCACTAAAATAATTAAATTAATTTAAAAATGCAATCTTATTGTGAAGTTTTGATTCTTACTATTTGAAAATGAAATTAATTTTGCAATGGAATTCAAAAGACATTAAAAAGGGTGATGACACCACTTAATTTTAATTATTTTCCTCAGGAAACTGAATACAAAAATAATTTTAGTAGTTCTCTACGTTCAAGTACAGATGTAAAGACCGAGCTTTTCAGCTTCCCTCTTGTCCAGAACTAACTGGGATTGGCTGCAGTTTGACATCACATCCTACACAGTATGCTCAAGCTGCAGATGCATGTATACTTATCATAGAATCATAACATAGAATGGTTTGAGTTGGAAGGGACCTTAAAGATCATCTATCTCCAACTCCTCTGCCATGGGCAGGGACACCTCCCACTAGACCAGGTTGCTCAGAGCCCCATCCAACCTGGGCTTGGACAATTCCAGGAAGCAGGCATCTGCAGCCCCCCTGGCAACCTGTAACAGTGTCTCACCACCCTCAAAGTGAAGAATTTCTTCCTAATGCTTCAACTAAATCTACCCTCTTTCATCTTAAAACCAATCCCCCTCATCCTATCACTACATGCCCTTTTAAGAAGTCCCTCCTCAGCTTTCCTGTAGGCCCCCTTAAGATTCTGGAAGGCCACTATGAGGTCTCCCCAGACCCTTCTCTTCTCCAGGCTGAACATCCTCAACTCTTACAGCCTGTTCTTGCAGGAGAGGTGCTCCAGCCCTATTATCATCTTCATGGGTCTCCTCTGGACTCGCTGCCTGTCATTTGTATACTGGGGATCCCAGAACTGGTCACTACTCCAGGAGGGACCTCACATGAGTGGACTAGAGTGGGAAAATCACCTCCCTTGACCTGCTGGCCATGTCTCTTTTGATGCAGCCCAGGACACAGTTACTTTCTGGACTTCAAGGCCAGTCACTGCAGTCACCAAGGTGCTCTTTTCTCAAGTAAGTAGTCCATATAAGTCTATATTGCTTTATATGTAAGTCTATATGCTTTTTTAAATAACATGGAAATACAACTTTCAGCCACACTCCAGTTCAAGATCTTCAGAATATCCCCTGGTCAGAACGAGCTCACTGAATGATTTAATAAAGATGTATTTTGACATGTAGAATTCATGAATAAAAGGAAGAAATCAAGATTATTATTCAGCTAAATTTCTTTCTAAGGATATTCAGATTATAACTGTCTTCAGAACTTGAAAATTTAAGAGCTCTTATACTGCCATTATGGCAACACTATTGGTTAGAACAGGTTAGATAAGGAGATCACAGTTTCCATGACTGAGGGGTTTTAAGATCAGACTAGCCAGACATCTTCCTGGAGAGTCCAGATATCTTTGAATTTTTTGCTCTTCACTGATTATATGGAGAACCTAGTGAGACTAGCTTCAAAGCCTGTTAGGTGCTAATAATAAGTGCTGTGAGATCCCCATTATTGCCACATTTAGCTTCTTTTTGTTTTCTTTATTATTTTTCTTTTATGTGAACTACGTTAAAAAAATATTTGGAAAATAATATATTGTTCAAAAAAATCACTTACTCCTTAAAAAAGACAACAAAATAGGTCTAATCAGATAGCTTGACTGAAACTGTAGTCAAGGTCTACACAAGGAAGTTAGATGACCCAAAAGACTTAGTATCATATCAGAAAACAACAAAAACATAGGGAAGAGAAGCCACCTCTTAAGATAATCTCTGTTTGAGCTTTTTGAGTGTCTAAAACTGTAGGATGGCTGTGAAAAGCAGCAGATCAAATGGGATCAGATAAACTAGTTGGAGTTAGTTGTGCAGTGGACCCTAGAGGCCCACACATCAAAATGCCCTGATACAGCTTTCTGGCCATTCATTTTCAAATATTTATATTTGTTATGACATTTTCTTGGAAAAGACCTAGAAGGGCTGAGAGCTGTGAGACACTTCTCCAAAGCAACCTTACTATAGTGTAAACATCTTTTGAAACAAATTCCACTAAACAGAAAAAAATACATCTGGAGAGAATATTCTTGGAAAATTAGAACTGTAGATTATTGTTGTTGGCGCTTTTTTTTCAGTTTTATACTGTAGGCTTTCTAAAGCAGCAATGTCCTCGGTAGGCCTTTCGACTTCCCATTTTTTAAATAAAATATTATTGTCTTTTTTATTTTAGAACTAATCCAATTATGGAAACTGTTGGAGTATGGAAATGCAAGTGAAATAGTAGGTGGAAATTTCATTTCCCTCTCCCGAAGAGCTTAGAAAGTTCTTTTGTGGGAAAGGCATGGCTTGAATTAGCTCAGCACTAATACTTTCTGAATTACAGGCTGCATTTAGAGGGTGCTACTGTTTTGTTTTCAAGCATAAACCCATGCAAATGCCAAGATCGCATATAGTAACTACTTAATTTTCTTTCACAATTGTCTTGAATATATAAAAAATGCAAAGCTGGATATTGTACTTTGTATTTTCATGGTAAATTCATTCTGCAATGTAACTATGCTTTAAAATTGTGCCCTGGTTTAGGCATATAGTCTCATTGAGTTTGCTATGATCTTGTCATTCTGACAGGGTATTTCCAACTCCTGCATCCTGAAGACTGATGTGAAAAGACAAATGATCTATACCAAGTCTGGTAACTTGATAATATCTGATTTTGTATATACAACCCTTCATTTGAAAAATGAATGCAATATACAACTTCTCCATCTGACTGAATTTGAGAGGGAAAGATGATGTCTGATAGCAGAAAAACAGGTTATCTTGTTTACATACCTACCAATGTAGTAACTATTGCTGAAATAAATACTAAAAGTTAACTTTTTCTTATACATAAATGATGATGTGCTTACAATTATTTAATTAAATTGGAGTATTAAATTAGACCCACAATGACAATCCAAACTTAGGACTGGTTTGTGCATGTCACAAAAAGTTGGGCTCAAAATGTAAAAATTGTACAGATTTTCAATAAGCAATTTTACATGGCTTTTTTTTAGCTTCGCTAAAAAAGGTACATGTTCAATTCAGAAAAAAATAGATTTCTAAAAACCAACCAAACAAATAATAATTTTGAACCTCAGAGAACCATTAGACTGAAGGTTTTCTTTTGTATAGCACTTTACTCACTCTAGCTCTTTACCTACATTGTCACAGAGTAACTTAGAATGTAAAAGACATTTTATTAGGCTCTTCATGTATTGTTAAATGTAATTGGTATGGGTGCATTCAACTTCAGAATTCATGTTTTGTTGCACTTTCAGAAGTCTTTTTTTAATAATATATTCTACTTGTGTACTGATTTGTGGCTATTTCTGGAAAGAAGAGTTCATGGAAGAATAATACTCAAAGGCAAAATCCTACAGCTGAGGAAGAATATTGCAAAACATACAGCTGGGATTTTGCATGATTTAGAAGACAGACTGAAATTCTTCTGGAATTATTTTTTTTACAGTTGGGGTACTAATAGTAACAACTGGAAAAGGATCAATGTTTTGTTTTGTTTCTTTAACTTCAGCCTGTACATATGCAGAAAATACCAAGAATCACAAAGTTAGGATTTAAAGCTTCACCAGAATTTTCACAAAGATATGCATATATTAAGATTTGAATTATTCTGTTGTTGAGTTAGATTTAATTTGTTCAATTAGGCTCTGGTTCTCACTGTTTCTCAGATTTTCCAAATCTGAGTTGGATACTGTCCCTTGGACTCAGAAACTTCAGCAATCACATTCTGCCTGCCACTGTGCCCAGTATGTCGTTCAGAGCATATAACAATTTGAGTCATGAAGGTCAGATCCTCAAAAAAGTTAATTCTCAGCAATGGCAATTAAGGTACAAAGCTCTTAGAAGTCTGCACCTCAGTTCCTCAAAGCACTGAGCATCTCTAACTATTCAAGTTTTCCATCATTTACTGTCTTTTTCTGCTGTGTCAGCACTGAAGCAGTCTTACAAGCCAAAAAGCTGAACTGAACTGGAGAGCAGCTGACCATTCCTAAAATTGCTGTTTTATCTCCTAGAAGGAATGAAATAAGCTGACAGGCTGGTCATTTGCTTTCCAATAGCAATTGGAATAAACATGCAGAAATTTGTGTGTGTTTGTTGTGAGGGCTGTTAGCTAGGGGTTTTTTGCTGTTGGAGCTTTTATCTTTCTGAATTTCCTTTTTTATTAAAATTCTAAGAATAAAATAAAAATAAATAAAAAAAAAACAACCCACAACAAAACCTCTCACAGCTGTGCTATTCATTCACTCTTGTTATCTCTTGCTTGTTTGTCAAAATGCAGAGATCACTCATGTCATGGCATCAGTAAGCAGAACCCATGGAGGCTAAGCAAATCTATGTCCATAACAGCATCAGCAATGAAATGGCCATTCTGTTAGGGAGAAACTGGCTGCGGGTCTCAGCTGGCAGCTGATATTGTTTCACTATCAAGGTCAAGAATAGGACAGTGTCCTAGCAGCAGGTGATGGTCAGTTGTTATTGGAAGAGGAAGAAGAGACACTCAGACCTGCAAGATTCACAGCCTCCATTCCTAACAGAAAGGAAAAAAGGTACCAGAGGTTGGTAATAACCTTCTAAAGGCCTCACCTGTCTATTGCAGATCACTACCTAGAGCTTGTTGCTTTCAAAGAACTCAGCTTTTCCAAATTACTATAAACTGGAAGAAGTTAATCTCTCACAGTGATCACAACCCCATGTGCTTTTCCATTTGTGTCACACAGTTACTTTCAGGAGCAACCTCAAACTGATCAAAAGTGAGTATCAGTCTGGGAAGGCGGGAGGATCATATGGTATATATGTTATTTTTCCTAGTTAGAGATTAAAAAGGATTAAGAATCTAGGTACTCCAGAAAAATATGTATATTCCAGGATTCTTCCTTGACCACTGAGATGATGTTCCAGATATTCTTGCATATTTCATACTTTGAAATAGTTAGTTAATTTGCTATACTAATTATAAAAAGGAAGATCAAGGATTACTCTACTCAAAGGAGAGGAATAGGTAGATGTAGGTGAACTTGTGTATAAAGTTTTTTCATGCCTTTTTTTCCTAGCAATCTTCATCAAACGAGCCAGCTGTGATCAAGTGACTAATAGATTTAAGATGGTATCTTTCCAAAATACTCTGCAGGAGGTGATCAGATAAAATATTTGCATCTACCTGGGCGGGGGGGGAATAAAAATGGCAGCCAACAAGACTTTTTTTCCCTAAGAACAATTTTTTTCAAATATTCAGTTTCCTCCCAAACTGAATAGCAGGGTGGGTGCAGAGAAGTCACTGAGGTAATTTAATTTGTCTTGGCTTTAATAACACTTTTGATATTCTTGCATGATCTTACCATAAATTATACATGAAACTCAGTCATGATGAAATGCTTTCAAGGAGGATGCAAAACCAATTGAGTAAGTAGCGTGGAAGGATATGTTAAATGGAGTTCTGCAAGCTCTTTCATTGCTTATCTCCTCTTCAATAGTTTCATTAACACCTGAATGTTGCAATGGAAAATGTGCTCATTAAATTTGTAACTGACATGAAGATATGATCTGAAAGAACCATATGGGCAAATACAAAGTACAATATCTGAGCAGGAAGAAAAAACTGTTACAACAGTAGGATGGAAGAGAATTAGCTAGAAGAGACCTGCTCCAGAAGGGGTCTGAAGCGGTTATAGAGCATCATAAACTGAAGGAGTTTCACACTTGTTTAAAAGGCAAACATCTTATAAGAGAAGCATAACCAGAGCATGTCATAAAGTAATCCTGCTTTACTTAACACTGATAGTGCTTCAGTTGAAGCAGAGCTCTGTGTTTCAGAAAGGAAATAATTAGAAATAATCAACAGGCCAGAGTTGGTCACAAAGTAATAATTTTAAATTCAGCAAAAAAGATTCAAATTTGATATTGTGAGATACGTGGTAGCAAAGCTCCCTTACCATTATGCAAACAGATTGCCTAGGAAGGCTATGATCAGTGAAGATCTTCAGGAAGATGTTGGAAACCACTTGTCAGGTATGATACTGGCAGACTTGATTATGTGACAGTGACAAGATGAACAATGGGACCACCTGAGATTCTTCCAGCACTGTGCTTCTGCAATTTTCTTTGAGTTTCTGCAGTTTTCTCTCTTTTTTAGAGTTTAACTCTAAAAGTTAGGTGTGTTGAATTCAGGAGTGGTTTACTAGGAAGCTTTGCAGAAGAGCAAATCATTCTGACATCTGCAGTTTTCACAGAATCACAGTCAAAGAATCACAGAATTGTCAGAGTTGGAAGGGGCCTCTAGTAACAGAATCATAGAACCATAGAATATATTTGGTTGGAAGAGATCTCTAAAGGTAATCCAGTGCAACCCCCCTACAATAAGCAGGAACATCTGCAACTAGACCAGATTGCTCAGAGCCCCACTTTGTTTTTCTTTTTTTCCCAGCAATGTATGAAAACACTAATTACTGCAGGTATTTTATTACATATGTGGAAAAATGTCAGGCTCGTCATTTATGTCCAATGAAAAATACACAAGATCATGTTTACTGGATTTGTAAGCTCAGCTCTAGTTACCATGTCACACACACTAAAACTATTTCCCCAAAATGTTTGTAAGTTAATTAGATCTGATTTTTCCCTCTCTTTTTTTTGAGCTTTTTATGAGAGGAATTTAAATCTGTGCCAGACTAAGATGGATGTGAAATGAATTAGGAAATTTTTAAATACCAAGTACAAACCTATTTGCTACTCAAATTCAGTAAGACTGAGCATTTTCATAAAATTTTAATCATATTGTTCTGTTTTTAATACCAGATTACCCTATTAATTACAACAGCTACATAGTACTGCCCATGACAATGTATATATTCTTTCCTCTGTTCTCAGAAATCAGCTATAGAAAAGTATTTTAAGAAAATGAGGGTGGGTTGCCTTAGGCAAAGCACCATTCTCTTCCTATTAGTCAATGTTCCTCCAGACTGAAAAGGGTTTTTTAGTTTCTGCTTAGGTGGGTACCTGATTCTTGAAGTATAACAGCATCTAAAAGTTAAACTCAATATTCTTGATAAAATGGTAATTACAGCAGGTAGAGCAGAGCAGAACAGGAATCCAGATTTTGAAACTTCAAAAACTGCTGAGAGATATAGCAATTTTTTACAATAAGAAAAAAAAAAAAAAATTCTGAAGAAAAGAGGAAGTATGTCATAAGGACTGCAGCATTTGGACCAGGAGAATTAAAGCCATAAGGTCTGCAGCATTAAAGCCTTTAACATTTTTTTCTAGATTGAGAAAAGAAAAGCTATAATTTTGCAAGCTTGATTGGAAAGCAAACTGAATATTAAAACAGGTTTTAAGCATAAAGGATATAATATGAAGACATATCAGCTGCAAAACTGTAGGAGGAAACTGGTCTATCCAGCTAAAGCTAGCTCAAAATATCTGAGGTCAGCGTCAGATAGACAGAAAAAATAGTATAAAGGATGTGCATAGGAAACTCTATTTATAGTTCCTTTCTTGCCTCTTTGCCTAAACCAGTTTTAGACCTAAGGTGCAGGTATAATCTTTCAATTTATGTCCACTAGTAATGTCTTTTATCTTGAAGCTCAGAGGATTCAGTGATAATTCTTACTGGCATGCAGAAAGAAGAGAGGCCCAGAGCTGCTCCTGTCTGAGGTTCCATAAAGCAAGAAACCTCTGGTTTCTTTTCTGGGAAAACTATATAACTGAGTGGACTGATGTTCATCCACCTTTCATCTGAATTACCATTTCTGGAAAAGATCAGTGAAGATTTGGTAAATATTTCCACTAGCAAGGTAACAAAACAGTAATTGAGCCATGAGAGGAGAAAGAAAAGGGTGTGGAACATGCATTTCTGTTGTCCTGGCAAAAATTTCAGTCCCACATCCTGAGGCAGGTGAGCTGTGGGGACCAGTCCTCAAGATACCCAGAGTGAACAGAGACATGATAGTATCACTTCTCTTTAAGTACTCATATGATACTGATTTACTTTTAGACTGGTGGTGCAAGTGCAGTTTGTTTTGTTTTTAGATATAGAGATGCATCTGGCTGTGATACTGGTGATGCAACACTGAGAGCTTTTGGGTTAAACTTCACAGGGAAACAGTGATACAGCAATGCCTCTCAAAACAATATTAAACACAAACTGTAATTCTTATACCATGAGTAATGGGAACACTCATAAATGAGATCTTGCAGCACTTCCACTAAAGTTAGTGGGCCAAACTGCTGACTCTTCATACCCAAGACAACAAAAGCTGATTGGAAACACAAAAATAGAGGAGCAGTGGGAAAGAAAAAACATAATTAGTGTACAACTAAATTTAAAACAGTTCTGAACTGTGAATGAAAAATCTAACTGGATAAATAGATAGCCCTTGTCTTTTGTAAAGTACTATCTTTCCCAAAGAAAAATGTTCAGAAATAGGTTTCTGGTGTGAGGCATATGAAAAATATTATTAAGCAAGGTTATCCCAAGGGAATTTCGTCTTGTGAATTTCTGTGTGGGATCGCAATTGCAATTATTTGTCACATTTTCTGAATAAAATCTTAGATAACATTTACAGTTGATACTATCTGGGTGAATAGTAATGTAAATAATATAGGCTGCTGAGAATTTCCATAGGAATTACTTAATTATGCTTCAGGGGAAGAGGAATATAAATTTAGAAAAAAACTCACAACAACCTATTGTCAAAACTGAAATAACACTTCCTCTTTATTCAGGTGACTGTTAAATTATGTGACAAATTGCCTAGTAAAAATAATAGTTTGGGTTTTCCCTTCCAGTCAGATCAGGCTGGTACTATTCACCATGCAGTGCAGGTTGCCTGCTGAGTGTCAGAATAAGAGGCTCATGAATGTCAATGGTGCAGATACCAGCCGACCTTAGTCTGAACTCCAGGGAAGCTATATAGCTTCAGTAAAAAATTAAGTTCAGGATTGAACACTCCTGTAACAGAGTTAATCTCAATACATTCGAATGAAATGTTTAAATGTGCAAACAGTGAAAATTTCCATCTGGGAAAAAAATGCTTCAAGATTAAATATGTAAACATTACTCCGCTGAAATTTTTAGTAGTTGAGAGTTGTTTGAGGAGCCTAGCAAAGAATATTTTGTGGGATAGAAAAAGAACCTCCAATTTCCCCCACAGATTATTATTTTTGATCATTTTCAATGAACTGCTGTGGGAAAATTCATCAGAATGCTCCAACTAGGCATATTTATGGCCTCTTTGGGAACCATAAACACTGAGATATCATGGAAGTACTCAGCCAACTGATGGATTATATCCTAAAAACTGGCAAAGGCAGATCGTCAGGAACTGACAAAACTTAGTGGAATGTTATCAAACTTTTCTGTTCACTTGCCATTTAAGACAAATATTTTGGAAAAAAAATATTTATTTAAAATAATTTGGTATATGAAGGAAGACAAAATATGAAGAACTAGTTAATGCAATTAGCTTCAGATCTTAGGGCTTTTAAATCACTAAAATCTGTTCAGTATTTACCACAAGACTGTCAGAGAAGACAAATATTCAAGGTAATGTATTTTGTCCGTTCCTACTGGATATGTCCACATCCCTACTGATGAGTAACAACGTTCTAAAGATAGTAGGAGCAGCTGTGAATTAACTGCATGATTTTTAAACAGAAGAAGAAACTGTTAACAGTAAATGTATTTGACTTAGTAAAATGTATTTTGCTAAGCAAAATCTAATTTTAAGGGATATTTTTTCCCTTCTTTGTTATAGTGTAACTTTAGCTTTACATTTCTAGACTAATTGCAAAAAGAATATGCCTGTGATAGTTGTGAATATGAGGCTGCATGAAAACTGTGGCATTCTGAAACAGTTCTGACACAGTTGCATTTCTTGAGAAATCTATTAATTCTGTTTGCTTTAATGCAATTTCCATATCATAATAGGTTTCAGCAAATAGGAAATCGGGTTTTGCTGTGAGTGCCATTGGTCATATATATTCCACATGAGGAATATTTGAGACATAGTAACCAGAATCATTTTCCAGTTAAGCCAAAAGCCCTTTGGAACAATGGAATAGTTTCTGCCTTAGGGAAAAATAACCTACTCACTCACTGTAGGAGTTTGATGTGATTAGCTGTAAATCCTCAGCAGAAACAAGGAAACAAAGAAGTAGAGTGTCAAAACTGGTGCTTGTGGACTCTGGACCTTATGAGTAGCAAGACACTATTCTCTGATTGAAGGAACTATTAGGAATGCTTGACACTGGTAGGCTCATGGGAGCATAATGTAAAAGTCAGCAGATGACTAGAAAACTTATGACTAGAAAAAATATGATTGTACAGAGGTCATCGGATGCAGGAAAGAGGAACTGCGATGCCTGTATGCTTTGTTGACAACCTAAAACATGCTCAGATTTAACACAGACTCAGAGAAGAACAGCAAAATTCTTTTCAATATCAGATTTGACCTTTATGTATAAAGGCAGGGAGATACATGGCAATGCAACAATGCCACGCACTGCAAGAACTCATGCCATGTAGCACTTCCTGATGGTCCCTGTAATCTGTACTGGCTTTTTTTTTTTTTAATCTATGTACCATCTCCTGTACTTTGGGCATGACTAAAATAGATTCTTCAACGTGTGTACCCTTACTTTTTTCCAACACATGGTGCTTATACGTTGGAATGTAAAATAGTGTAAGTTGACCTTGGCTAACTGGCCTACACAGCCACTCTCTCATTCCACATCCTCAACAGGATAAGGGGAGAAAATAAGATGAGAAAGCTCATGGGTCAAGATAAAGAGAGGAGAGATCCCTTATAATTTATGATCACAGACAAAACAAACTTGAGAAAAACACCTTCCCTCCCCCCACGCCTTTTTCCCAGGTTCAACTTCAGTCCTTCATTCTCAACTCCTCTCTCCTTCCCAGTTATGCAGAGGGGATGGGGAATGGGGCTGTGGTCACTACATAACAGCTGTGTCACTTCTTCCTCCTTACACTTTTCCTGTGTTCCAGCACAGGTCCTCCACAGGCTGAAGCTTCCTTCAGGGTCTATCTACCTTCTCCAGCATGGGCTGCAGTGTGCATATGTTCTGACATAGCACTTCATGGTTTGCAGTGTGCATATCCATTCTGGCTCGGTCCTCTCCACTGGCTGCAGAAAACCCTCTGTTCCACTGTGGTCTCTAGAGGGGTTGCAGGAAAACCTCTCTTCCAACACCTGCTCCCCACTCCTTTCTAGTGTTCACAGGACTGTTTCTCTCATTTTCTCCCTTTCTCCTCAATAGCATTTTGACCTTTCTACACAGGCTTTCCCCAAGGTGCCCCACCCAGAACTGTGGGGCTCCGCTGCGCCTTCAAGTGTGTCCACTGGAGATGGCAGGAAACAGCATGTCCTACAAGGGGCAGCCCTGGCCCCTCCTCATAGAGGTCACCCCTGCAGCCTTCTCCAGATTGCCAACACCTTGACACCTACACCAATACAAGTAGCTGTCAAATGACAGGTCTGGAGGAGTATGTTAGTAGGGAAGGGAACTAGAGGCTTGTTGGTGATGGGTAAATAGGAGAATATGTCAGCTGAGCTTCAAGACTCCATTGGAAATAAGATGTGCTTGCTCAGTGAGATCAAGTGGCACAATTAAGAACTATGGCTGGAAATCTCAGGAACACTGACTGCCCACATTAAAAGGTTGGTAAAGAAAGGAAAATTACAACAGCAGAAACAGAAAGTAGGAGAAAGATTATATTTTAAAAGATAGTTCTTAAATTCCTGTTATCTTCAAAGTTGTTTTTACTTTGTGTTTGTGTTTCCAGCTGAAATTATAAATACAGTGTATTTGAAATGCAAAAATGCAGGATTCAGACAATGAAGACACAGAAGCTTCATTTTGAACTCTATTAATCCCAAAGCACAATAGCGATCAGGGATTCCCGTGAATTTTTTTAATCCCCTGCACACTTTTGGTATAATAAACTGTTTTGCTGGCTTGTTTGTAAGACAACTTGTGTTACAGTCTGCAGCCTAAGCAATTACGGAGCTCATTTGAATTCTAATATCAGCTACTTTTTTCCCTTTCTAAGCATGGGGTCTAAAGGAGACATTGTAAATTCTGGGGATTCTAAGGGCTTGAGAGCTCAGCAAGTTTTCTGAGTTTACTAAAACTTTCTTCCATAATTTAAACTCCTTTCTTCAAAAAAAGGCATTCAGTTTAAGCATAACCTTTTTTTCCCCTGAGTGCTTAATCCAAAACTCATTGAAGTTATTGGAAAGACTTCAGAGTGCTGCATCAGACTTGAAATGGAAGTCTATGCCCTCTATTACTGATGAAAGCTCTGCACACAGAGAGCTACCAAACGACAGCTATTTCATGTACTTCTCTTTCAACAGTTTCATTCTGTATCTTCCACTCCCTGACTTTCCCTTTGCTTTCTGAACTAGTTTTCCCCTCCATCCCTTCTTTTCTCTTTCTCATCTTTCTTTTGTCAGGTTTTGTTCTATTGACTTGTCTTTCTGTCACCATACCTCTACATGGAGAGCAAACAACACACTGTCCAAAAATAATTTTATCTTCTTAGGGCTTCACTTGGTTCAGGAATAGACAGTAACAACTTGCTTTATAGCTCCAACTTAAGGACTTATCACTTGTGAGTAATAATGAAATTATTTAGAAGGGTTTTAATCACAGAGATTTTTTAACTTGAATGTCTAACTGTAGGCTTCTAAATGCACATTTAATTACCTAAACAATCAATGATTTTCCAAAATCCTGAGCATCCAGCATGTTTAAAATGTTATTACTCTTAAGAGCCTAGATAGATTTAAGAACCCAGTGTTAATCATCTGGATTACTTTTAAGATCACAATATTAATTACCTGGGTTTAACATCAATGGTGATTCTACCAAACTCTTTTTAAAAAATAATACCTCCATTTATTTTTTTTTAAGACCTTATAGAAATTATTTATATGCACAAAGAGAAAATTTTACATTCTGAAGTCTGACTCTGAAACTTTGTTGATTTTTTAATGAAATTCTGTGTGCCATGTCATACTCAAAGCACTGCAAAATTAATTTAAGCAAGGAAATTTCCAGTGATTTTCACAAAAAAGAATGGGAAAACAAAGTGAATTACCAAACCATGCTGTATTCATGACCATGCAGAGTAAGTTCTGAGATACAAAGTATTTCCAGCAGTAAAAACAATTATATACTAGTCGTGCTTCTGGTAAAAATCTTTTGAGTTGCATTATTAATTTCCTTACAACTATTTGCCTTTAGTGTTTCAACAAGTTGATCTATATTTTATAGTAAATACTATGAAATACATACCAGAGTGCATACAAATATAGTCTCCTTTTCACTTGTCCTCTTCACAGAAATTCTAGCTTTGCCCTTTAACAGTCCCAAGGTAAAGCAACACGGTAGGTGACTCACTGCTCTTCCACTGGATCTACATAATAACGTTTCCTTATATATCAGAGTTTGGCTTCCTATTTCAAAGCTAACTGCAGATAGCAACAGCTGGTATCAGACACAAAGTCTAAAATATTGATGAGCAACTGAAAAACATGCTGAAGAATGAGGTTCAAGATTGTTTGAAGTACCTTTAAGCACCCACGATACAACAAGCTGAGATTCCTCTGTGCTTCAATTATTTTCTTAACATAATTTTCTGTTCCCATAATTAGCCACTGAAATTCATTAAACCCCCACATTCTTTCTGCTCTATAAATTGTACATTTCTGTTTCAAATTCCTTAAAAGCACATTCAGAATTAATGCATACTACTTCCATAGGACATCATGCTCAGTATATAAGGAGTAAGTGTGCTGGTTTGGTTTGGCGGGATTTTTGGTAGCAGGGGAAGGGCCACAGGAGCTGCTCCAGTAAGAAGCTGAGAAGCTCCTTCTGCTCCAAAACCATCCAAGGAGCCATTAGAGGGACAATAGATGCTCCTCTGCGATTAACATGCGAAAGAACTGACCTAAGATCTGAGCAGAGAGAGCACTTAAAGAAAAAGAGCAGCTGTGCTGGGGAAGGAGAAGCAGAGCAGTGCTGGTGGTTGGTGAGGAAGAAGGGGAAGAAGGTGCCCAAGCAGAAGTTTCCCTGCAACCCATGGCGAGATGGCAGGCCCGATGGCATGATTGTTTCTCTGCATTCACAGAGAAACACAGTGCAACATTCCCTAAAGGTGCCAGGAGGAGTGAACTTGGCCAGTGGACTTGGATTTTGTGGCCAGTGGACTCTGACTGCACAGCTTTGGAACATGCGTGGAGAGGGGGGAGGAAGTTGAGTGAGTGTCAGTGGTGGCTGTTTCTTGTCATGTTAGGCACAAATCACAACAAGAAGGAAGTGGGGGGCGTTGGGAGTGCTGGCATTTGTTTTCCCAATGAACTGTTCCCAGAAATGGCTGAACACCTGCCTGCCCATAAGAAGTGCTGAATGAACTTGCTTTGCTTTGCCTATGCCTGTGGCTTTTGCTTTTTCCATTAAACTGTCTTAATCTCAATCCATGAGTTTTCTGACTTTTCTGATGCTCTCCCCCACCCCACCTCGGGAGACAGAGAATGAGCGAGCTGCTCTGTGGGACTTCATTTCCAGCTGGGGTTAAACCTTAACACCCATACATCATTCACATGTATATAGGTGAAGTACTGTGGTTTGTTGGCAACATGCTCTTGTATTCTTCATTTCATGCAACCAATTCTTACACTGTGCCACATAAGCATCAGAGATAAGTATAAAGGTTCTGCAGATTATTTCATTGTAAAACAGTCCTAACTATGGTAGTCACGTAGGGATAAGATAATAACAGTCTATACATTGCAACAGCAATGAATGGTGACAAATTTTACACTAAACAAGCCTGGTAAAGAAATCTTCACATGAAAAGGGGAACAACGGAGAAGAATTTTTCCTTTGTGTATTTAATTCATCACAATTGAAAGATAATATGCATTAAATAAGATGTATTTTAGGCAACTGATTGATGTTTCTATTTATATATGCATAAATCACTGTGTGACATTTAGCTTTAAACCATCCATAATACTCAGAGGTATTGTTTTAATTATATATGTGATTTTTATTTTTTCTTAATCTGTGGACATGATCTGACTTACCAGACACACAAAAAAGAAAAATATTAAAGGAAACCTGGCAAGACTTCTAGTCAGCATAATAGAAGCTAAGGAGTGATCAGACACAAAATGGCCAAATCATGACTTGCAGATGAGAAAACAGTTTCCAACAGAACATTCCAGCCAATGACTCCCATATAAAAGATGAACAAAACGAAGGTGTTTGAACATGGAGGGGAAAGTAAAGTGTCTAGAGCATGTAAACTATTTTACAGTACACACACGAATTACTAACCCACCTTATTTTTTTTCTGACGGTGATAATCTTTCTGAAGAACTGCTGACTTCAGAAAACACTGAGGAAGTCAGCATATCTGAAAAGGCTGTGACAAAAGTAGGTAGAAACATTTGAAAATTTGGTCTTAATTTCTCTGTCCCTCAAAGCGTATCATGTAGAAGATGTGTAATCATTTTATTTTTTACCCAGTAGATTACATAGAGGCATACTTCAAAATGTGCATACTACTGCAAAATAAGATAGAATAATAAGCAAAAGCGTAGAAAACCACTAATAATGAATAATGTCTGATTTAGTATAGCCAAATGGGAAAACACTGTGTTCCAGCAGTGAATACAGAACAGCATATTAATCAGGCATAAGCCTAATTGATCTAAGTCTGAACAACACAGAATTTCTGTGAACACTGCCCAGGAGTGTTAATGCTTGATAAAAACAAGTAAATAATTATTTACTTTTCTAGAAATTGCTCCTCTTTGCTGTAGCAGTCTCCTCTGTATTGTGGAGGGCTACTGAGATGTGTCTTCTCCCAGCACAGCACCTCGGGGTCAGAACTTGCATGACTAGATGCTGATGGCTGCATTTAATCAGCATATAAGAAGAAAGCAGTGTTGATTAGTGAATCCTTATGCCATTATACAGTGAAGCTGCCAGGTGAAGCTCACCCTAGTGCAAGAGCTGTAACACAGTGTGAGGATGAGGTGAATATATCTGAAGTGCACTGACAAACAGCTATCATTAATCATGAACAGAAGACTCATTAAAAACATCAGCTTGCATTTATTTTCTAACACGAGAAGTCACAAGACTCTTGTGGTTTTCTTAGTTATGCTGATATTTGAGAGAAAGCTATCATACTAGATTTCTCAAAACCTGATTTTTTATTTTTTTTTTCCACATTGTCCTATTTCCCCTATGCTCTAATGAGAATAGAGAGATTACAGCCCATTTAAACTGGAGCAAGAACGTAACTTGTTTCTAGTAGGAAAGCCTTTGTCTTCCAACAAGAGCATAAACATCAAATACCTTGTATTTTCTGAATTTTGGATGTTATTTTGTGAAATCACCTGTGTGATCATTATTCAGCAATGACCCAAGAAAAGAAACACACAATCCTTTCTGATTCTGAAAAGCAAAAACAGCAAAGGAAAAACATAATGCACCTTTTAGGCTTGCTTACTCTTATCAGTCACAGCAATAAGAGGGGTGCTTATTATTTGTCTGCAAGTAACTTATTTTTCTCTGAAGTAGTAAAGCTCCATTGGCAAGTGATGTTTGCTGTGGAACTGCACTCTTGTAAAGCTCTAGGACCTGGCAAAGAAATAATTTTAAAAGCCTCAAGTAATTTGCTGCATTTCATTTTGTAAAAACAGTTTTTAAGTAAAACAAATGCAAGATCACAGCTATAGTGAAAATACTTGGAGGCCAGTGTTTTGGGGATCCTTTACTGTAGGCAATCTCTCTGACTGTTGCTGTCACTAGCGCTCTTCTGAAGCATTTCCTAATTGGCTCCCTGAAAGTTCAGCTTCTTGCCCTTCAGAGAGCAGCACTGTGGCTGCTGTCAAAGAAGGAGCCACTTAATTCAGGGTATGATCTTAATAAAAATTGTCTTTCCAGAGGCATTATTGCATGTACTTTTTTGTTTTTTTTTCCCTCCTTACTTTCTTTCCTACATGAACAAAAAGGACACAAGAGCTCCAACTCCATGGAAACCTTCCAAGCAATTCCTGTTTAAAATAAAGAGCCTGGCCCTGCTTTCCGATGCATTAGTGTGAGGACACCTCCCACTAGACCAGGTTGCTCAAAGTCCCATCCAACATGTCCACAAACACTTTCAGGAAGCCAGCTTCTATAAATTCCCTGGGCAACTTGTTCCACTGTCTCACAAAACTTTTCTTCCTCATATCACATCTAAGTTTACCCTCTTTGTTTGAAACTGTTCCCCCTCATCCTATCACTACACGTCCTTATAAAAAGTCCCTCACCAGCTTTTCTGCGGGCATCCTTCCCATACTTGAAGGCCACTATAAGGTCTCCCTGGAGTCTTCTCTTCTCCAGGCTGAACAGCCCCAACTCTCTCTGCCTGTCTACATGAGAGAGATGCTCCAGATCATTTTTGTGGCTCATCTTTGGACTCCCTCCAACAGGTCCATATCCTTCTGATGTTGGGGGTCCCCAGAAGTGGGCACAGTACTCCAGGTGGAGTCCAGAGCATGACTCAAATATACTCTTGCCTAGAAATGGTAAGATTTGCCTCTGTTCCAAAAACTGCTTCACTATTTAAAATACAATGTGAAACTTTATCATCAAAAGGGACTGAGATTAGCCCAGGGACCTCTACACAGGGTGGCTTACCTTTCAGTCTTGAGCTGCATGTGATTCAGAGGCAGATCAAATAAATCTACCACACAGCTAGCAGCAGAGACTCTGTTGTAGGAGCTGCCCCATGATCCAAAATCCCAGTAACAGGAAAAAGCCAGCCAGCAACATGCAGAGTTTTTATTCAATAGGTCACCTGGAGTTTGCCACATGTACAGGAATACACAAATTGCTAATATTTCTTAGCAAATTTTGGTTTGCTGTTCATAGAACTGGGGAGACTGAACAGCCCACAGCACAATAGCTTGGACATGGTCTTGTGAGATGGGAGATGTGAGCTTAACTCATCTCAAGCAGACAAAAGAATTCTCTCTCTCTTATGCAGGCGAAGTGCCTAACTAACTGGGTTGTGGGGGGGAAAAAGCATTGGTGTCTCTTTGTGTTTTGCAAGCTGATCTTGTTATGTGTTGCTTCCTTTAAGAAGAGCGTAAAAGGGAGCATTTCGAATCAAAGGTTTGTCCTACTCAAAATAGATTTTTTTGAATGGATGCTTCTTTTCAGCAACAAATACTAAGATTTTTGTCTATTTGAACTGACTCCCTCTCTTCTTTCCCATCATTTGGCTACAAGGCAAACAGAGATTTTCTTTCTGCTTGTGCTCAGAAGAAATTACTGAGGTGTTGTAACCACAATCCTGAAAATCCTGCTGTCTTGGAGGCTGAACTCAGAGTCATTTTTGAAGCCATAACACTGGGTAGAGAATGCGTCAATTGACTTTCTGTGTTGCTGAAACAATATAAAAGATATGTAGCATTGCTCAGTTATCCAGTCTGTGTCACTGAGATTAGAAATAACATATTCATTTGTGTCGTGTGTGAAATTAATATCTCTACATGAGCTTTTCTCAAAAGTAACAGAAAAAAACCTGCTTTGTACAGTGTAAAATAGAAATAGAGTGGGGTGGGTTTTTTGTTTTGTTTTGTTTTCAAATAATACAGTACATTAATTTTTTCAAGCCTTTTCTCTTTTATTAACACAGAAGACCCAGATCCCCTTTAAATTCCTTAAACTATACTACAAAATTACTGTCATATCAACAATAGGGAGTGAGTATCGTCTCCTTCCAAATTCTCTTACACTAAATTACCTCCAGAAAGATCCTTTTTTAAAGAAGATTAAGAACTGTGAAAATGAGACATTTATATTGCCTGTGTAATGGCTATACATATATTAGGCAAATCCTGACAGAGCAAAATTATTCTCTGATTTCTTCCTCTCCTTTCATTACTTGTGGTCTTGTTTTGCACCTGTTCAGCACTTGTCCTTACAGATGCATTTAGCTATCGTTTAGGCACTTGCAGGAGCAAAATGAGAACAGATGCATCATAAGTACAAAATATGTGCTAAAAGGACATGCCATAATGGGAAATCAGAGCTGAATGGGAGGAAAAACAAAACACGGCAGGATACAGAGGATGCAGACCTAAAATTAGCATAGGATAGCTACATTGAAAAGACAAAATTCAGCAGATAAGGGCTCCTGGTTTATTGTCTAAAATGTGCCTATCTGCATTCCCAGGGAACAGCATCAATCTGTCTTGATTTCTGAATAAATTGAGCTCTCAAACAAAATCCCCCTAAAAGAAGGCTGCTCTATTTTTATCACTGTGACCTTTCTAGAAGGACTTCAGGGAAGAAGGAAACAAACTTATCTAAATTTCTAGTACCCAAAGTCCAATCCTGCTTTCCTATCTGCAAAATGTTGCTTGCCTGTGTTTGATAGATACCTAGCACTGCAACTCTGCAAAAATTTACGTATCGCAACAAGATTGCTTACAAGTTTGGTCTTCAGCTGCTTTTTTAACTGGTGTTGAAATATTATGTAAGAATCTAGATCCCAAATTCACTGATATTCATTGGTAGCTTTGAATCAAAACCTGAATTTAAAGAAATAACATTATAAGTGAGTAGGAAATTACACAGCATTGGAAGAAGAAATTTCTTACTAGATATATGAAAGTATTACTACCACAGTTAGGTGTTTTGCCTTACTGTACATTTCCCAAGATAGGAAAACCTTTATTTAATTAGGACCTTTATTGGGACTGTTAATACCTGACTTGAAATAGAGAATGAATATGTATTAAGGACTTATGTTCCAGAAGGAGAGAGTGGGTGCTATGGATAAAGGATTTTTATACAGAGCCTGTTGGATAGGGAAGGTTTTAGCATTTGTGAAGGCACTGTAGTGTAGTTAGATAAATGGCTGAAGTAATCGGAGAATTTTTAAGTTCTGTCTTTAAGGGTGTGATAGTGGGAGTATGGAAAAGGCAAATATGGTGCTTATTCTTAAGAAGAAATTCGGACTTAATAAATTGTAAACAAATAATATTATCTTCTCCCTTTTGGGAAAATTCTGAAAAAACAATTTATCTACCTAAAAGAATTTGAAAAATAATAGGCACAGTGGTCATGATATAGCTGTGTGTACCAAATTACATCAAATCAGTCTACTATCTATGAAATGGCAACAATGGTGTTGAACAGAGCAGAAACTGATTAATACATTCAATATCTATATGATTTAAAGTTTTTGATACTGTGTCAAGTAATACTTTACAAAAATATTTACAAAATGTGGCTTGCAAGGACCTTCTTGAAGGAGCATGTGAATATCCCTAATTAACTATACCTGAAGCATAGGGATCAGTGATATACCAGAATAGTAGGATGTATTAAGTGTGGCTTCATGGAAACCTGTTATGAGTATGAAGCTATTCATAATTTCATTAGAAATGACAGAGTACCGAGAAACTGTATTTAGTTTGCATGTGGCAGAAATGAAGGGCTGTAAAAACCTTGGAGAGCAGGAAAAGTCTTGAAAAGAATCTTTCTAAAAATAGAGAAATGGTCTAGAAAAAAACAAAAAGAAATTCAGTAATACACACTTGCAAAGTTTATGCTTAGGTAGGAAGAACTGTATGAACTACAGGATGCAGACGACTAATTCAGGGGCAGCTTTTCAGAAATGTAATTACATCCCAGATTTCAGCATGCGGAAACAATATCAGATGTTTGCTGCAAAAAACATGGTGTGATAATTGTTAAATAAACAGGAATGTAAACCTGAATACTTGGAAAGTTATCCTTCTCCTTTACTCAGCTCTGGTACAGCAGTAACTAGAATGACCAGAGCTTAGAAAGTGGGACCTATGGGAAAAGAGTGAAAGAAACAGGATGGAGAACAGAGAGGGATGCAGCACAGTAACAGCTCTGTGGTTCAACCACCTGTGACCCAAGGTCTAGTTCCGTGTAACATACCTGGGTGACTTTGCTTCTGGTTTACTAAAAAGATAGCTGTTTAACTGTGAAAGTACGTAAGTTAAAACCATACAAGATAAGAAATGTGACTATACAGAAGTGAAATTGCTGAGATGGCAGTGACTAGTAATTCAGGGACTCAAAGGGGAAACTAATTACATTAACCTGAGAAAAGGGTAGAGGTTTAGAAGACAACAATTCAGGCTGTTCCAAGAAGCAGTGGATGTTAATACTTTCCCATCTAACTGATAACTACTTAGCTGACATAGATTCAGTAAGCATGGTGAAGACACTAATGCTTAGCTTGCTAACTGCATGTATCAACCACTAAACACTTTTCTAGCCCATTATATAAGTTATATCTTGCTTGCAGATTCCTCCTCTGCATAGCAAGAGATGCTCAAGCTCACTGGCCTAGAGGAGCCACTCTGAAGCTGCCAGGTTGATCCATAGTAGAGTGGCAGACCTTGGCAAACAGGGTTTTTTTGGTTGGGGTTTTTTGTCTGAAGATTCCCTGTGGTAGGGAAGTGCTAGGGGAGTGGAGTGACATGCCGGGAGCTGGCATCTCCTGCTGGAGCCCCTGACAATATCTCAGTGTTGCCAGAGCTACAGACACCACACCTGCCTATAAAAAGCAGCCTGGGGAACACAAGCAACCAGAGTGCAACACAGTGTTGGCATGGCAGTTCATGCAGGGAGGGCCCTGCACTGGACTGGTAGGCCCCCAGCCCAGAGAAGAGCTCTTGGTCTCTGACAATATGATGACCACCCACCTCAGAGCCCGAACAAGTATAACTACAGAGAAAGCCTCTGTGTTGGCTGAAGCATCCACCCAAACTGAACTGGCAATGACGGAGACTTCAGTACAGGCAATATGTTGCAGGGAGTACCAAGTTTCTTCTCCAGGTAAAATGGCAAGTACCTGCACAAGGGGTGCACAAGTTAATGATCTATTACTTCATATGTCCAAGTTGCAAGAAACAGTCAAAAGGCTGCCTACTATTAGTGGATCTGCACTACAAGCAGAAACAGAGAAATAACATTGGCCCACTGTTAAACAAGAAAGACAAACTAGTCACCAACAATGCTGAAAAGGCAGAGGTCCTCAACACCTTCTTCACCTCTCCCTTTACCAGTGCTGTTGGGTCCCAGGCCATAGGAACAAAAATCCAGGTTCATGCAGACACCAACCCACAGCCAGTGAACTAAGAGATGGTGTGTCAACTATTACAAGAGCTTGGCCTGTACAAATTGATAGGTCTGGATGCCTTCCATCCTAGAGTGTTGAGGCAACTAAGGGGAAAAAAAGGAAAAAATATGGCCTTTGGAAAAAGAGGCAGGCACTCAGGAGGACTACAAAGATTTTGTGAGGCTATGCAGGGTGAAAATTAGAAGGTCCAAAGCAGAGCTTGAAATTAATCTGGCTGCAGCTGTCAAAGATAACAAGAAATGTTTCTACAAATACATCAGCAACAAAAGGAAGACTAAGGAGAACCTCCACCCTTTAGTGGATGCAGGGGGAAACATAATGATCAAGGATGAGGCACTTAATCTTGTCTTTACCTCAGCCTTCAGTAGTAGGACCAGGTGTTTGATGGGTACCCATTCCACTGGAGATGAAAGACAGGGATAGGGAGCAGTTTGAAGTCCCCATAATTCAAGAGGAGATGGTTAGTGACCTGCTGCACCACTCAGACAAACACAAGTCTACAAAGTCAAATGGGATCTACCCAAGGGTATAGAGGGAGCTGGCAGAAGTTGTCACCAAGCCACTTTTCCATCATTTACTAACCTCCAGGGAGGTCCCAGAGTGTCAACATGTGACACATACAGGACAACCATGTGATCACTCCCATTCATCATGGGTTTATGAAAAGCAGGTACTGCTTGACAATCTACACCTCCTTCTGTGACAAGGGCACCCATTTAGTGAATGAGAGAAAGGCTGTGGGTCTCATTTACCTGCCTTCAACACTGTTCCCCATAGCATTCTGGAGAAACTGGCTAAGTGTAGCCTAGACCAGTGTACTCTTCATTGGGTAAAACACTGGCTGGATGGTCAGGCCCAAAAAGTTGTGGTGAATGGATTTAAGTCCAGTAGCAGCTGGTCACAAGTGGTGTTCCCCAGGGCTCAGTGTTGGGGCCAGTTGTCTCCAATATCTTTATCAGTTATCTGGATGAGGGGATCAAGACCACGCTCAGTAAGTTTGTAGATGGCACTAAGTTGGGAGGGAGTGTTGATCTGGCTGAGGGTAGAAAGACTCTACAGAAAGACCTGAAAAGGCTGGATCAATGGGCTGAAATCAAAGGTATGAGGCTCAGCAAGGCTGGGCGTCATGTCTTGCACTTGGGTCACAACAACCCTGTGCAATTCTACAGGCTTTGGGTAGAGTGGCTGGAAAGCTGGCCAGGAGAAAAGGACCTGAGGGTGTTGTTTGACAGCCAGCTGAATATGAGCCAGCAGTGTGCTCAGGTGGCCAAGAAGGCAAACAACATCCTGGCCTGAATCAGGAATAGTGTGTCTAGGGAAGTGATCCTCCCCCTCTACTTGGCACTGGTGAGGCCACACCTCAAGTACTGTGTTTAGTTTTGGGCCACCCACTACAAGGGCGACGTTGAGGTGCTAGAGGAAGTCCAGAGAAAGGCAATAAAGCTAGTGAAGGGGCTGCAGAACAAGTCTTATGAGGAAAGTCTGAGAGAAATGGGGTCGTTTAGTGTGCAGAAAATCAAGACCTTATCGCTCTGTATAACTACCTGAAAAGAGGTTGTAGAGAGGTGGGGGTAACAAACAACAGAACAAGGGGAAATGGTCTCAAGTTGCACCAGGGGAGATTTAGATTAGATATTAGAAGAAATTTCTTCATTGAAAGGTTTACCAAACACTGGAACAGGCTGCCCAGGGAGGTGGTTGAATCACCATCCCTGGAAGCATTTAAAAGTCATGTAGATGTGGTGCTTAGGAATATGGTTTAGCACTGGACTCAGGAGAGTTAGGTTAATGGTTGGACTTCAGGACCTTAAAGGTCCTTTCCAGCCAGAACAATTCTGTGATTCTGTAAAAAGCAGCCTATTATGTGGAGGCTTACAGCAAGAATACAGTAACACCAAGGGGTTGGTGCAAAGCAGAAGGGACAAATATCTTCTCCGATAGTTGAGCAGCCAAAGTGGTTTTAGCTTCTCTATTGCTAAAGGTCTTGGCAGAAAACCTTAGACAGACATCTGTGAATATTATCATAACTATAGCTGACTTTGTCTCAGCGCAGAGGTGACGTGGGGTTGATTTTCCATGAGGCTTTGAAGCTTCAGGAAGCTTCAGAAGCAAATAGAAAGATGGAGGGAGATTAGACTTGTGTGATATTTGGAACACTGTGGCAGGAGAGATGTCAATGATTGTGCAGTTTCCTAAGGGCATGTCTGAGACTTGTGACAGTTCAATATTTAGCTCAACTCAAGAGAAGGAGGTGGAAAATAAGGTCATTAATCATAACTGTATTATAATGCTCTACTTCTCTACTTTATGCCTTCACTGACTACTATGGCTTGTTTTGGAGAGAGGCAGAATAAATAGATTAGAAGTACCAGAAACAGTCATGCTGAGGAAACGAGAAATTTCATGGGGAATAATTCACTCAGGCTCTCCAGGTACTTGGTATATACCATACAAAAGCCTCACTGCTGGTGACTAGATGTCTTCCTGCTGTAACCAGTTTATGTAGGGCTGGGCTCAGGTACACAGTGCAGTAGCATGCAGTAACCAGAGACTAGGTTGTACCAACATAATTTAGTGAATTCCATTACAGAGGAAGTTGAACAGGTTTATTACTTTGAATATTGTGTCAGTAATAATACAACAATTTCCTATCAAAAGATCATACCAAGGGAAAATAACTGGCAAACATCTCAAGATATCAGCATGTGAATCAGCATGCTGTTGGCTCTGTAGAACTGTGCCAGCTAAAGATCTGTTTAAAAAATTAAATTCCTGACTTGAATTACAAGTATTGCTTAATTTTATTTTTTTAAAAAAATGGTAATTAAGTTTCAATCCTATAAGGAGCAGCATAATTGTGTCCCAAAGGTCTGGAATAAGGTTAAACAATTAGACCGAATTTGCAAATGAATGTATCCTGATTGGCACTTGAAAGGATAAAAGGTTTATTTGAAGTCATTAGGATTTTAACTCGTGATTTCATGAAGTCCATTTGTATCAGGCTTAGTGCTAACCTGAAAACATCTCTCCAGATACCTTTGGACCTTGGATGGAAATTGAGCAAAGTTACCCTTCAGATTGTAACAAAGTGTGCACTGAGCAATCCAGCTGACTTCTTGTTTCAGTGGCTGAATATTAGGATTTATTATTACTGGTAAATTATTGATTATTGGGTCAATATATCTTGAAATTCAGCTCAACAAGCCACAACATCTATTTATCAAAGCAATTTTTAGAGACAAGTAAACCAAAACACAGGTAGATTTATGAACCTACCAAAGGTCACAGAAGTGAATTAGCAGCAAAACAAAGAATAGGTCTTCTGAATGTCAGCTTCCAGTCCAACATCCACAATACTAGGTTTAAAATGAGTAGTACAGAGAAACAAAGCAGCTTGACAGGATAGGAAATTGATGATAAATTATACAAGAAATATCGTTATAGATGTAATTTTTGCTTTTGTGTGTGGCAAAGTTCAGGTTAAATGCAATTCAGAACAATTTCTGGCTCAACTTTGCAGAACAGTGGTCCAAGCCAGTAGTCCATGCTGTTATATACACTGAACTACAAAGTGATGAGGCTGGTGGAAAAAAACTGTGGAATTCAATCATATCACAACTGCTGATCTTTTCAAAATTTCTTCAGCTATGTATGGAGATTTATCTCCAATTCAGCAGACATTAAATTTAATGGCATTCTTTCCTCACTGCATTAGCTTGATTTAGAATGGCAGCTAAAATATTTTTTGTAGCAGATAATTTGAGTTAATCTGTTGAATTATGTTTTCAGTCATTGTAAAATATGGAACAGTAAGCAAGACACAGCAGTGGATAAACCAAAAGAGTTGTGTAAAAACTAGTGACTGTACTGCATTGCTGAAATACTTGTACAGGACACAGGTTTTGTGATATTTCCTTTTCATTGATGTTGATATCTTAGAATTTCTAGAGCTGGAGAAGATACCTTGGAAGACAACCAAAGCCACATGGAAGGCTGTCATTAGATCCTGTTCATAGAATAATGTACAAGTAGTAAAGGGAGAAAAATTAAAATATCTTGAAAATAGGAAGAATTTAATTATTGACAGTTAATTATTTCATTTCTGTGTTTCCTAATCAGCAAATCTAGAAAGTATTTTAAGCATTAATTAACTTCTTATATGAGAGCTAAAACATAAAAAACAGATGAGATGCCTGGATAAGTGGAAAGAGTTTTGTAGTAAATAGTAATATTATGGATGAAAAATCTTCACAGACTCATAGAATATCTCAAGTTGGAAGTGAGCCATAAGTATCATCAAGTCCAGCTCCCTGTTTGTTCTTCATGGAACTACTTAAAACTAAAACATATGACTAAAGAGCAATACAAGTGCTCTTCTCTGCAACAGTATAACCTCTGCATATACCCACATAATGGTCTTTATTAGAATGAAAATAAATCTGTCGTTTGAGGAAATTCAGTCAAATTTTTAAAATAGAGCCTACAATTCCAAAATAAGTCGAGAAAGTGTTTAGAGATTAGCTTCATAAGTAAAACAAACAACATAAAAAACATATTTGGAAAGCTGTCAATCTAGTCACTATGGGTGTTGGTAAGTTTTCACCACTAAATAGGGATATGGAAAGATATTTGGAGTATATATCACAGTGTGAATACTGAAATTAACAGGTAATTCAGACATATTCCTACCTTCTGTGATGTCTTTCTTCCAAGTTCATAGAAGCAAAAACCTCCTTCTATAAAAAGCTCTTGGAGACTTATGTATTATTTTCAGCCAGAGACTGACAAATGTGTATGCTTACTCTGTCTTCAGTGAGATTCTGAATTCTCATGGGCACATCAGCCACGTTGCAGGATTTCCACACTGCTTTTGCAGGGGCAGTACTGACTGTCAAGGCCATGTCTCCACTTCCCTTACACCAAACTTCTGCATACACCAACTATTTAGACAGAGTATACCTAGCTATCTTCTTAACAATGTTAGAAGATGGTGGAGCCTTTTCAGTTATGTTACATGTTTGAGCACAGTATCCATTCTGTCAACAGATTCAACTGGAAAAAATCCTAAAAATGTCCAGGAGCTGGCTGGGATAAAGTAAATTCCTCTGTTACCTCAGATAGCACTGCCTAATAGGCCTAGCTAAGGGCAGCTACTTCCATGGATAAGCTTTTGATGGGAGAGTTGCAATTCTTGGGTCTGGCCACAGTAGTTATTCTTGCCTGTAGTTAATTAGTCCACCTGAGGAAGGTGTGATAACCTGCTGACACAGATGAGTGGCCTTAGAGCTTGTTCTGGCGGCCTCGACCACAGTTCTCTATGCCTGAATTTAATCACATATGTTGTATTCATCTTCACACTGTAATCCTCCTGCAGTGCTCCTGCAGATATCTAAGGGAGTGTTCTATTCAGGCCAAAGAAAAGCTGATTTTGAACTGCAAGAAGTTCCTCGTGATTTATTACAGGAATTGATAGACCTTTAGCTAAAAGGTGAGTGAACAAGTGTTAAGCATAAAGGATTTCGGGTGTAACAAGTTTAAATTGGAATGTCTGCCTGCTTGACTCAGGAATATTACCAGGAAAGCTGATGCTTTGCCTCATGAGTATGTGCTTCAGGGGTGTCGTGGACTGAAAAATAGGACAGCTGCTGTGTTATTGCATTGCTTCGCTATGGTGGTTACAGTTTATTTTCAGCAGAAATTGATCAGTACTTTGTTCTTTATCATTAGCTGTATATTTGTAATGCTTTCCCCTTGAAAAAGGGTGATTTAGGGGTACAAATATCACAGCAATAAATGGAATAAGAAGAGCCAAAACACGTCAGTTGGCTAGTTTTGTTTTCCTCCTTCAGCCTCTGAGCAATATGTAAAACTTTCCTAGACACCAAATAACTTGACCGCCTGAAGTCTGGTTTTGGATTTGATTTAAACTCTTGTGTGCCATAGACCTTTATTAAAGTTAGGATCCCTAAGATTAAGTTGTGTAACACTTCAGTGCCTTAGATTGTGTTTGTCACCCAGGACTCTTTTTGTTGGATAGTACTTTCAAACCTTGGGAATGGTCAAGCAAAAAAGTGCAAGACAAGTCTTGAAGAGATTCCTGGGCCCTACATGTCCTTTGCTGTGAGTTTTCTCCACTTCCTTGTAATTATGTTTTTGTCTCCCTTTAAAAAAACAAAACAAACAATCAACAAAAAAACACATACAAAAAAGTACAGTTGGTGAACTTTTTCATTTCCGAGAAACGGGGAGTAGGCTCTGGAAATCTCATAAAAATAGAGCCTTAAGTGAAAAAGTCACACTGATGAGCAAAAATCTGAATCCCTCAGATTAGATTTATCTCTGAATAACTGTACTAGACTTGAAATAATTCCTGTTTTCCCTTGGCAAATTTCCAGAAAAGAGCTACACATCTGACACACCTGGAGAACTCTAATGAAAATCATGGAGTATTTCAAAGGCCCTATTTAAGGAACATATGCTACATCCACTTATTTCTAAGAGACAGGTCTTGAAAGCCTTCAGAGAAGGAGACTCCATTCCAGTTAAAGAAGTGTAATTCCAGTCACTACTGGATTAGGACAAGGATAGTATTGGTAAAAATGACCAGAGATTAGAATATCAACATCCATAAAAAGCCTGAATTTATAAAGCCTCCTTGGAAAGACCTTGTTCAATTAGATGCCCTGTGATGTGTGTGTGAATGTGCCCTGAAGTAAGGGTGTAACATATTTAGACAGAAATTTTAAGATGGGTGGGAAAAATAAATTGGGATTTTCCACCCCAGTTTTCTCACCTCTTAGTTGCATGATCACAATATCACCATGTTTCCACGAAAGCAGCAATGCCCAAAAGAAGCCAGGCAGTATCCAGACAGCTAAACAAGAGAAGCTGTAGGATTCCTACAGACTAGAAGACATGATAAAGTTTGAAAATAAGTCTCAGAAGTCACCAAGTACAATAACCTGTACCTGAGAGTGTTCTGTGATCCATGCAGTGCTCCAGCAACGAGGTTTGGCAATGTAGGCAACAGAGCAAGTGCAGCAAGAATGTAACATGTTTAGATGCTGCTTAATGCAGAAGCTTTTATTCTGAGACACAAAGGTTTTGCCTGAAGGCACTGTAATAACCATTCAGGAGTATCGCTGCTGTCTGTCACCTACTCTGAATCATCATGATCATCAGTGACTCTGTGCTGTAACTGGTACTTAACGGGCTGGAAAACTCGAGGGAGGATTGGTAGGCTCATTTTACCTTTTCTTCAAGTTCATGCAGAACACAAACCACACAATTTTTCATCTTACTTCCAGTTTCTACTCTGTGTGTTTCTGAAGGACAAAAGTCTTACTCGTATTATTTGTGTAGGATTCTTTTCTTTGTTGTTTTTTTTTTAATTCCTCGTCCCCCCCCCAGAAAAAAATCTTTTGTGGCAAATAGTGATTTATTTTTTTTTTTTAGTTCAGTCACACATTAATCATTATGTAAATACTTTGTTTTGCAGACATACATGTGAACATGCACACATCTATGACCAATTTTTAAATCCGAGGTGTTTAAGCAGAGATACTATTACAGAGACACAGTTGTTAACTAGACCACCTTTATACACTTGCTCAAAGTCTTTTTTTCCATAGCAGCCAAATAAATTTGTCACTCAGCACTCAGAGCATTAAAATAAGTTCAGAATGTGCACAAAACTTTCTTGTGTAATATATATATTTTGGCTCTAAAACCCTTGATGTGCACCAGAGTCAAATTTTGTGGTGAAGAAGATTGTATTTTCTCATCCAGAAAGATTTTGAGCCTGGCTGGGTTAAAGCTGGGTTATGGTCTGTTAGTGTGATGGATATCATACTCTAAGGTTAGTGTCTGGAAATCCTTTGTGTAAGTTTATGTAGTCCCCAAGGGTGACAGTTCAAAATCTCTTAGCAAAATGACAAATTCATCTTCCGAAATATGCTCCTTAGCCTGAGTCACCTTGTCAAACAGGTGATAGCAGATGAAAATTCACTAGAGTTCAGTTCCTTGTCCAACAAAGTTATTGGCTTTCTTCACTGTTTCAGAGTTCAGAGCAAGCAGGCTGTCTTTTTTGCAAACTCCTGCAATCCCACATAGTCAATAATAATAAAACCTTGCTCTTTGACCATCACTGGGATTCTGCCACATCTGTCTGTTCTCAGGGGCCAGGGAGAGCACTGGAGGGAGGTAGAGCTGTTATTAGCATAGACTAATAGAGAGGGGCAATTAAATGTAGACCTGAAGGAATTTAACCATGAGTGGACAAACTATGCAAAAGTTGAGAACAGTAGACAGAAGAAACGTAACTAGAGGGGTGGACCTATAGCTAACCTATTTTACTAATGTTTCAGCTCAATTTTTCTGTTGAAGAACAGAACATTCCTTTTCATACAATTCCTTAAGCAACATTGTGGAAGAAAACAGCTGTTTTTTAACACAGCCAGAACCTATATGTTCTATAACTTCAAGTTCAAATTGAAAAATAATTGGAGAAGTGTTACTATGTCTGATCAGAAAGTATCTGACTTCAATTTTGTCTGCGTTTTCTTAACTTGGGCTTTCTTTTTTATGGGAACCCCCATCCAACCTCACCTCTGCCCCTCACCCTCTGCCCCATCCTGATCTCGTTCGTTATCAAAACACTTTTCTCTCAGATATGACATTTTTTTCAGAGGACACAAAACCAATGTGAGTATTTTAAGGAAGATAGTGTAAGGAACTGTACTGGAAAAGGGTAATTAAATATCTTTCAGATATTCTTGAGAAAAAAAAGCTTGATAACTTAAGATGCTCCTTTTGCAAGATGTCAGTCTAAGAATGAAGTACTCCTTTTTCAAGGTGTTAGAGATTTTCTCAAACAAAATTTGGGACCAAAATGTGCTTGTTTATTGAAGAGGAGAAAACATTACTCATGTAAATCCATTACAAATGATAAAGTGATATGTGGGGTAGGTTCATCCACAAATTTAAAAAATGCAACTCTATTCATCTGGATGAGAATTCAACCTTGTATGGAGCCAGAATGTAAAATGATAAATATCTAGTTCATTTAAACTGTGTAGCACTGAGAGTTACAAACTTATGTTGGGAAGTTAAATTATTAGAATGTGGATTTGCCAGATAATCAAAAGTGTTTCTTTATGGTTTAAACAAAATCAATGAAAGATACTTTAATAAACAGTCAGCAGTTTTGGATTCAGTAACTTGCCAGATGTTACTGCATACATATATATTGACTGCAACATGCAGCATGAATCATTCAGATGGTTAAATGAGCATTTGCCACAGGCAGTATGAAGAAGCCATGCATTGTCCTGGTGGTCTTTGCATTCCACAATAAAACAGAAACAGAGACCTCCCCTTCTCATTGTCTCACGTATAAGCTGTCCCCTCTTCCTGGACTGAGGGGCATGAAAACTTGCCTTCCCTTTCCATTTCTACATCCAGAAAGCACCTGTGCGAGAGTAATCATACATTAAATAAAAATTTATCGTTGTGTAAAGGTCATTTACAAACCTAAAAGCCCTGGTGTGCTGCTGTAAGCAGAGTGTGGAAGAGCCTTGGAGGGTGAATCTCCCACTTATGTGGGAAAATGGTGAAGTGTGAAACTCACTATGGGAAATGTCTTCCTGCAGAGTAAAACTGTGGACCCCAGGAGTATGACCATGCAATAATAAATTAAAAACCTACTGTTTTTTTTCCCTTTCGTTTCAGTTCTTGCATTTTTTCCAGAGATAGTTCCACTGTAGCAAATCTGTGATGAAGGAGCATTCTGCTTCCATCTTCTTTACAGCACTTGCTTCTGACCCATTTGTAGCACAGAGCTTCAGGAGACAGCTAACAAAGTCAACACAAAGTTAACAGCTGCCATATAGGCATAAGATTACAAAAAGTCACAAAAAATTTCCCTTGATCTGCTCAAAGACGACCTGGGATGAGGAACAGTTTAAAAGGGTAGGATTTTGTTTAATTTATCTGGGGAAGGGGTTTTGGTAGCCTGATTTGTTTTTCAGTCCATTAGAAGTGTTCCTGAAGTCTGCTAACGCTCAAAGGGATTAGAAAGCAAATATTTATCTCTGTTGTTTCAGTTTGTTTACTTTGCATTTGACTGAACTTTGGATATTGCCAATTTCACAGCAAATGACTACCCACTGGCAGAACAGAGAGCACAGATAATACTGATTCCAGCTGTCACAGCTTCTGGGTGATGGAATTGCTTTTGCCCCTTTGCATGAGCTGTGCCCTGCTCATAAAAGAGACATTGGGAGACTTGAGACTGGCTTCCATGGTTACATGGGCAACTCTCCTTAGACCTCACCAGTAGGGACATCTGCTCTATGCTCATGCCTCATTCAAGAGCAGGGAACAAAGATGGTAGGAGAAATGTGGAGAGAACATCTATGTGCTCTCCTAGAGAAAAGGCTAACATCAGCACTCCCTCTTTGGCTTCTCCTTTTTGAGGAGATTAGTAACTATTTTATTCTGACATAGCAAAACATTTTTCACACACACTTAACTCAGGGTCCTGGCATACTTCAGTGAAAATCAGACTACTCATATAAGGGCAGGATTGTAGAAAATAGCTTAGAGGTATTTTTGTGTCAGACCAAAGGCAGCCTTCTCAATCAGCCAAATCACGTTTGAGATTCTCAAAGCCTTGTAGCTGGTCAAAAAAAGAACTGCTTAAGTGTAATTTAGCATGGCACTAAGCACATAAAAGTCCTGCAGTCTTGGAAGCAAAGAGGAAACAAGCGGTTTTCTAAATGAATTAAAAGTAGTAATAAATAATGTCACATTCTTGGGATATTGCAAGGGCAAAGAGGGAGAATGAGTCACTTCCCATTTGTAGAAAATTATTGCAAGGAAAGAGACTAATTGGATCCTGTTTGTTTTTGTTTTTTCTTTCTTTGTTTTTATTTTGTTGGGCTTTTTTTTTTTTTTTTTTTTATTCTTCACGTGAAGTATCCAAACCTGCCTACTTAAAAAAGTAAAGCTAGATGTGGCTGGAAGTCTTGAAAGGATTTTGGCAAAAAACCCTCCAACTTATCAAGTTCTGCAAAGTATTTCAGCTGGAATCTCCTGCAGGCCTGCTTTGCATTCCAGCCACCAGCCCTAGCCCACCTAACATTCAAACCAAGCTATATTAATCAAGAGGGAATTAAACTATTTTATCTGAAACCCAGAATATTGCTCACAATTAAATAAAAAAAGACAGTTATAGATATACAGCTGTTATTTTTCTCTACAGATATGCAGTGCTTGATTTCAGTGGAGCTACCAGTGAGAGAGAGCACCAGGTTTTACATATATTAGAGTGCTGTAAATCAAGGCAGCTCCATTGAAGTCAGGCACCACATAAGTGTGAGATGAGTTTGCTGCCACCTGCATGATTAGAGGAGAGCCACCCGGTGAGTTCTGAGGTCCAAATCTAGCACTACCCTCAGGCAGAGATGCTAGCAAACATGACAGATGTGGAGTTTTTATGAAAGGAATACACAACTGCTAATTGTTATCTTTGTTGACCCTCTTGAACTGTTATAGTTGTGTAGAAGTGTGAGCAAAGCCTTCAAACAAATGCCAAGGAAATTTGCTTCATGCACAACCCAGTGTGGCTAATATAGAGATTTATTACATTGCCTATTACATTGGGGCCTCCTTGTTGTTTTAAAGGGGAAATAATCATGCATTATTGTAAAATTATGTTTGGGATGTTTGATGAAAATTTTTTTTTGTTTAATTGTAGTAAAGATATATATATATAGGTTAATGGAATAATGAATGCTGATGTAAGTTTCAGTAGAGTGCTTGAGATAGTAAATAAGAATTGTACATTAATCTGTTAACTGGAGTGGTTATGACTGGTTTAGGAAGTGAACAAGATATATAGTAAGATCTGAAATAAGATATTAAGGAAAGAAGTGTTTTGGACCATTTGTCCATATATTTCTCTCTAACTATGTTTAAGTTAGAAAGCAATCTATTTTGATTTTTATTGATTTAAAAAAGCTAACTCTCCCCCTCAGTTTCTGCTTAACCTTTAACTTTATATAATAATGGTAATGCGACTGGTCAAAATTAAGCTAAAGGATACAACTATAATTTAGCCCAATTGAATAGTAATGTAAATGTGGCAATGGTGAAACCTTATTGATGCAACTTTATTAAAACTATAATGCACCTCAGTGCACAAACAAGATGATTAAATCCTGTGGCAGTTTTGTGTGAGCAGCTAGCTGTATTGATTCTCACAGTATTTTCTTTAACATAATTTCTTCCCTTTTTCACAGATGTATTATTTTAAAAACATGAATAAAGAGATACAGCTTCTGAAAAAAAAAATAAAAATCATTCAGAACCATCTTTCACCCATCTACTTGGTGGAGGAGGAAATAAAACCAGTATATTATGCCTGAGATGTTCTGTATACACAGCTTCTTCTGAGAGCTGCAGTCTGTGATGGCATCTTGTGTGCACGTAGTACCAAGGCAGGGAGCAGTCTTATGTAAACCCCATGGCAAGGTACTTTCCACATGACATCTGCTGGGACTAAGCCATAACTAGCAAACATGCTGGTACATGGTTTGGCATCTGATTAAACTAAAAGTCTAGAAACCACCTGAAAATCCTGCTGAGCTTATGGCCTTTGTCAAACAATAACTCCCCAACAGTAGTGTCAGTGTCCCTCCAACTACTCCCCAGACTGACACCCATATCTGCCCCTACAGTCTCACTGCACCGTAACGAACGACATCTCTTCATAACTAAATAATGGTGACAGTCCAAAGGCTTGCCTAAAGCCACCCCCCACTGTGAACTAATGTGTCTGCAAGGACTGTGAGACCTAGAAAATGCCCTGAGATGTAGAGAGCTTAACCTAGTGAAGAGAAGGTTGAGAGGCAGTATGTTCACAGTTTATAGATATACATGAGAAGGCATCTCATGCCAGACAGCACTTTGATCTAACAGATAAGGTGGAAGCTAGATAAAATGAAAATGTGCACATGTTCACACTAGTCTAGTATTGGAAGAGATTTAGTGAGAGTATACCCCATTCCTGAATTCTTTAAATCTAAATTGCCTGCCTTTCTAGGAGACGTGATGTCATTCAAGTGCGCTGTCATTAGGCAGGACATGGGACTCATTCAAAGGAATTTTATTCCATGTCTTCATGAGCTTCAAACCAAGTGATCACAAAGTTTCACTCTTGTGCTAACATCTGTAAATAGGAATTGCTGCCCTGATGAAGTCAAAAGCAATTTTCACTGTGCTTTCTGTTAAAGCACAATTTTATTTCACAAACACATAAATGTTTGCAGTTTGTGCTCTAGGCTCTAATGGTTTAATATCACCTAACTATGTTGTTTGGTGATTGCTTTCTTACTAAATTACAAAGTGATGCTCGTGATGATTCTTAACCACTACAGAAGCTGATTGCCTCTATGCATTGCCCATTACAACTCACTCCTTCAACATGACAATCACTCTCTTCCTCTCATAAAATATGTCAAGACATTGGTGAAGGTAAGAGCCCTATCAAAGCAGATTACACACTCTACAGCATTCAAGAGACAGAAAACCGATACCAACTGGTAGGCTATCAGGACATCTCTGAACTCTGGCATGATTCCCTTACTGCCACTTAAGTTATGTTAGCCTGTAGATTTGTTTCTTCAGGGATTTACAAAGAGCAGAAGAAAAACTGAAAAATTCCAATAAACATTAAATCCATTCCACCTAGGAAAGAAAAAATCCTTAGTCACTATTTTTGTATTCTTTTGGGGAAAAAGAATTCTCAGAGGAATTTTTTGCAGAGCTATAATACAGTCCATCACAAACATACAATATAAACAATATGAATGCAATGCCTTGAAATATGGAAGCAATAATTGTAGAATAAACAAACAAAAGGAAGCAGCTTGTATATTTCCTTACTGTCATGTTTTACCACATGTAAATCATAGATGTGATCATTACACTTGACAGGAAATGTTAACATATATTTTAATTTTATATTTTACCACTGTTCCTTTTTTGACACGCTGTATGAAAATAAGCATTATCTGCTTTAGGCTTCAACATGTTATTGAGATATTATACTGGAAATGTGCATGATCAATGCACTTTTTGCATGTACTTTAGGAGAGATGGAATATGAAGTCACAGTGCGGGACAACACAACAATGCTTGAGCTAGAGTCTGACAGTGTGAATAGTTCTCCCTGGGCAGAGTCCCATAACTCGTAACCATTTTGCTGCCAGTTGAGCAAGCTGACTTTAGCTGGCCCTTTGAGTGCTAACTCACATTTCTATATCTGGCACTGCAACATGCCACATGCTTTAAATGGAAATTCCTAGACATTGCAAGGGTAAGAAGGAAAAGGATGCTAGGTTAGACACAAGACTGCCATGGTGCCAAATCTACTGAATATAAGGTGAAAAACCTGACCAGAAAAGTAAGTGGAAAGCAAAGTTTAAAAGCAAGGGGGTGCTACTCTTCTCCTGATTTTGATGTATAATCTGAGCATGGGAATTTTTCTGTTGAAACTTGAATTTTCTTATTCTTGAAAATCACATTGTTTGATGACTATTATATTTTTATAAGAAAAAAAATAAATCTGTTTTCTAGATCCCTGTGCTGTGTCACAGAGTAGCTACTTTTTTGGGCATCATTTTTTCTTGAAGTACAAAGTTGTACTCTTTTAATTTTCTAGGTAGTGTCCTGCTGAAATTAACTGTCTATGTAGAGTTTGTCCCTTACTGGTTCTTTTTAATAACATATACTAATTTCAGGTGTTTGTCTTTACTTGTAATAATTACAACCAAAGTACCTTTTCTTCTGGTGTTTTGGCATCCAGATATCCAGCAGAAAACTGATGAAGATGAGTGACTTTTAGTTTACAGACATGCATTCTAAACTCTGCAAGTTATTCTAATTTAGACGTAATTAGTATTAAGGATTATCACCCTATTTCCTCTTGACTTTTTTTTTACTTCCTTTCCCCTCCCCCCAGTTGTATTTACAAAGTCAATTCCTACACCGAATCTGGTTTAGCCATATTTATAAACATTTTTTTCACTCCATAGGTCTACTGAACACAAGTGAAAGATGCAGATTCAGCCTTAAATACTGACATTCTTCCCATGTGCAAATTCAGAGATGCTTGTTCTGCTATACTTGAATTTCAGAACTGCTTCTCTGGTTTTTCGATGCAGTGAAAACTGCACATTAGAGATATTGGGGAGGAAAAAGGAATGAAAATAACCCCCAACATTTACACACTGTGATTCCAACCACAGTTCATATTCCTCAGTGAATCATCTACTGAATATATCCTGCCTGCTCCCACCAGTATTACGTTTACATGTTTCTTTACTGTGCATATTGCAATAAAGATACATGAGAGCGGCATGTTCTGTAATATTTAATAGAATCACAAAATACGCTGAGTTGGAAGGGACCCATCAGGACCATCAAGTCCAACTCCTGTCCCTGTGTTGGCCCCCCAAGAATCACCATGTGCCTGAAAGCATCATCCAAATGCTTCTTGAACTCAGGCAGGCTTGGTGCTGTGACCACTTCTCCGGGGAGCTTATTCCACTGTTCAGCCACCCTCTGGGTGAAAAACCTTCTCCTGATATCCAACCTAAACCTCCCAATTCAGCTTCCTGCCATTTCCCTGAGTCCTGTCATTGGTTGCAGGAGTGAAGAGATCAGTACCTGCCCCCATCTGCTAAATGAAAAATTACCTCTCGTAGCCAGTCCATCATAACAGTTGTTTTCACAAGTGATGAGTATTACTGATACTAAATGGTACAGTTTTATATCTCAAAAAGCTATTTTGTATGTAGTTGGTTTTTTTGTTTGTTTTTTTAAAATAAAACTCTTGAGAAATTCTGTCATTGTCCTTCTTCATTCTAATCTATCAAAAACTCAGTCTTCAGAAACTTTGTCGCTTGTCACCTACTGATCACCATGTGGGCTATTGACTAAAGCTAAGCAATCTTATTATTCTGTGGAAACCTAAAGCAAATGAAAATTAAGTAAAGTCCTCAGTGCCACAAGATGACTAGGCAGAATAAAAACAAATAAAATTCTTCACAATCCAATGGAAACACTAATATTGATTTTCATAGTCTTTCAGATTTGTGTTGTGAAATCTTTGGAGAAATGTAGTGCATTGCAGCTGCCATTCCATAATTTCACTTTTTGGGCTGGTTGGTTTTTTTAAGTGCAAGTTAAAGAAATGTACTATTGAAAAAAAATAATGTAAAAAATTGGTCTTTTGCTTCACTATGCTGCCATCTGAAAGCAATTTTCTAGGCATCTTTATACTATTTTGGATTGCTGTGTGGGGAGTAGTTTCTCTCATGTTATTTCTTTACATGAACTTCACTGTACTAAGTCAGGAAACGATCACTTCAAGTTTCCCAAGCAGCCAATAAGCCTTTACCCCTACACAACAAAATAATACTTTCCTTGCTGTTGTCTCAAGGCTCTTTGCAAACATTAAAGACCAAACAGCTCTGTGTGAGAGATATAAGTACTGAACCATAATCAACTTCATTACCTATGAAGCTGCACTGTTCAGCCTTAAGTAGAATTTCTCCAAGCCAGCAGCTGCAAATTAAAGGTGATCTAATTTTTTATTCTGTGGATTTCTGTATACAGCATGTATTGACCTACTGACATTTAGCTTGCCTTTATCCATGATTGTGATGTTACTTTAAATTATCACTTGTGTTACACAACGTCTCATCCCCAGGCCAGTGGAGACTACATTTTCTGGTGACTGGGTAGCAGAACTGAGAGATCCTGGATTTCCTGCAGTCATCCCTAGCCTTTCCCATATCCATCAATCTCTCTCAACACCAGTCAATGCAAGCCCCTTGTTGTTTTCTTTGTAGTCTAATGAAGTACTCAAGTCAGATGTGATTTTCCTTCCTGCACCAATCTCATTGCAGCTAATACCTTTCCCTGTTTTCTTTGTTTGGGTGTTTTTCTCCTCAAAAACTGTTCAAGAAATATAATGCTTATTTACAACTGCAACTATGAATAGATCAAAATTATATGTGAATATACCAAATTGTAAGAAATACTTAAAAAAAAAAAATGCAAACCCCCTGCAACTAACAGTTTTTTCACAATGATGTTTTGAGAGTGAATTTTATTTTTTTTTATTTTGAAAATGTAGCTACTTTTTAAAAAGTGAAATAAATATTGTAAAAATAAATAGAACATGAGTCTAAAAAAAAACACCAAATATTTTAAATTCTTCTAAGAGTATCATAAACATGACACCTTCAGGTCAAAGTGAAATGATCCAAGAGGGAAAAAAAATCATTATTGCACATTTTTAATATAGAATCACAACTCATAGCACAGGGCAATAAGCTCTGTCTACCCAGATAACCTTGGCTTGCTTTCTTCTTTTGCATTGTACTCACCACTGTAGTGTTTCTGATCTTTATCACTGGAGTTCATTTGTCTGGACTTCAAGTGATAGGATCAGTGAATCACAAATATTTCATATTACAAGTAATTTTTTTCTATCTTTTCTATCTTTTCTGATCATCAAGGTGTACATGAACAGAAGGGTTCCCAGCCCTTCATCATAGTAATTTAATGCTTTCTTCTACGTTCTGCCTTCCAATTTTAAAAAGAGAGAACAATAACTTTCTACTTTCTCACTCATTTTAGGATTGCTGAACTCATCAAATTCCTTTCACATTTGGTTGTGGCATGATCTCCAGGACAGAGAAATCTGGCCCCTCCTGCTGTAGGTTCCAGTCAGGCAATGAAAGGGCTTTGCTTTCATTTTTATCCTTCCTGACCCTGGCAGCTAGTTTGTATGTGCACATAGTTCTTGATTCTTGTACGGTTTGTTTCATGGTTTTCCTGTCTTTTCATTAATCTAGGGATTAGGAAATCTATCCTGTTTTCTGGTATGGGTATGAAGCATTTGCTGTTTTTCTTTATCCTTTTGCTGTTTCTTCATTGCCAAGTAATTTCCATCATGACCAAAAGTAATTTCTGATGGCAACAGGGAGACAAAAAAAATTATAGATAATTAATTCCTGTTTCTATTCAGTCTAATGAAAATGAGCTCATCTGGAAAAACTGGCAACTCTTTTCTGCTTGCATCACATTCTGCCCCCCATGCTTCTAACTCAGCAACATTTCTCTTAACTATTAAAATCTAAGAGAATTTGGGGACACCTGATAGATTTGTTAGCTTACAGTCATGGCCCCTCAGGACTTCCCTCACAAAATCTCTTGCATAATCAGCTGTCTGGTATAGCTGAAATGCATGGAACTGTGTCTGCAGTCAAAAGCTGCCCAAAGTCTCCTTATTAAGTCCAAAGAATATAAATATACATAAATATACATGATACATTTTTGGAGGACTATCTGGGGATCATGCCATGTCCAAGAATGGTCATATGCCCAAATCTCTTCTGTCCTACCTGTATACAAATACCTGAGCTTACAGAGAGCCCTTCAGTGGGTACAGGGCAAAGGACTGTGCTGATGGTTGTGTTAATGGTGAGGGGTAGGGATTAAACCCATTTCTGCAGAGTGTATTTCCTTGTGGAACTATTAATTGCCATTAAAAGCATGAGTGAATACCCATAGAAAACAATGGACAGATTTCCATCACCATTATTGGGCTTTGGTTAGGTTCTGCATTGTATACCTTGACTTGTAAATGTTGTGTTAGATAGGAGATTATTTTATGGTGTAATTTTTTTTTAACTATGTTTTAAAAAATCTGTTTTTCTTTGTTGAAGCTACCTGTAATCTCACCGCCAAGAAGGCTTGTGTACTTTCATTTTGAGTCCACTCATTATTAAGCATAGATTCGTTTTAGTTTCATAAAATACTAGATAGTCTTCCAGATAAAACTGGTTCAGTTTCCCACAGGTACAGAGCTGCTTGGTTGTCATAACAATGAAAGCCAAAATAAAATATGTGAAGCGCAATTAAATTGTTTGGTTTATTTGTCATGCTAATGTCATTATGCAGTTCAAAGGATTTTATTAAATCATCAAAAATTCTAGAACAAATGATAAGTGATCTAGGAAGACCTGTTAAGCAGCAGATGTGACTGAAAGATTGACACACATGACGCGAATTAAAACATAATACCGCAGCTCACCGGGGAAAGCTGAGATAATGATGCAGCCCAAACCTAGATTAACTCAACACTGCTTTCAGCAAAAATGCTCGTGAAGCCAATGAGAGTTTTGTCTGTCCTAGAAATACAAGATCCATCCCAGAATTACTCGCATGGTCCCAAGTTGACAACAAATTTGTTGACAGTGAGACTTTTAACCAACACTTTATTCATCGTGACAATCTAGCATCTTTCATTTATTAGTGCTTTGTCCCTCTAAAGCCAGTGAGATTTCTGACCTTTTGTTTAACTGGAGCAGGCCAAAGCTCTGTTTCTGCAGCCCAGCTACAGAGCAGCCTGGCCTCAAATTGCCAAAATGTAAGTTTGTGGACAGACCCGTTGACTTCACTGACATTGTTGATCTGCCAAAAATTAAGGAGAACTATTTCTTCTCAGCACAAACCTTGCCCACATGTGCACTTTCTGGCTCCCAGCAAGCACACAGCTAGCTTTCCAACATGCCCTGGTGCACTCAAGCAAGCCAGGCTATTATTTTGTCCTCAACATTCACAGCTTAATTGAAAAAATGAATTTTCTCATAAGCTGAGATAATAACATGTCTGCTGCCAGATGCTAATTGTATTTGGTGGCACAGCAAGAAGAAACCAGACTGCAGTGGCCTTTACTGGTAATCAGGCATGGACAGGAATGGCATATAAGAAGCTTTCTCATCTGATACACTTACTCCGGTATGCCCTGCAGCAGGATGTTTTCATTATTCTACCCAAAGAGGTTTGCACTATCATTGCAAGGGATAGTCTGTGACTAGAAAAAGAGGACCAAAGAGGAAAATTCAAAAGGAATGCAATAGCAAAAGGGGTAGCTATTTTATTCAAGTTATTTTAACTTGAACAAATTTCCACTTGTGCTCTAAGGGCCTGATATAAAGCTCAGAGAAATCCATTATAATCTTTTTTGCTGACTTCTGTAGCTTTTAATGTAGCCTCTCTCACTCTTCTAAAACTTATTTTCTACCTTCTGTACCCACCTGTAGTTCAGCTGTGAGATCATGTCCATTAGAAGTCATACCAATCCAAAGGTGTAATTGCCCTACTGTGTAAAATGGTGAGAAGAGATAAATTAATATCTTCATATCTCATCTTTTATATAATGTCTTTGACATAACTGAAATTGTCCTTCTCTTACCATATTGTCATTTTCCCCCAGTTTTAGCTGGGTGTTACACTTGAAAAGGTCAATTGTGGTAAGCTTAATAAATACGTTAATCTGAGGATGAGTAACTGACATTTAACCTAAGTGATGATGCTCTGATTTTTAACTGTGAGTCTGATTAATTTAAAACCAATTTGGATCCATTCTTTGCTTCATTGCCCATGCAGTGAAACTCCAAAAATTTGACCCAAGAGAGCATAATTCAAGATGGAATAGATGCTTAGTAGATTTATATGTCTCACTCTCATAAATTCTCTAAAGTGCTGGAGAAAATGTGATTAAATTAAGAGTAGTTCTTTTGTTACTGTGTGATAGGTCTAGGTAAAAAGAAATACCAAAGCCTGTTTCCTGAAGAACATCTCCCTTTGATTTATTGACTCAGCTTTGGCAAGCCTGTACTTCCATGACAATCTACTGCTGTAAGTGCTGGTACTGAGTAAACTCCTTTTAGTGAAATCATAACATGTTCTAATTGAGCCTGAGCTGGAATGGCAATACTATAGTTCCATTTTATCCACTGATGATCTATTCAAGGCTTTACTCTGACACTGACTGGGAGTAGTACCCTTGCTGAAGTCAGATGAGCTATTTGCACAATAAGGGAGTATTTGAATCGAGAGGATACCTCCGCATCCAACACTTGTGTCTGTTTCTTTCTTGCACCTTGCTGTAGAGTAATCTGTACTTTCTTTGTTGTGGCTACCTGGAAAATAAGTGGAAGTTGAGAGTGACAACTTTTTAGGCTTCATTTTTTTTTTGCTGGTTTTAGTGTTTGCTGTTTTTATGCAAAATATAAACCTGTATTTTATGCATCATGGCAATGGAGGCTTCCACAGTTACTTTTCTTCTCAACTGTCTGGGGCTCCTTAGCAGCCCTCTCATACTACACCTGCAAGCAAAAGTCCTTCAATTTCTCCTCGGTATCTTCCTGGAATTCCCAATGCAATGTTTCTCTCTCAGTTAACCCAAATCTCACAGAAACACTTCCTAAGACATCAGTATTCCCTCATTAAGTCTTTGGGTCCCTCATTTGTCTATGGATCTCTCCTGTCTCAGCTACTGAACTCACATTTTCACCTCCACCTGTCAGGGAGCCTGTGCCAGCAGTCTCACCAGGTTGCCTCAGCCTTTTCTATTCCTTGTTTGTAGCACGACAATAAAGCACATATACACCCATCAGCAGCAAACCTTGCTAGCTTTGAGCACTGGTCTGATCACTAAACTTGACATGTGTGCATCTTCCTTACAGGGAAATTGTCACCTGGATGTTAAAGGACATCCAGTCATGTTCTCATAGGAAAAAAGTGCACTTTTTACACAAATACAGACAGATTTTGTCGCAGTTTGACATGATATTCAAGCTCTGTCCAGAGATGTAGGCAGGTTCTTCCGGTCCCGTGAGCTCTCTTAGTCGTGACCCTTAACAGGAAAATGACAAGAGAAAATGAGGATAGTGGCACAGCTCTGCTCAGTTTGCTCCTAGGATATTATGTGGATTGCTTTTATTAATTTGTTTGCTTATTCATACCACGACTCCTAAATATATCCCAGCAGTGAGCAGATATATCCCAATATATCAATGTCATTTCAAACTTTCTTACAATTGCAAAATATTATATGTCAATCAGAGCTGCAGCTGTCCCAGCTGTCTTTTTCTGAACAACCCACAGCCTCACTATGGGTAGATTTACTGTGTGCATGCAAGTTCAAGCTCTTCATCATATGATAATTGTTTAGCAAGTCTGACTCAGACGAAGTTGCTCCAGCTTTTGTGTGCAGAGTCTCTGTCCAGAAATCCTTTAAGAAATTGCAGGTTACTCTCTTTTCTCAACTCATTTATTTCTTTAGTGTCTAATTTTCCTTTTTATTTACCTGAGTACTAGTGCACTCCAGGATCCTGTTGCCTATTCTTGTCAGTCTCATAGGACCACTGCTGAAGTCTACAGTGTCACAGAGCAGGTGGTAGCATTTAGTCACCTCCTACTCTATTAGATGGAAATTGATTTTCCTCTTCCAGGCAAGTGAAAAATCCATAATGTGCTCCATCAACTTTGTTTGTGCAGCAGCACAAGCAACTTGAGCTATAGGGGAAGACACAGCTCCTCAGACATCATAAATGGCAGTATCTTTACTGAACATCAGAGTAAACCAACTGCAGCAAAGGAGTTCTCTAGCAGCTTGCAGAAATCTGGGAAGGATCTACTGGTTGTGATTTCTTTGGCAATATTTGTTGCTGAATTCCCCATTAAATTTCACCACTGTGAAGTCACCTATAACTAGTTATATTATGAGGCAAAAAATAATCTCCAAGTACTTGCAAGCCATAGCTCCAACTTAATTGGAAAAATGCTACCCAAAAATGTGCACAGGTGTAGAAATAAGAAACTGAGATTTTATTTTGGTAACAGCAATTGTCACTCTGTCACACAATTAAATAATATAAAATTCAGTATTTATGACAAGTATTTGCAAATCAGAATTCAATACAATATGATCAAGTAGTGCTACTGAACCTTCAATTACTATCAATTGGGAGAGTATTGCTTTTTGAGTACTCTCTTATCCTAGTGGTGATGCTCAGGAGTTCAAGATGAATATTTTAATCTCTGTTTTCATCTCTGGCTCTGAAACTTTGAAATGAATTCCTGTTAGATATAAGAATGACCAAAAATATCAATGCTCCAGCATTGCTGTAAAGCTTCTTACCTTGACCTTACTTTTCCTCACAGCAGCTCAAAACCAATTAGTAGCTGAGGAATATGTGCACTCAGATCCAATATAACATATTTTTATGTGAGGAGAGGGAATGGAGTGGAAACTTGTTCGATATAGCTCACCTTGATGGGTGCTTAGCTGTATGAGGCATTCACAGAACACAGTCTTGGGTGCAGTATAAGAACCTGCATAGAATATAATCAAGCTAAAAAGGAGCAGAGTATATAGGCACATTAACACCAAGGGGAAACTTTTTCCAACAATACAAATAATGTATTTTCTGGGAACAATGTCCTCTTTGTTTTTATAGCTAGCTGGACAGAAATTTACAGGCAGAAATACTTACAGTAAAAAAAATTAAAACAGACATTCACAGGATAACTACTGAATACAGTCACAAGATAGCCAGATGTAGTCATAAAATGATTAGGAGTATTGCTTAAGTATAAGCAATTCTTTATTTTATTGTAATTGCCAGTGAAAAAAACACCCACCAGGGAACAGAAAAGAGTATAGGGAACTAGTAAGCTGAAGTTCCAGTTCATTCAAGTACCTCTTGTGCAATCTAGATATATTATATAGCCTCAAAACCACTAACAGTAGTATATTTGCATGCAAAATGAGAATATGAATATCCCTCTTCTTTATCTCACAGAACAGTTATAAAGCATCACATAACCTGTAACTTTCAGGAAAGGCAATAAGAACAAAATGTTAATAAGTTACTATCACCAGTTCCACTGTGTTTTCATTTTATCTATTAATGGCCTTACTTTCTTGAAATAGAGACACATCATGACATTGTGGGAGTCAGGCTTTCTGACGAATTAGAGCACAATATGAAAGGACTGCAACCATTATCTCATTCTAAGTGTTGTATTTCTTACACCCAAGTTTTCTGAGGAGAGAGAGCCCGTGGGGGAGCCCTGCAAAGCTGGGAGTTCCTATGAGGGAGATCCTGCTCTATCATTCTGGATGTGCGCAGAGGCAACTACACAGGTATGATTAGGGTGTTAAAGAAATGACAAAACTGGACAGGGAATTGTGGCAACCATGAAATTCACAGACACTCCTACTTTTTAGTGCCTACTGTATCACCTCCAAAGTTTCTTTAAAAACATGTGCTCATGAATGTATTTATATACATGTCCTGGTTAGCTAAAAGATTAAAATAGTAGCAAAGGAAACATTAGGATTTTGAAATGTGTTAAACTTTCAAATTCATGCCTGAAGAAATGACAAATCCTAGTATATAGAAAAACCCCCAGTATATCTCTACTTTTATAGTATATCTGAAAGTTGGCAAGAAAATCCCTAATGGATCATGCTACAATGATTCATACAGCTCAGTGTTCTGCCCTGATGGTAGCAAAAAGAGCTGCTACTCAGAAGGGGGAAACATATGAGCCTAGACAGTTTTTCAAATCCATTCACCTATTTTTCCTGACATCCACAGTCGCTGTATTAGGCACATCAGACACTACATGCCTCCATATTCCCTTTAGTATCCGTTTATAGACCTTTTCATGAGCTCCTTCAAACTCTTTTGCAATCACTCATTCTTCTGCCTCTACAATCTGCTGTAGCAGCAATTCCTACCGTTCATAAATTGCTCTGTTAAAAGTTATTTTATTTAACTGTTTTAAGCTAGTTTTAACAAGTACCCCTAATTCTGCAAGATAGGGTGAATAGCAGTCATGCAGACACCCAATCCACCACTTCCATCATTTTGTAAACCTCAGTCAACCTGCCTACACAACTTTTTCTCATCAAGTTTAAGACTGCACACTGTTCAGTCTCTTCGCATATGTTGGATGCGTCATCCCTTGTTTCTGTTTGTTGCCTTTCTCTGCTTCCAACACTACTATATCTGTCATGGGATGTGAAGACCAGAACTATATAAAATATTCAAGGCATGGGTACCAAAATTTTTTAAGTAGCAAAACACAACCCTCTGTCTTGTTCTCAAAGTCCTTCCTGACAATGCTCAACATTTTATTGTCTTCTTTAGGCTGCTGCTGCACGTGGATGTGACAATTTCAGGGACCAATCCCTGGTGACTCCTCAGCCTCTCTCCTGAGTTCTTACAGTTAAATTTCAGCAGTAAATGTTTTAGATTATTTAGCTGTAGTCAAACATGGACCTTTTTCTTTTTACAGTTGAGATCAGAAATAGTGTGCATCCTGGTGTGTGTCCTCTTCTCCTTCCACTTACCCCAGACCTGTACACAGAGTCTTTCCCTCTTTTCCTGATGTGACAAGCTGGACAAATTAGCTTTGGTCTCCCTAATCCCCTGCTGCTAGTTTTCTCTGCCTTTCAGTTCACCAATTCCTAGTACTTCCACAGAGGGGGAAAGGATTAAGCCTGCTGTTACTGCTGCATACAGCCACAGCTGGGAGCTAAAATTGACCTTTATTTTCATTGCCCTTTCCCCCTCCCTGTTTACTCCTCTTCCTTTCAAGTTTAGATCTGGAGTAAGTAGAAAAGAAAATATTGTCTCTTCCACATAAAAGCTGTGGGATAAGTGCTCTCTGCTCCCCTCCTGCCATCTGGGCCGGAGTCATGTCTGTTATGGTTTGTGTTTTACCTCTGCTTGATGTGCACTGAACACTGCACTTCCCTGAAGTGCACTTTCTTTCATTATGCTTTTCTAATAGACGGTGATGTTTTAAAGGTCCTCCCTACCCATTTACAGCTACCTGTATTTTTGTTTTTAATCAGATCAAACACATTTCTTCTCTAGTGAAGGAAGGTAATTTGAGGCTTCTGCTTTTCAGAGTGGCTTTTGGAGTTTGCTATAGGGCCAGAAATAACAACACAACAATAAGTTGTGTATAACAGCCCTTTCAAAGTTAAGATGCTTATTTCAGAAATCTTGTTTTGAAATGTCACAATGCTTTCTTATTTCCAGCAGTACAATGCAAATCTATGACAATGTCTTTTTAAGGGACTAAGCAAAGAATATTATTTAAATAAATAAATAAAAAAAAATAAAAGTAAATTTCCAGGCAGGCAGGATCTGTAAATGTCTTTCTTCCTAGATTTCCTGAAAACTGATGGACAGTGCCTCTCCTGTTTATGATCCTTTTCAAAGAAGAAGAGAAAATTATTCTTGTTCAAGAGAACTTATATACATAACATTCATGCTGGTAATAAAATAAATAAATAAAATAAAAATAATGGAATTAAAATCAAGATTAATTTAAAGTTGCAGTTAGTGTTTGAATACACTTCATATATATATGCATATATGTGTGTGTGTTTATGTAAAAAATATATATATAAATAAATCTTAAAGTGTTAAAGGTTTTATTGCCAGATCAGTTCTTGGAGTAGCACTCCATATAAATCAGATTTGGTAATAGAAATTATGAGGCAAAATCTCACATTAAATAGATTTAACTCCACTAATCTATAGCATGTATCAATTCAACCTGTCTCCACAGGAGTCAAATATCCACTGCATTTCCTTATCCACCTTCTACCACTTGCATTTCAATTTTCTCATTCGTTTTTCCATTCATTGCCCCTCAAAGAGTAATTTCAATTTGAATATAAACTTCATGACTTTAAGGAAAATAATGGTGGCTACATGAAAAAATAATGGTTTTGTAGCCCTGTGAGGGTTAACCATCAAAACCAGATATTCTTAATACTGCGTGAGCTAAAAGTCAGTCTGCAACAGCAGTTACAGCCATGCTGTAGGTAAGTTCTGAATATCCTACAAAAAAAGCAACAACAAAAACCAAAACAGTAGCAACTGTAGAAATTAGCCAAATTGTAAGAATTTGCCATATCTAAATACTTCTAAAAATTAAGTTGATCAGGTTATTTAGATAAAATACCATTGATTCTATGTCGACAGTTATGTGAATCTTATACCTTTTGCTCTCTACTTTGCAAACGTTGCTTGATTGCAGCAACAATGTTAATCTCACAGTTTGACTCAAGATCACAGATTAGACCAGAGACAATAGTGCCCTTGATCGCCTTCCGCTCCTGCTCAGGTAAGGAAAGGAGACATAACAAGGAGAAAGACTTCTGGATTGAAAACTAAACCACAGAGCTTCAATTAAATCCTAATGATAAAGAAAATATGTACAAATATATACAAATATGTGCAGGAATGTGCAAAGCCCTATTGCTTCCCCCCACCCCCAGCAACTCCCACAGCATCTCCTGAGCTGTGAGCAGCTCTGAAATGTCCCGGAGCTGCCGGAGAGAGCGGCAGAGCAGACAGGAGCTGGGGGGAGAGCTGTGAGGGTCAGGGATCAATGCAGGCCATGGACAGTAGAGAAGGGAAGAAGCAAAAGGAAGGGGCTTGACTTCCATGATCCCTAACCCTTACACCAAGCTTACGTAGATATATGGGATGGAATACTTTGGTCAATTTTGCTGTCCATCTAGCCCACTCCTCCCTACGAGAAGGCTGCAGATATGACTCTTCTGCTCCTGTAGCATCTGAGGCCGCAGATTCAACAAGTAGAGCAAAGCGTCCTTGGTGTCTCAGCAGTAACATAACATTCCAGAGTTATCAGTTCACTAGCTGGAAAATGTGCTGCTAGTTGAAAGAGAGTTCTCTAAAGGAAAAAAAAAAAATCAGTAACAGGAAAACTGGCTTCATCCTGGCTCAAACCAGAACAGTATCTGAACTTGTGTAAAGCTGATTAGTTAGACAATGTATTTGTGCAGGGCTTTGTGTAGTAGTAATTGTATCATGTTATAATATGATCTGGTCTGAAGTGAGCAAAACCACAACTTGGTCTATCATGTGGAACTCTATGACTCCATGGTCTGAGGACTAGGATGAAATCATCCTTGGATGCAGAGATTGATGTGAGTCAGCTGAGCAAAGCAGGGGACAGCTGCCCATCCCCCAGCTATGTGAATAAGTGACTTCACCACCAAATTATTGTGCAAAAAGTGGTCATCAACCACTCACTGGGATTTCCTCTTGTCCTCTTGTCCTCCCAGAAGTCATAACAGGAATGCTTCAGTAAATGGATTGCTTCAGAGGCTGCTGAAGCACTGCAAAGTATGTGCAGTGGGGACAACACCTAACACAGGAGAGACAGAATCTCTTTGACATGCTGCTAGAGGTGCCTATGTCTTTCCATTGACAGTGGAAAATACAGACATTTATGTGTTGTCATGGCCCACTTCAAAAATACAGGTGACAAGTCTTTCAAGTCACTAAGAGTCTTTTTGCATGTTTCAAGGTACCTGCTGTCTCTCTCACATTCAACAGCCACACAGTTCTGTTTTCACACACAAGATGTTCTGACTCTGGTAGAAGAAAGGGAAGAATATGTTTGATTCATTGTACAATGCACATTGTCTAATATGGAGTCTTAAATATAAACAGCTCATTTATGGAGATAAGGACACATCCACACATTGATATATAAATGCTGTGTTCTGAAAGAAATGCCAGGTGTGATTATCTCTAAGTGTAATGATGTATTGTAAGAAAAATAAAGATAGATAGATAGATAGACAGACAGACAGACAGACAGTCAGGATGAAGAAAGACAACCCAGCAAGTGCATGGTGTTTTGACACACCTGTCACCAGTTGTCCTATAAGGCAGAATAGATTAAATAATAAGGAGCATGACCTGGAACAAGTCCTCTACATTGTAAAATCAATCTAAGCTTATAACAAGATACATGGCTTCACAGCTCCAACATTTTTTGAACTACGTTTGAAAGCACCTTAAACCTGGAATTCATTACTTGCACCCGTTTCTTTAATTATGTGAGGTGGTGAGAAAAATCAAACACTTTCTTCTTCCTTCCTGCCTTTGAAAAGAAATCACAGACTTTTTACTTTCTTTTTGATAGAAGTGTCTTTGCAGATGTCTTTAGGAGTTTTATTAAAACCTAACACTTGGAAACCTTGTCCATCAACTCAAAAGCCTTTTCCAAACTGTTTTATTAAGACAGAAACATGCTTTTTAAAAATAATATTCAGTTTCTATTTGCTACTTAAACACCCAAGTCCTGATTTTAAGACAAAGATAGCTTAATAAAAAGTATATATCCGTCAAAAGCTATTGCTCTGAAAAAATAACACCCACTGCTTCTTTTTATTGAAGTTCAAAATATGCTAACATTCATATATAAAGTAAATAGCATATTTGGTTAAATCACTGTTTTTTTGCTATGAGCACAGTTAAGCACATTTGTTGATAAATTATTGTTTCTTTGTATGAGACCTACTTGAATTATAAGCAGACCAAGCAGTAACCAGAATCAAGAACCTAGAATTCATAAATATGCTTGTATCTCACTTTCAGAACAATTATTTATCTGTAAGATGCAGGCAACCCACTCAAGAGAAAATACAACAGCTTTTATGAAAATAAGTAATCATTAATTTCAGAGTCTACTGTTTGGTATAAAATTCAGAAAATGCTGGTCCTCTTCCCTTCCTTTCCCTTCCCTTCTGAGTATGCTGAGTATTTTTATTCCTGTAGGATGAGAGACACAGAAAGGATTTAGGAAGTTTAACTTTACATTTTTACAGAGGCAAAACATTAAAAGTGAATGTGACATACTATAATTTCTTCACTGTATTTTTCCTGACATTTTCAGTGGAAGAGAGTAGGAGAATCATTTTGGTAATGGAAGATGAGGGAAGTTTAAAAACTGAGAGAAAGTAGGATTCTTAATGAAGAGAGCTTGTCAGCAGGGTTTTTTGGCTATATTAACTAAACTATCCATATAAAAATATGTTCTCAAGTTGCTCAGAGTCTGTTGACTGTCTTTATGCTAGCTGAAGACCATTAGATATACTAGGTTCTCTTTTTCAACTATGTCAAAAAACCCCAGTCCTCAATGAGGTTGTCCAGTGTGCTGGTGTCACAGAGCACTTGTGCAGTGAGTCTGACTCCTGCCCTCACCTGTAGTCCTGCCCTCACCTGTAGTACTTCCCTCTTGCTTGACTGCTTTAATTTATGAGCACAAGCACTGAGACATCTCGCCTGCAAACAATTCTGGGACTCTCTTTAAATTACCTTTTAATTTAATTTTAGGTATTTCAACAAGGACTCTTAAAACCCTTGAAAAAATACTACACTTAATATGTACAAGACAATGGCTTATTGGAGCATGTCCAGAGAAGGGCAACCAAGCAGATGAAAGGCTTAGAGAACAAGTCATATGAGGGAACTGGAACTGTTCAGTTTGTAGAAGAGGAGGCTGAGGGAGACCTCGTTGCTCTCTACAACTATCTGAAGGGATGTTGTAGTGAGGTGGGCCTTGGCCTCTTCTCCCGAGTGAGTAAGGACAGGACTAGAGGAAATGGCCTGAAGTTGTGCCAGTAGATACTAGTAGATAAAGTAGATATTAGTAAGAATTTCTTCACTGAAAGAGTAGTCAGGCATTGGAACTGACTATCCAGGAAAGTGGTGGAGTTACCATCCCTAGAGGTATTCAAGAAATAGATGTGGCACTTCAGGACATGCCCTAGTGGGAATGGTGGGGTTGTTGGGGTTGTGTCCTGTTGTTGGTTTTGTGGGGTGTGTGGTTGTGGTGATTTTTTTATTTGTTTGGGTGGGTAGTGTTTTTTTCCCTCTCTATCCCCCACCTGTGTGGATGGCTGCGTAAATGATCTTAGAGGTCTTTTCCAAGAGTGACAGTTCTGTAAAATGCAGGTTTATGCATCTAGCACAGCTAGAAGCAGTGCTTTTTGGATGCAAGAATGAAATTGAAAAGGGCTCAGTATCTTCTGAAGAAAAAAATGCAGTTTTTCATGTTCAAGGATCTACATGGTCTCGTGGAAGGCCATGGCAGGTTATTGAACTAGATGATCTTTAAGGTCCCTTCCATGCCATGATTCTATGATTCAAGAAGGCTTAGTACATGTTTTACAGTGTTCATGGGCCATCTTTGCTGAATACATTTCAGAAAGACCCCTACATAGTTTCCTCAGGCACATAGTAATTCTGGCACATATCAGAAAAAAGCTTTAAATACTGAATGCCACTAGAAATGTATTTATTCAATAGTATGCAAAGTGAGTGAGAAAGTCTGTATAGAAAGTGTTCTGCTCTGCATAGCAGGACTGCATACATTTTTCAGAGTAGCACAAGATTTTGCTGCACAGTTTTCTTTCAAGTCAACAGGGCCTGCACATTTCTAATTCCCAGAAAGCTCACAGAAAAATCATTCTGGGGATGGATTATATAGTAGGTCTTAATAGTACTAATAAAACCAGAGTTATTAAAATCTATACTTGTAGATATACTTTGCATCACTTCTTCATTTATCACAAGACCTTGGACTGTCTCTCATTTTTTCTCTTAGAAATAATTATCCCGGGTCATATCAAAAAACTTCAGCTTGATATATTTCTTGTCTTCTACAATGTGAGTTTGTTAATGCTTGTCACTGCTATATGTAAGATTCACGTGAATTTTTTACTGCTTTTATTAAAAAAACCCCGTGGCTTACGATTGTCATTCTATTTGCTTCAATTGGATTATCCTTATAAGTCTCCTTTCTGTGAACACTGAAAAGCTGTTGTTCCCACATGTGGATTATGGTTCAATTTAAAATAAAGACTCTAAGCCGAAGAGAATAGCAACTTCTACTTATATTAGCTCTGAACAAGCATCAAAGCAACAGTAAACACCTGCTTGCAAGGCAGACAGCTCTTCCCCGCCTTCTCTAACACCTTAATTTATGCAACAAGTCACTGATAGCTGAAGACACTGAGGAGATCTTTAGGACATCAGGAAAATAACCAATTGGAATTGCTGCCTTCTTGTCTGTTTCAGGAAAGAAGATATTTGCTAAAAGTTAGGTTCTTTCCCTGTCTCCTGTAGGCACCAGCCCATGGTAACTGGAAAGATTCACCTTCCAGTGTTGCCTTTTGTGAACATTTTGGTCCTGCAGTATTCAGAGTGTTGCAACTCAGAAGGAACATTTTCTGGGACATTTAATGTCTTTTCTTGAGAAATAAAAAAAGCATAGCAGATTAGAGGACAGCCTACTGCTATTCTCAATAGGTAGCTTAGCCCATCTTCAGTGGTTTTAATGAGTTTCTTGTGGACTGTTTATTTCTCTGTATCAGCTCTCTCCTTGAATTATGTTCCTTTGGCTGCTCTTTCATATATAGATAAAGCTTGGCTGGTTGGTTCTTTTTTAGTTTTCATCATTATAGCCTTGTGATTGTCCAGACATCCTATTTAATCCTTTCTTCTTTGATAGATTTTACTACCCACCCTCTCCCCGCCTTTTCCACAATGTTCTTGCTCTTCAGCACTTTTTCCTACTTTTTTCTGTTGCTACTCTATTCTCCTGTTGTCTTATGTTTTTGCTCCCTCTCCAATTTCAAGCTCACTTCATTTTCCTATCCTGCCTGCTATACATTAAAAATCTGGAACATATGCCCTTCATGAAGCAGACAGGTATGGAGAGGTGTATCTCGATGCTTGTAGGGAAAGCTGTAAAAATTTAAAATCCTAGAACTGAAGAATCAGTCTTATCTAAAACGAGTTGTTTTTGGTTTTTTTAAAAATGTTATTCCTGTTTGATTGTCTTTTCAGTGCTAAGTTCTGACTAGAGTGGGAAGGTTGGGGTTCCACTGAACCTGTCAAAACTGGTAAGACTTAAACAATTTTTCAGCTCTTACAGGGGTAATTTTAATGAATCTGATGCCTTGATTCTTCCACTGTCACATGACTGCATCTTCTGTCTAAAGTGTGTTCTAATTTATTTTGTGCAATATAGGCTTTCAGTGTAGCTCAGAATATGCAGTCCTTACTCAAAGTGATTGTAGTCTTTATAGGCAATGACTTTAATATCTCCCATTAATTAAATTGATGGTATCCTGGAACTCAAGTTGTTCTAGAATTCAAGGAGAGAAGCACCAAAAAAGAAAGGTGGTGATCAGGAGTAGGATGACAGCATATAGTAGGTAGAAAGTTCACTGGTCACAGTTAATAGCATCATATTAAAACATCAGTCAGGATTTTTCATAGCTCTGTGTAAATCTCACCTCCGTTTTACACCATCAGGACCTCTAATCTCAATCCAATGTATGTAAATGGCCACATCAGCAAGTTATCAGCTAATCGAAGATTTAAAACCTCATTCTTATTTACATGAGTTTAAGATTGTTGCCACTGGTATGCTCCCATGAAGAAAGTTAGGTTCATAGTAGTCAATTCTCTTGACAGAATTTCATTTTTTTGCAAACTCAACAAGTAAAGAAATGATGGCATATACATCTCAAGTTTATGACAGCTAATAAAACTTAGTTTCTTAGTGAAAAAATATAGTTGGGGATTGTTTGCTCACAGAAATATTAATGAGAATTAAGTTTAGATCTAAACCAGTTCTATCAGTTTTGGAAAACTGGTAATCTCTGCTTTGAAGCCAAACAAATATTATTGGGTTTGGGTTGTGTTTTACATCCCATCAACCCCACAAAGAGTGTGGGATAACTCTGCTGCCACTGAAAATCTAACTTCAAGTAAGCCTGAACTGTACCTGCAACAATTATATCCATGCTTGCTTTGATATAATTTCTTCTTTTGTACACACTCATAACATAATAAACCATCTTCTAGTAAAACGGGTTTATGTTGCTTCATCTTGATGCTAATTGGACTTGTTGCAAAATTTTGTTAAAGAGGAGTTAATTAGGATACATGAATACCCTCTGTGATGCCTATATTCATTTAAATGTATTTCCCTCCTTCTTCACAAATTATGGGGTTATTTATGGATGTATCTTCTTGGGCTTTTCTCTGTGATGTTTTCAGCACATCCCATCACCTACAAAACACTTTGAACTTCTGCTGACTTTTGAAAGTCTTGAAAGCTCTTGGAATCTCATGGGATACAGCCTCTAGAGCAAAGTATAAAAAGAGATCTGCCTTGTTGAGCTAGCTAAAGCACAGCTACCTGAAATCATTACACAGTGGTTCAATAGGTACTTAGCTCCAATTTTCTTTACAAACAGTGCCACATAATACAGGTATGATACATGCTGATCTTTGTGCTTCAAGGACCCCAACCCACAATTCCATAATAGATATTGGAATGTTATTTCTAGTTAGAGGAAAGAAGGCATGAACAGCAAATACAGATTACAAAGGAACTGCAGAACTTTATTTATTACAATGAGACCTCCTGTCAGAAGTCAAAAGTATCCAGCTTCACAGGATTCACAAACTACTTTCTTAACAGTATTTGGGCTTCATGTTGCTGAGGAAAATGAGCGATTCCAAGCAATCTTCAACTTTCAAGGTAGCGCGGAATTCTCCTGGTGGTAGATTTTTATTTTTTTTTCCTTGCTGTAAGATCTGAAGAAAGAGATTTCTTTCATGATAAAGGCTTTTTGCAGATGTTACAAAGGATAGTCCTTTCCCCAAACAACTTAAAACCGGCCTTGACTCACAGAATCACAGAATCACCAAGGCTGGAAAAGACCTTTAAGATCACCAAGTCCAGCTTATGACCAACACCACCACATCAACTAGACCATGGCACTAAGTGCCACATCCAGCCTTTCCTTGAACACATCCAGGGACAGTGTCTCCACCACTTCCCTGAGAAGTCCATTCCAGTGTCTCATCACCCTCTCTGTGAGGAAGTACTTCCTAATTATCGAACCTAAACCTGCCCTGGAGCAGCCTGAGGCTGTGCCCTCTTGTCTTGTTGCTAGTTCCCTTTTATACTTAGATTCTTTCAGTTTACCTTAGGTAAATAAATATAAATAATATACTAGATCAATATTTCTGAGGAAAAAGACTGAGCTTGACTGAATCTCAGTGTACTGACTTCCACACCTGAATACAGTACTTAGCTATAAACAACCTCTCCTTCATGATGGTGAGGCAGAACATGTAAATGTATTTGTCTTTAAAACACAAACCTGAAAATATCTCTCAAGCACTAATAATGTAATAAATATCTTTGAAACTTATTCTTATAAATCAAAAATAGTATAAAATATATCATTATTCTTATGCAAGTATGTGTCAAAGAAAAGAAAGTGAGAAGAAAGTGTTTTGAAGTAGGTTGTTTTTTTCCCTGCATGTGAAGAGAACCCTAGGGAAAGCAAATTCGTCTTTTAATTCTACTTGGCATCATTTAGTGCCTGTCATTGTTCAGTCTGGGGCATTATTTACACAAAAAGGAGATGAATGAAAGAGGGATGAACTATGGAAAAAGACAGCTGCCAAGAGGTAAAGATCAGCCTCTTTTGTGTACACTTTAGATCATGCAAGAAACAAACAATGGGGTGGAGATCAGGCACTGGGTGGTGGTTTCCACTTAAGGGTGGACAGTGAAGCACAGGGAACCATTCCCCTGGGAGGCTGCAGAGTTTGTGTCACTCAGGGTCTGTAACAGCAGATTATGAAAAAGTCTGTCAGAAAGGCTACTGTCCTAGAAAGGACCTGCTGATCAGTTGAGATTCCTTGAATCCAGTTTTTCTTTTTTACCTTTACAGTTTTTTGCTTCATGTGTGGCTGATCACTGTTGAAGGCTAAAACCATACTTCTGCCTTACAGCAGAAACAAACCTGCCAAAGTTGGAGTAAAAATCTGGGACATCACAGGTTACAATCATTCATTTTGGTATTTGGGTATTGACCTCTTTAAGTATTTTCCAGAAACTTCATTTTTTATAAACCAGTCATAACCTGAAAAATTGGAGATAGTTTGTTGCTTTTGCCATTCTACATCCATTCTTCCAGTAGGACAGCAACCACAAGTGACAGCAAGGCTTAAGTGGTGCTAACAGATTTGACATGAAGGAAGGACATATTTTTCACAGTTTGCAACAGAATTTTTTGAAACTTACAGAGATGGGAGGAAAGGGGGGTGGGGGAGGTCGAGGCAACAACCAAAGAAACATTAGACTGGAGATTCCTCAAAGAGGACTGTCTGACAGAGAGCTGGAGGTGCACTTTGTTGAAATAAGAGAGGATGTGATGTGAGATTAGGTTTTGCTTTTGGTGTTTATTTCAAGAGTTTTTTCAGTCTTCATTCCTGATGCACCTTCTCTGCCTGTGTCTGTCCAGATCTTCCGAGAAGTAACTGCTCCTTAAATGTGCAATCTGCTCCTCCCTCTAGAGCTTTCAACAAAACTCAGGACCTAACAGCCTGGACAAAGCAAATGGTGAAACCTCGCAATAAACTAAGTGCCTACAAATCAGATTCATACTGATTAAACATATGCTTTCTGTCATAAGAAGCAGCAAAACTCCACAATGTTTACATATTATGAAAAGAAAAAGTCAAAACAGATGAAGCTCAGTGATGGAAGTAATGTGAGAGAGGATTGTAAAAGGAACACTAGAATCAGTGGTGTCATATTTGATTTATGATTGCAATAAAAAGGCATAAGTAAAAAAGACCCAAGGAGGAAGAGAATGGCAGTCTAGACAAAAAGAATGAAGGTCAAAGAATAATGAACACACAAAAGGAGTAGACTTCATCTATTAACATTTCTTTGCCTGCTATGTGCTTATATATATATTAAACCTCAGCAACCAGATCTAAGCTGGTCCTGTTCTGAGTGGTAAGGTTGGACCACATGAGCTCTAGAGATCACTTCCAACCAAAATTATTTACTCTAAAAAGTTTTACCTATGTATTAATAATGTACTGCTTCTCTCTTGTAGTTATTGACTAGTGATCAACAAGTCCATATGGTTTACCTAATAACTCTTCTTTTTACTTTCATGTTTAGGTACCATACCCTGAAGCCAGACAACATTAGCCAGAACCTATCTGGACCTGGCCTTGTGAATAGAACTGATCCCATCTTATTTCACAAGGACACAAGATGGGTAAGTGCAGATACTATTTTAATGTCCCTGACGCGTGCCACATGTGCTGGCACAGTTAAAACAGGTTTATGCTGAAGAGAAGTTGGAGGGAATTGGTTTTGATTCACAGTCCCACCGAGTGTCTCGCCCCACTCAGTGGGTTTCAAGGGAACTGAATCTTTTTTATATCCCAAAAAAGTACGAGTGCCATCTCGGCTGCAATGCTTCTTGACAAAGAAGCCAGGGCAAACAGCCTAGAGGAACCACAACAAATGCTCTCAGATTCTAATGACAAGCAATCGGAACATTGTTGACTCATAATGCTCCTGTAACCAATGAATGGATTGAACCAGGGAAAACGGTTGCGTGTTTGTAACCCTTTAATTCATAGAAGAAAAAGGAGAAGAATGATAAATGGAAAGACAGATGAGAAGACAGGACAGACAGATACATCACCACCTTTCATTAAAGCGAGGTCTTTTCCGGTGTGCTGTCCAGCTCTGCCAGCCTCCAGGCCCTGATCCTGCTCCACAGGGAATGGGTCAACAAGCCCATGCCCCGCTTTCACACCTTTGATAATGCCCTGTCCCCCTGAGCTTCTGCACTTGCAGTTCATTATTCTGGAACATTCTGGGGTCAATCAGACATTGTGGACCAGAGAGTTGTGGACCAGGGATAGGGGGGGAGGCTACTTCCAAGACGAGCCCTGCTGATTGGCACACGCACAGAACAGCTGCTGGAAATTTAGCAGGGGAGGGCGTAGCATGGCATCCCACCTGCACTGCTCATGCTTGCCTAACACAGGACTCCATCCACTTTTTGTTAAGACACAAAAAGGGATGTTACAATTCCACATACCCTTGCAGGTCACATAACAGTCTCTGACACCGAGTTTCAGTAATGCGGAACATCCTCATTTCTGGAAGTAAGTTAAAATTCTTCTAAAAGTAAATATGATGGAACTATAACCTGTGGCCATTATGGCAGGCATTGAAAACTAATGGAATTGGCCTCATACTTAATTCTTTTGTAAAAGCAGAATGAAAAAAAATGTTTTAAAAAGGTCATAAGTGCTTGTCAAGGGCACCCTGTGCTTGAAAAAGGTTTCTTTTGTCTAGCATAAACAAAGCTGGTGGCTTGGAATTATCGAATAAACATGGGTCACAACACCACCTGTAGAAGGGGCTCAGCTGTTATTCTGAGGGGAATAGTATAAAGTTGCAGGTGCAATAAAATGATAATACAAAGTTCCCATTTGAAACAAGTAGTATTTTGTCCCTGGAAAAGTAGTTGGCCTTGCACTGGATTGATTTTTCTGAAGTAAGTGAATTTTATCACTTTCTGTTTCAGCTTGGAAGGTGGGGGTTAATGTTTCATGAAGAAGATAATTAAAACTACCTAGGGAGTCATCAAAGAAACTTTTAGAAACTATTTTAAAAAATGTCCATCTCTGCTTGCCTCTTACACATGTGAGTCATCTTTTAACCATGTCCTTTGGAGAAATGACAGATTTAATATGTGCTTGATCTAAGCAACTGAGGTGTGTGTAACACGGAAAAGTACAAAGGGAGATTTCTTTGAAATAAAACTGCTCTGTAGAACGGAAAGTATTGAACATAAATTTCAAAGGCAGGTTTTGGGCTCTGCAGGCACAGCCTACTAGTAATAGGTATTATTAACTGGCAGAACATGATGCAGTTATTTGGAAATAAAAATAGGTGTATTTACATATCAGATACTGCTTTAGTTAAGGTATGCTAAGATTTTCCTTTATATTCTTCTGTTTTTTAAGTTGCATGCATACTGTTGTAAATAGTGTTAGAGGGTGAGAAATAGAAAAGTTTGTTCCAAATAAAATTTAAATTCTTGTACAAAAAAGCATAAATTTACAAGGCAATTAAATTTTCTCCTATAGAAACTTGGAAAATTTAGAAAAAAATTAAGTTCTTTAACCTCTTTAACCTTTAATGTCTCTCAAAAATAATAAATCCTGAGTTTAAGCTCTAATTTTCAGACTAATAAGCTGTATCATTAGAAACTTCAGCAATGCTTTTCAGGTTGAATATCTACCCTTGGCAAACAATCAGTTAATTCTTGATTCAATATGAAAGAGATTTAAGATTCCTGATATTTCAGTTCTTAAAGCAGCTACTTGGATTTAAATGCCTGAAATACACTTTAGGTAAACTCCTGTGAAACTCAACAGATGTGGTTCAGTGTTCCATGTCTTTGTAGGGTTGTACTTAGATTGCTATAATTGATCAGACTGTGCCTACTTCTACAGTAGTGTTAATTCACATAAAAATATTTGTTAAAAGCTTATGACCAGGGATTAACTAGTCAGTATTTTCCAGTGCTTTGCTTGTTAAAGCCATGGTAGCCACTGGGATCAAATTTTTTGTGACCTCTTTGTTCTTGGAGGCTTTTCTACCATGGCTTATAAAGTAAAATGATTTCACATGCTACAAATGTTGAGGCCTAAACTGTTTTCCCTGAAAGAAAAGTGAGGAAGCTGCAGGAGATTACACTTCTCATCTTCGACAAATTCTGTTGTCTAAATTAAGTTTTCAAACATAAGTGTTTCAGTCAATCAAATAATAACATACTCCTGTTCACATCCTAAATGATTCCTAATGCAACTGTGTTCTGTTGAGAAGCCTTTTTTTTTTTTTTTCTTTTTTTCACTAGAGAATACCAAACTTAAGTAGTAGATTTAGCGGATCCATTTAGAATCAAGTTATTTGGTAGCTCATCCAGTTACCTCAAAGAGAAAATTTCAGAGTTAAAAGTGGAGGGAATACTTGCATTTCTTGTGAGGTTCAGGTTTCCTCCAGATCCTTCATCTGCCGTGGGTTCAGTGAGATTGTAGACATAATTCTGGGAGCTCACAGTTTGTGGTGTAGTGGCAAAATTATGGATCAGGGAAGAGAGAGAACCCCTATTATCTTCCCTGGGAAGCTGTTTATGCAACACACAACACAGTGTGTGTGTTGATCTTGCTCCTTTGAGTAAGAGAGGGAACAGTTCAGGTGAACTCCCATGCTGAGTATTTCCAGTTGAGGAAAACCTGTAATCCCACAATGCGGTGGCAGAGAGAATGACAGCCTCAGCACCAGGAAACTTCCAGGGAACTAGAGGGTATGGTAGACATTTCTCCAACCTGGCTGCTGAGTAGGTAAAAAAACAAACCTGAGAGAAAGAAGCTTTCTCACTCTGGTGTGCAAGAGAGATGGTTATACATTTTATTTTTATTGTCTTTAATCTTTCTGGCCTTTTTTTTCCCCAATTTAGTTTTTCCCCTCCCTTTATACTCTATTAAGACTTGGCTTTTGAACTTAGAAGCATTTTCCTTGGGCGTGTAATGAGAAACTCCTAGGCAGATCCACCACTGAGTTACAGCCAGCTCAGAGGCTTGTCATGTTTACATAACACAATACAGAGTTGTTTGTGAGCAGATATGAACAGTTTGGTGACTTTCAAACATCAAGGGAGCACACCTGGCCTGTATGCAAATTTCTGTTCCTACTAAACAAAATTACCAGGATTTCAGTGGGGTATACCTAGATGCTTCCAGCATGGTGGATATCACATGAACTTGCACATCTGTGCAGAATAAGTCTAGAAATAGTGCTTATTTTTAGGACATTAAGAAATCTGATTTCCTCTTAAATATTCCAAAAATCCATGGGTGAATATGCGCTATTTTCTATTATAATGCCTGGAGTGATGAATCACATGAAGCCACTGCATTGCACATTGGAGTAAAGTATATTTGACAGTCAGCTCCAAGGGAAAAACACTGGCCCAAATACTGTGCTGTCTAAATAAAGGACACTTACATTGTGTTAATTTTTATAGCTGTTTTTTCCCCCTCTAATCAGCAATGGCACCCTGGGAGAGTTCTGCTTGAAGAAAAAGTCACGCTCTTTGGGGTCTTATTATCTAGAATTAACTTTAAATCAAAACAAGCCACCTGCAGTGTGATTACTCTTGAAAGTTCTCTGTGTATTCATGTGGTACAGAATAAAACAGTTCATCAATTCAGCATTGTTATTCTTCATTAAACCACCTTCCTTTATAACTGTACCTGCAGAACACTGCAAGTCAAATTAACATTCAGAATTTTGAGCAGACATCCCACAAAGATTTTTTGGATGTTAATCTGCATGCGTCTGGAGATCAATTCTTTTCCTTGCTGTACAGGTAATCTTCCATTGAAAGCACTGAAATTGTGGATTTTGATAATTTTTAAGCTTAATTCCTGTAGCTCTTTACTGTGACATCCATCTTGCTACCTTATGCTGCCATTCGCAGAGTGCCAGCAGGTTGTGTAGAGAAAACATCAGTCATTGCTGCATTAACCATCTTTGTGTCCCTTTCCTGGACTTGCCCCAGCAGGTCCATGTTTCTCTCGTACTGAGGAGCCCAGAACTACACACTGCACTCTGCTTGTGGCCTCATCAGTGTTTAGCAGAGAGGAAGAACCACCTCACTGGACCTGCTAGAAATATGTTTACTAGGTGCTGTTGGCCATCTTGCTATGAGAAGCTAACAGACTTAATGTCATCTGTGTGGTGAGGTTCCATTAAAATACTAATATGCATAGGTCTAAATGCAGGCAAGACTGTCCAGCTTAGAATACCAGAGCAGGTGCCACATAAAGCCCACTAGTCTCTATTTTTTACTGCCTCTTTCCCACATGATGGAATATTCCTATTTGCAGTGTGTTATAAATTCCTTGAACTGGGCAGGAAGAAGTTAAAAATCCATTTGCTTTCACAGTTAGATGAGCTCTTAAGAAAATTTCAAGCCCATACTCTTGCCCCAGAGCTATTTTTCATACCTGTGTGTGCTTTGCTAATCTCTTTGTAAAGACCTCCCGAGATGGAGTCAAGAACATTTCCCCAGACTATCTTTACTATTGGTGCTTCAGAGCCAATACTGCTACTGAGGTCCAGCAGCTAGTGAGATTCTTCTGTGACACGTCTTAGGCCCATCATTGTTTGTCCTTGTCATCAAACTTGAATGTATTTGTTTATTTGAAAAGCATATATTTATGTTTTATCTTCTCTTCCTTGATACTTGATTCAAGCCAAACTGTAGATAGGATCCTAATTAGCTTTCAACTGATCTAATTTTCAGACTAATAAGCTGTATCATTAGAAACTTCAGCAATGCTTTTCAGGTTGAATATCTACCCTTGGCAAACAATCAGTTAATTCTTGATTCAATATGAAAGAGATTTAAGATTCCTGATATTTCAGTTCTTAAAGCAGCTACTTGGATTTAAATGCCTGAAATACACTTTAGGTAAACTCCTGTGAAACTCAACAGATGTGGTTCAGTGTTCCATGTCTTTGTAGGGTTGTACTTAGATTGCTATAATTGATCAGACTGTGCCTACTTCTACAGTAGTGTTAATTCACATAAAAATATTTGTTAAAAGCTTATGACCAGGGATTAACTAGTCAGTATTTTCCAGTGCTTTGCTTGTTAAAGCCATGGTAGCCACTGGGATCAAATTTTTTGTGACCTCTTTGTTCTTGGAGGCTTTTCTACCATGGCTTATAAAGTAAAATGATTTCACATGCTACAAATGTTGAGGCCTAAACTGTTTTCCCTGAAAGAAAAGTGAGGAAGCTGCAGGAGATTACACTTCTCATCTTCGACAAATTCTGTTGTCTAAATTAAGTTTTCAAACATAAGTGTTTCAGTCAATCAAATAATAACATACTCCTGTTCACATCCTAAATGATTCCTAATGCAACTGTGTTCTGTTGAGAAGCCTTTTTTTTTTTTTTTCTTTTTTTCACTAGAGAATACCAAACTTAAGTAGTAGATTTAGCGGATCCATTTAGAATCAAGTTATTTGGTAGCTCATCCAGTTACCTCAAAGAGAAAATTTCAGAGTTAAAAGTGGAGGGAATACTTGCATTTCTTGTGAGGTTCAGGTTTCCTCCAGATCCTTCATCTGCCGTGGGTTCAGTGAGATTGTAGACATAATTCTGGGAGCTCACAGTTTGTGGTGTAGTGGCAAAATTATGGATCAGGGAAGAGAGAGAGAAAATTTCAGAGTTAAAAGTGGAGGGAATACTTGCATTTCTTGTGAGGTTCAGGTTTCCTCCAGATCCTTCATCTGCCGTGGGTTCAGTGAGATTGTAGACATAATTCTGGGAGCTCACAGTTTGTGGTGTAGTGGCAAAATTATGGATCAGGGAAGAGAGAGAACCCCTATTATCTTCCCTGGGAAGCTGTTTATGCAACACACAACACAGTGTGTGTGTTGATCTTGCTCCTTTGAGTAAGAGAGGGAACAGTTCAGGTGAACTCCCATGCTGAGTATTTCCAGTTGAGGAAAACCTGTAATCCCACAATGCGGTGGCAGAGAGAATGACAGCCTCAGCACCAGGAAACTTCCAGGGAACTAGAGGGTATGGTAGACATTTCTCCAACCTGGCTGCTGAGTAGGTAAAAAAACAAACCTGAGAGAAAGAAGCTTTCTCACTCTGGTGTGCAAGAGAGATGGTTATACATTTTATTTTTATTGTCTTTAATCTTTCTGGCCTTTTTTTTCCCCAATTTAGTTTTTCCCCTCCCTTTATACTCTATTAAGACTTGGCTTTTGAACTTAGAAGCATTTTCCTTGGGCGTGTAATGAGAAACTCCTAGGCAGATCCACCACTGAGTTACAGCCAGCTCAGAGGCTTGTCATGTTTACATAACACAATACAGAGTTGTTTGTGAGCAGATATGAACAGTTTGGTGACTTTCAAACATCAAGGGAGCACACCTGGCCTGTATGCAAATTTCTGTTCCTACTAAACAAAATTACCAGGATTTCAGTGGGGTATACCTAGATGCTTCCAGCATGGTGGATATCACATGAACTTGCACATCTGTGCAGAATAAGTCTAGAAATAGTGCTTATTTTTAGGACATTAAGAAATCTGATTTCCTCTTAAATATTCCAAAAATCCATGGGTGAATATGCGCTATTTTCTATTATAATGCCTGGAGTGATGAATCACATGAAGCCACTGCATTGCACATTGGAGTAAAGTATATTTGACAGTCAGCTCCAAGGGAAAAACACTGGCCCAAATACTGTGCTGTCTAAATAAAGGACACTTGCATTGTGTTAATTTTTATAGCTGTTTTTTCCCCCTCTAATCAGCAATGGCACCCTGGGAGAGTTCTGCTTGAAGAAAAAGTCACGCTCTTTGGGGTCTTATTATCTAGAATTAACTTTAAATCAAAACAAGCCACCTGCAGTGTGATTACTCTTGAAAGTTCTCTGTGTATTCATGTGGTACAGAATAAAACAGTTCATCAATTCAGCATTGTTATTCTTCATTAAACCACCTTCCTTTATAACTGTACCTGCAGAACACTGCAAGTCAAATTAACATTCAGAATTTTGAGCAGACATCCCACAAAGATTTTTTGGATGTTAATCTGCATGCGTCTGGAGATCAATTCTTTTCCTTGCTGTACAGGTAATCTTCCATTGAAAGCACTGAAATTGTGGATTTTGATAATTTTTAAGCTTAATTCCTGTAGCTCTTTACTGTGACATCCATCTTGCTACCTTATGCTGCCATTCGCAGAGTGCCAGCAGGTTGTGTAGAGAAAACATCAGTCATTGCTGCATTAACCATCTTTGTGTCCCTTTCCTGGACTTGCCCCAGCAGGTCCATGTTTCTCTCGTACTGAGGAGCCCAGAACTACACACTGCACTCTGCTTGTGGCCTCATCAGTGTTTAGCAGAGAGGAAGAACCACCTCACTGGACCTGCTAGAAATATGTTTACTAGGTGCTGTTGGCCATCTTGCTATGAGAAGCTAACAGACTTAATGTCATCTGTGTGGTGAGGTTCCATTAAAATACTAATATGCATAGGTCTAAATGCAGGCAAGACTGTCCAGCTTAGAATACCAGAGCAGGTGCCACATAAAGCCCACTAGTCTCTATTTTTTACTGCCTCTTTCCCACATGATGGAATATTCCTATTTGCAGTGTGTTATAAATTCCTTGAACTGGGCAGGAAGAAGTTAAAAATCCATTTGCTTTCACAGTTAGATGAGCTCTTAAGAAAATTTCAAGCCCATACTCTTGCCCCAGAGCTATTTTTCATACCTGTGTGTGCTTTGCTAATCTCTTTGTAAAGACCTCCCGAGATGGAGTCAAGAACATTTCCCCAGACTATCTTTACTATTGGTGCTTCAGAGCCAATACTGCTACTGAGGTCCAGCAGCTAGTGAGATTCTTCTGTGACACGTCTTAGGCCCATCATTGTTTGTCCTTGTCATCAAACTTGAATGTATTTGTTTATTTGAAAAGCATATATTTATGTTTTGTCTTCTCTTCCTTGATACTTGATTCAAGCCAAACTGTAGATAGGATCCTAATTAGCTTTCAACTGACAGACTCAGGGCTCTGCCAAGCTCGTAGGACCTACTTAGGCAATAGCATCTGTTTTAAAACACCATGCAGTCCTTGCACATGATAGAGATGTCAAATCATGTTGCCATGTAAGGTATGTAAAAGACTAACAGCCCTCAGTCTGAAAATGGGGGGGAAGGAAAAAGAATGCATGCAGTATTTTAAATCTGAATTAAGAGCTGAAGTAAACAAGGTATGGACTTGGACATGAAGTATTATCTTTAAGACTTGTATGTGAATTATGGATATGAGAAATGAGGTGGAAGAAATGGGAAGTGTCAGCCAAGCACCTCAAAGTGCTAGCAAGAACATGGGGGCTAGAGCCTTCGGGCTTCAGAAGCTTGCAGAAAGATTATGGAGCAGAAATGAAGATGAGAGAGTGGGCTTTCTTAGAAAGCAAGAAGTGGTAACATCTTTGCCACAGGGGAGAATGGTAATAGTGAAAGATCCCACATTTTTAAATGGATTTTCTTTCTAAAGGGAACAGTTGTGAATTAGAAGAGATGGGGTTTCCTGAGCCTGTGGGGTGAGAGTTAAAGTCAACATTCATATCACTCAGTGTACTTAAACTGTCTTTTAGCTGGACATAGGACCCATCAAAAATGTAGACAGATGTTTAAAAATTTGATAGAGATGTTAAAAAAATCACTTTAGCTATCTGCAAGCACTGCACTTGCTCTAGGCTGAGCTATCTGTATGTGTATGACCATATGCATACTTTCATCAGCCAGACTTCTAAATGGTAACTGCTCCTGAAAGAAAAGACCACATTTCTGCAGAGTAGCCATTACTATATTTTTGTATGCATATAAACATATATTTGTGCATTCTGTAGGATCTATTATTTAGGAAATAGCCTTGTAGGTTTACAACTGTGCCTACTTCTACTTCACAAGAAATTGTGCTGAATTAAGGATCACAGTTTATTTCAAAGACCAGGCTGAAGTGTCAGATAGTATTGTTCTAAATACTCACAAAGTCTCCACCATATTGGAGGCTGTGTCTGTAGGAGTATACCTCAAGAGAAGCCATTAGAATAGATGTGTAGGGTGAATAAAAATAGACCATAAATCTTCCAATAACTCTTATCCTAAAAGTTTTTTGTGTCTAGAAGCCAGTGTTTCAGGTGACATGAAGTTGCTTTCTTAAAGGAAATACCACTTGTCTTACAGCATATATAATGAAAGATAATGTTTTTGTTCTAACAAAGAGCTACAGAAGGGCACAACTATGCAGTATGACAGTGGTGTTAATCAAGCAGACATTGCTTTTCACAAACAGCAACCCTGATCATCACTGTAGGCTCAGTTGTTTTGCAGCAGACAGAAGGACAGTATGTGATAAGCAAAGTCACTTCTTGCTCTTTGAAGCCTGTGTTGGAAAGCAAGAACATCACAAAAGAACTAGAGCTATTTCAAATTATGCATACATGAATTCAAATAATGCAAGTAGAGCAATTACAAGACATAATCCAGCCAGTTGAAGAGCTGTATCTTAACTATGCACTTCTAGCTGAGGTATTCCAGTCAACAAGCATTTAGCTAGAGGGAACCGTGCCTCAAAACAGAACATTTTCCAAAATTAGTTTTGAAGAATAGGCCCTTGAGAGGTACTTTTTTAGATACTTCATGATTTAAATAAGGCAGCTTGTAAAGGAACATCTATTGCCTCAAGATTTCCCTATGCTCTCAAAAGACAGCACTGCCCTATTTAGTAATCTGGAGCCTTTGGCTTGTTATGTGAGTGATACATAATTTAACCTTAACAGCATATTTTAAATCATCCCCATAAAAATATTTGTACAGTCAATGCAGGGCAATCATATTACTTTAAAAGTAATTCTAAGACCTGTTTTTCTTTTATTCTGTTTTCTGTAGACACTAACCTTGATTTAAAGTCACTGCAAGACACCCCATTTGAAATTCATAGTAAGATTGTTTTTACCAAATCATTTAACATTTCTTAGTAATTTTTCTTTTCAGGTAAGATGGAGACATCTCCACCTAATTTCTCATACATTTACCAGAGGCACATGAAGCATGAAAGAATGTGGAAGATTGCCATTAACAAAGAGAAGAAAAAGAACACTTCTGTGAATTTTTTACTTTGGTAAATTTTTATACCTAGTTAAATGCTGAGAGTAACACAATCCTGCATTTGTTCTCTCTCTGCTGATCAGAATCTGGTTTATTGTTCTAATACTGACAGTTTGGTGGGATTCTTTTCTGAAAGTTGGTTCTTATACGCTAAAGGGTGTGTTTATATTAACTTTTTAGCTCAGATCAGGAACTTGCTTTTGAATTGCTGTGCTTTGCTGCTGCATGGGCTGCATTCCTTTAAGAAGCAACTGAATCAGAAAATGCACACTGAATGTATTCCAACTATTAATACTAATATAATTCCATACTGCACTACCGTTAACTTAAAATAAAATCCTTTGACCTGCACATTAAGTGGGTGTCTGCATCAGCTGCTGTGTTCTACAAAACTGCTCTAGTTGGGCTGCTATGTACAGACCATGCAGCTAACATAGATATAGCCAGAGTATGCCAAATAAATAATTACTTCCCATGGAGTATTTCTACATCTGGGTACTCATTATTTATATTAGTATGAAATCTTTACTAGTTCTAGAAGGGATTTCCTTAATAGGGATATAAATAAATTCTTCTCCATGAAAAAAAGTGCCGTAGGCACAGAGAACATGATTTTGCTCTTAAAGAAGCTTCAAACACAAAACAGAAGAACAGCAATTTGTGCTGGGCATAAAGGTGGGAGCTGAAACTGTTCAGTAAACTTGCATTTCGTGAAGATGCAAGTAATAGTACTGTGTTTACTTCTCAAAATTCAAATATGCTTTCAAAGGAAAATAAAAGGAACAAGAAACTAAGCAGGGACAGCCTTTCACTTGTTGATGAATTCCATACATTTATTTATTTATTGCATATTTTAAAACTCTCTGATTTCAGTGGGTATACAAACTCTGTATATGCTTTCATGCTTCTGCCCTATATATCAGTGGATGGTATAATTTGAGATTCCCTGGAGAACTGTCCATCAGCAAAAACCTCTGGAATTCACATGAACTAGTGTTCTACCATAAAATGACAGTGGATTAGGCATAAATTTGTTGAATTTAGTCTCTGTCTAAGTCATGACATAATCACTTATGCATCTTTTGTAGTATCATCTGAATAAACCTAACTTTATATGTTAAGTTCCCTTTTCTAGAGCAAATATGAAAACTGATTAGTTGTTGCCTTTCAGCACCTTGAAAAAATACACAAGACTTATTTGCTGTCTTGCTCTATTAGCTTCAAATGTTGAAGTTTATTTGTGTCATTCAGTGGGCTTTGTCAGGATCTAATGAAACTGAAGCACTTAATTCTCATTATTACTAGATCACACCTCCAAATCAACTAGCAGTATTGGATTGAGCAGCATCTTTATATTATGTACCACTGTTCATCCATAGTTTTACATGTTTTCCATTTATGGTTTCAAATTCTTGCTACACATTATGTGTTTGCCTTCCAATTCCTAACAGAAATTACATGAAAAAGTGTGTATAGTTGATTCATCACTTTTTGACAGGGATTTTGACAGAAATGTTAGCTATTACTAACTTAGAGTTAAAGGAACAAATGAAGAGAAAAGGAACAGATGTTAGGTTTGAAACCTGAAAAGGCAGGAAAAGGGGATCAGAACTGAAGGACTTAGGTTTTTATTGCAGTTGCTCTTCATTATACCTTGTAGAACAGAGCATTTTAGAATTCATATTGTACCAAGTCTCAACACCACAATTTGCAATAAGATCAGAATCACTCTTGTTTCACAAAGGAAATCTACCTTACATTCCCCATAATGCACTAGTCAAAACATGGGGAAAGGGGATATATTACTCTGAGTGATCTTAGAAACATTTTTCCCACTGTTGGTTGTTACAGAAAGCTATGAATTAACAAGCTGGAACTGGAAGTATTGAACAGGGAGAAAAGCTGCACATAACATGTTGTCCTGATTTGAGCCAGGACAGAACTCCTTTTCTTTTTAGTAATTTTACTCTGCTTCTAGGGCTGATAATGTTCTGTGTTCATAGTTATTGCCTGTGTAGAAAGGCTGTTGCTTATACTTAATTCTACAGAAAGCAAGGTCACTGCTTGGGTTGCTAAACTTCATATACACTTGGAACAAAAGGGAGGAAAAGAGGTCGCACCTGTAACCTCATGCAGGGAGGAGTGGACCAGACAATGATTCAAATTGTCCAGACGAAGTATTCCGTCCCAGACTCAGTATAAAGATGAGGGATCACAAAGGTCAGCCTTTCTTTGTCCATGGCCAGCATCCTGGGAGGACTCCATCTGTTAATCTGCCTTCAATCCCTACCCATGCATTCTTGAATCCCTGTTTTCCTGAATCCAGCTTCTGACTGTCACTGACTCCAGGAGCCCAGTCTGGGACTTTCCCAGTGCCTGTCTTGGAGCCTCAGTGGTCACGTAAGAATTACTGGGAGGGGGTGGGGGGGGGGTGGTGTGAGGAAGGTGTGATAGTGGTTTTAAATATATTTGTACATATTTCTTTATTTTATTTTTCATAATTATAATTTTAATTAAAGCTCTTTGGTTTAGTTTCCAACCCTTATTAAGTTTCTCTCCATTACTCCCTTTCCCTTTCTGGGAAGGGAGAGGGGTAAATTGAGAACATCTGTCATTTGTTTAATAGCTGTCCCAGCATTAAACCTTGTCACACATTTGGATTTCAGTGCGCAAAAAGCACTCCTTAGCTGTAGACCTGTGGACTAAGAGAAGGGTATTTTGTATAAAGTTTATTGTGAAAGCTAAAGAACAACAACAAAAAAGTGCTAGTAAACATTATATTTCTAGCCTGCTAACCTCTAGCTTTTAGGCAGTTAAAGCCAACACTGCTGTCCAAAAAGAAAATTTATTGCCAGGATATTATTAGAACACTCATGCTTCAGACTTAGTCCTGGAGTAATAGATTAATTATACCAAGAAGAGTAGAGTTAAGAGAATAGCTCTCACTCTTTTAATGAAACATGTGAGAAACCATAATATTCTTGCCTAAATGTAGCTAGGGAGAGATCAGAATAGAAAGTTTTCTGTCACCAGATACTGTATCTTTTAGTCACCTTATTTTGCAGTGTTTCTTACCTGTTCTTAAGAAAGTATGGAAGCATGGTGAGGCTTTCCTAAGGGAAAAGGTTGAAGTAGCTCCAGTTGAAGCTCTTTTTCCAGGCAGGATAACAAATTACAGTGTTTCTAGATAAAAATAAATGACATTCCATGGTGTAATACAATGGTCTATGTCAACGTCTGTTTATGAAATCCATAAATACTTAAATTGGATTACTTGTGTTCACCTTACAATAATTTTGGCCAGCTGAGGGCTGCAGATAAATCTCATTAACTTTGTAGGTGTTGTCATGAATCACAGAGTCACAGAGTGGTCAGGGTTGGAAGGGACCTCTGGAGATCATCTGGTCCAACCCCCTGCCAGAGCAGGGTCACCTAACCCTCTCTGCACTGGATGGTGTGGTGGTGGCTTTGGAATGTCTGCAGAGAAGGAGACTCCACACCCTCTCTGGGCAGCCTGTCCAGTGCTCTCTGTTACCCTCACAGTGAGGAAGTTTTTCTTTATGTTTAAGTTGACCCTCCTGTGCTCCACTTTGTGCCCATTGCCCCCTTGTCCTGTCACTGGGCACCACTGAGAAGAGTCTGGCCCCATCCTCCTGATAGCCACTGTAGATATTTGTAAACATTGATGAGATCCCCCTCAGCCAAATCTTGCATGTTGTAAGAAATTCTTGAGGTTCTGCCATCTCCTGTGTCATTTTTGCCTCTGGTGGTTATTCCTAAGAGCATGCCCTCCAGAAATAGCATAGTATCAACATGTTTTTGTAATTTATTCTGTAACCTTCACATTTCTAAATACGTCCTTATATCCTAAAGACCATTTAATGTTGAAGGGCTATTGCATGTGAATTACTTTATCTTGTGGCCACAATCTGTCTTCTGGGTATGTCCTTAGTGTTAGAACCATCCCTTTTTGTTTTAGCCAGTACTGGGAAAATCTAACTAGACAGGATGAGTGTCATTATAATGCTTTCAAAACCCAACCAGACTCCCTATGTTAAATCCATTTGGCCCATTGTTTATGTCATGCACAATTACATAAATCCATATTTAGTTCTATGGAGAGTATTATTACATTTTACTGCATTAAGCTATGATTTTCCAACTTTATTCAGACCCAGCTGAGGAATCTGAGAAGATTTTTAATGGATGTGCATTATTAAAACCATAATAAGATTCTGTAACATCTTGTTTAAAAGGGCATAATTGCACTACTATTTTAGATGAGTGAATTTTTCAATAAGCATCTTGCCAGTTCATGCATTACCTCTGTGCATTGTAGGCAGTCATTGCCTTTTTTTTTTGCTGTGTGTATGTGAAAGCTCCACAATTTTTCTCTGTTTTCTTCAAATACTTTAATCTGCTAAGATCCCTTCAGATCTGCAAACGTTCATGCACCTGTCACATCAAATTATTTTTATCTGGTTTTAGTTGTTGTTTGTTTGTTTGTTTGTTTTCAATAGCACAAGTACCCTTGACACATGCATTGCAAAAACGAATTCAGAAAAGGCTATTTTGTTTTCATTCAACAGTTTCATCAAGTACTTGATATCAAACTTTCATTCTCCTCTTCGCCCCCATGAAACATTTATATTGCTGAAATTGATATATTTACACTTAGGGTCACCAAAACACAGTAATCCTGTTGGTGTTTTATCTTTTGGGATCTGACAGGCCTTTAAATGCGGCCTAGAAATTATAGTTTTATCTTGTTTGATTTCAACTTGTGTAGGTAAAATAATTGGTAATGATGTGATGAATAAGAAGCACTAAATGATTTTGTTCAATTTGCATAGCCCCCTAAAAATGTTTGGACACTTGTTAGAGTTTAAATTCTATCATCATGAAGTTAAAGGCTCTTACAAGAGAAGATGTTGACAATGCTTGAAGCCGTTTCTCTTTAAGCTAAACTGCTTCCAGCAAGAAGCAATCACTGGTGAGCATTGCTATTGCTGAAAACAACACTCTGTAACATTTGTATTTTTCCTGAGAGATGCAGAGTTACCACTTTCATAGGAATGGGGTCCTTCATTCCCCCTACAAATTTGGAAAGACAAAATTGTGAAGGAATATAATCCTGAAAAAATTTCCCAACATTTGCTAAGCATTTTCTCAAATGTCTGAAGTGGTAAGTAGGAATGTTCCTCCCTGGTCACTGAAGTAGATAAAAGCTGTTAGCCTAGATTTTGTAGCGTTTCTTTTTTCATTTTTGCTAACATTGATTTTGCCTATTAGTTTCTAAATGCATTTAAAATATCTAAGTGAATGGGTAAATTGGAAAGGAAGAATGTAGTTTTTTCAGGTATGACAGCAATGCAAAAAAACCTCTCTTTATGATTTCAAGTAATGAGGGAGGTTTTCTGTGTAATCAAATTCTGTTCATTTGTCTTTGTCCTTAGTTTTATTGTGGGATATGGACATGTACCTTTAAACATTTATTGAGTCTTCTTTCAAACATCTCTGTTCTTGCTTTTATAATGATCATACATAATTTTCTGTGTCTTTCCTCAGTTTCAGACCTTGAAATACTGAGCCTATGTATTTATGTAGCTCCTATTTTAAAAATACATCCTCAAAAATTTTCTCTCCTTTTAAATAAAAATGCAGAGTATATTTGGTGGGTTTGAAAAAAAGGAATTTAAAACAAACAAGTGAGCCATAGGGAGTCAAAGCAGAAAGTGTTCTTTGTTATTCCAGCCTATACAGGAGGTAGCACCATCTCACAAGCTGAGTATGTTAAGACTTCCTTCAGCTGTTGCTGTCGATATGGTGCATGGAGCTACTGAAAGCCCAGCTTACCAAGTTATCCAGGCATCCCCTGCATGCAAGAACAATCCTCAGGACAAAAGAAACAACACTGAGTTGCTGGCATGACATCTACCTGCAGGAGGAGTGTTACTTTGTCCTGTGTAAGCTGTTTTACCATGGAGCAAAGGGACTTTTTTAAAGGTCCTGTCCTGATAGAAAATAAATGACATGTCCTGATACAAAATAAACTGGAAAATTCCCATGAAACTTTGCCTGGGGTCAAGTTGTCTTTAGCAGACAAATATAATAAAGGTCCTGAGAAAAAAAACAAAACAGAGAGAGAAGCTGTGCATGGTGTCAACCATCTCTTCACAGAAATGGTGGGATTTATGGGGTCCTTTTTTGGCATATCATTAAGACACTAAAGCTGTTCCTTGATTTGTAAATGATAATGTAATAGAAAAGTTGCAAAACACACATCAAAATATTACAATACATAAAGACATAGAACTCCCCATATCCCTGAAAACTAGAAGATCAGGCAGTTTTTCCTTACTGTAAATACTTCATCTACTCATGCAATTAGTGCATAATTTATTTAGTGAGTCTTCTGAGCTTGGGCAGTGAAGATTCTTCTCACTTGTTTATTTGGAAGCGACTGTGTCCAGCTACTAAATGCAGTATGTAAAATTTCCTATGTTTGCCTAAGTACCCTAAGTATAAATTATTCATATTATTTCATCTTTATTTTATGGAACTTCCTAGTAGACTTGCCAATTCTAGGAGTTTAGCCTTCAAAGCAAGTTCAGATCAGGAGCTACTGTGTTTAATTGCTCTTTGATGGCCTCTGCTGTTCAGGTGTAGAAATAGGTGAATTAGAAAGGATGTTACTGAGCCAGCACAGCAATGTGTTGTTCATCCTCTATCCACTGCATAGTAGAGGTGACATTTAGTAAACCATCAGCAGTAATACCATAGTAACAGAGGGAAAAATTCTGAGTTAATCCCACCAACCTGCCTGGCTGGGCTGGATAAGATCCAAATGTGGATGCAGGACACATACAAAACCAAACCAACTACTCATGCTCAAAGTTTTTATGCTTCACTTTCCACCAGTAACAGGAGTTGTGAAGAGGATTACAGCCATTCTCAGGAGCATTAGCTGTAGCATAGATTTTTATGTAATAATACACTGATGCAATTTATTTGTATGTTATATCCATGAACACTGAGAAGTGCACTGAAGGACTACTCGTACACTTAGGGTGGCTGCCTGGATTGGGGTTCTCTCCTGTCTGGCTTGCTATTCATCACATTTTACTTCCTTCAAAGCATGATGCTCTTGTCTGGCTTTTACATGCTCTCCAACCTCTTTCCTTTGGTTTGGAAGCAAAAGATGGACTAGAAGAACTCTGATAAAGTTTCCAACATAAGTGCCCTATAATGAGTTAACATACCCTGCTTCAGGGATGAGAGAAAAATAGTTTTCAGCCCTAGGTCTTTAATGCTAAGATGGGAGTGAAACCATATTTTTGCAAATCTAGCAATTGCCTGCATCTTTTTAGCTCATCTAAGAGACTATTAATGAACAGATTCATCAGATAATATAAAGATGTTTTCTGTTCACTGAAGTGTCCCACTGCAATTGTTTATAGCTCAGCTCCTCTGCTTGTAGTGGGAATATTGGTCTCTACAGTATAGTTTAAAGAATATTCACACTAAAATATCAGCCTTGACTTTCACATATTTTTTGTGTATGTATGACTGAAGAACCCAGAGTAACATTTGTTATAATAAGTATATTTCAGTTAACAACAAATAGTTGGTGTTTATGGGAACTGATCTTAATTTGAAAAAGAAAAAAGGAAAGATACGCAAAGAGCAAAACAAACCTTGTTATCAAGCACCCTCTGTCCTTGCCTGGCTCTCTTGTTTGACTCTGCTGTTAACATGTGCCCTTCTGCTCTTGACTGAGTCTGTTCTTGCAATGCCTGCTCACATTGATGTTGTCATTTCCTCATCTAAGGAACAGTAATGCACTAAGGATTACTTGTGCATTTGCTACTGGGAGAAACATCTCATCAAAGGAAGGACTCACTTTTCAATCCTTCACTCACTGAGAATTGAATTTTTCAAGTGTAATAATTTTGTTGGGATTAGCAGTTTAGGTGTTCAGATCAATGGTTTAAAATAATTTGATTTTTTAGAAAGTGCTGAAAATGTAAACTCTTGAAGGTTGGTTGGGGTTTTTTGTGAGGTTTTTTGTGTTCTTCAAGGGCACAAAGGGGGTGTCAAAATTATGGCAACTACAATTGCTGCTTACTTGTTTGGGTGTTGCTTTTTAAAAAAAAAAAGAAAAAGTTTTGTTTTTTCCAGCAGCCTCTGTCAGGTGCATAGAGTAACACAGAGGAAAGAAATATAGTAGTGAAGGAGCTGTGCATTTTTGTTTGTATGTGTGTACCCAGCATAATCCCCTCAAATTGCAATAAATTACAAACTAATGGTGGTGGAATTTTGTTTAATTCTGTCATTGTTTTCCAACTCAATGGTGTGTGGAACAGCACTGAACTATAAGAAGAGTCAAATAGTCTTCAGAACTGGTAGGTTTATTTTGTTATGAATAAAGGTCCTAGATTTTTGGTTCCTGTTCAAAATGCTTACAAAAATCTGTTTAAATAGAATAGACCTGCAAATTATTAAAGAAAGAGATTTTTGTAGAGGTTGTCTTTTTTCACCCTCTAGTATATTAAAAATGTTAGTTTTGCCAGCTCTTTTAACCCTTCCCTCCCCCATTTTTTGAAGACTCTGCTTCTGTATTATGAATAATTTTTCACCTAATTAGTCAAATATATTTTCAGCTCAGACAAGTTGCTTTATGGGCTTAATCAATGCATTGTAAATTTTATATGGTCTGCAAAAGGAGCTAACCATGATGCTTGTAAGCTTGAAGCCCTCAAAGGGAGTTTCTTTCATGTTTCCAGTTAATTAAGAGACCTAGTAGACTTGACAAGTCTCACTCATTTGGCAGGACAGGTTTTTATTTTGCATTAATTTGAATTTGTTTCTTAAACATCTTACTTTTCTGTGTGTATGAGACATTTTTCCACACTCCTGTTTCCTTGTAATGTTTCATTCAAACTGTCATTTCTTGACAGCCCTGGATCCTTTACTCAGTCTTATCCACAAGCAAAAGTAACTGTGTCCCTGATGGAGAAGGAAGCCCATTTTAACTTGGATTACTTAAAAAAACCAAAATCCTGGACTGATAATCTGAAGTTAAGTACTCATATCTTCATTGTTTCACTGTGGTGAATGTCCCTGTCATCACTGGAGTGACGGAAGCATCAAGAGTATTTACACAGTAAGTTTGCAGGGCTGTCTACAAACTGGGTTTTATAAGCAGCTTTATTCATTGATCTCACAACATTGCAAGAGATGTAAAGCCCTCAAGCCTTTGTCCTTCAAGAGAAGCACTCTGAACGCAGGGCCAGTAAGAAAATAATGCTGATCCATCTCGTTTGCCTAAAGGTTGCTATATTAAAAAATGCTGATGCATCTTGTTTGCTTAGTGGTTGCTGTATTCTCAGTGAAAAACATCAAGTGGCTCTGGGTAGTGCTGAACTTGTTTTAAATATATCTGTCCTACCCTGCATCTGTGTTCACTCTGGATCAGCACTGCAATGTCAGTCTTCATGTGGGTAGGCTGGAGCAGAAAGAATGTATGCACAAACATACGTACTGCTTATTGAAATTCAGATGTATGTAAACATAACCAAAACTCTACAGTAAGGTTGAAGATAACCTTTCTTCTCAATGGCTTTAGATAAGATCAATTTTATAACCAGTAGTTTGCTGGCAGACTATTTGATTTACCTAGTGACAAACTATCAGTTTTGCTTTGAAGATTCTGCAACATTCATTCCCCAGAAGTCCACATTCTGGAAATTATGAGTATGCTAGGAACATAACAGATTCACCACAGAAGGAGATTGTTTCTTATGGCAATGTATTCTTCAAATTGTACATGTTTTTTTTATTTCTTATTTTTAATTTTTTAAAATTAATAAGTAATACATTTGGGAGGGCTGTTCTGTAATCCTTTAATAGCATTTTTATTATTAACAATTGTTGAGGTATCTCTATAGTCAGGTTGTGAATTATAGCATTGTTTCAGAAATGTTTCAATATTTGTTGGCATTTTTTTAGCAGTTTCCATTGTAAAGATAATACAATAGTGGTTGATTTTATTCTGAATTACTGAAAGACATTCAGAACAGTAGTCACGTTAATTTCTCAAGCTGTTGCTTTCCCCAATGAGTTAAGATCTAAATTTACATTATTAAATAGTTCTCCATACTCATGACAAAAATATGCAATTCGTGAATTCTTTTGCATCTGGGAATTAACATGTAGTTATGAAAGTAACACTTTCACATTCGACTCCTTCATCACCTGCTTCACTTCATAAAACATTAATGATTTGCATCATAAAGTGTTTATTCGCTGTCCACATGAAAGAAATCTAGTTTTGTCTACATTATGAGCTGAGGGAAACCTTGAAAACAGTTTATGGTTTTTCAAGGCCCATTACATGTATACTTTCTGTACAGTTGTTCACTCACTGTCTTACCTATTCAAAAAGACTGCAATTCTTCTAATTGAAAAATAAGGTCCGATTTGAAATTAGAAAATTAATATAGGAAAAACTAAAATATTTTCAACTGAACACTTTACATTTTAAACTGTATTGAATTAAAAAAAAAATAATAAAAATTGCAATGGTACTGTCACCAATTTCTAAAAGTACAGCTTCAATCAAGTTTAAATTACCATACTAAACTATTAGGATGTTTGAACAACATGAACAGACTTAAATGTTTAAGGCTAAAATACCCTTATTTATCTGTACATTTCCTTTGAACAGAAACCTTTTACCTTCTAATATCTCATATACTCTTACATTTTTTTAACAAGTTTTGCTGCTGGGTCTTCTTTTCTAAAAGATCTGTAACAATAAATACACTGGAGGGGCATTAAGTCAATTTTTGTACTTTCTCATATAAAAAATAGAAGAAAAATAAAAGCCTTCAGATGTAGGTGGAGGTCATCCTAGAGCACCATAATTACACATAAAGGTTAGCAAAAGTAGACATGAAACTTTTCAGGTAATCTTTTAGTCTTTATGACCTAGGAAAACCTTGAAGGGATGAAAAGGAGAGGTACTTTTTTCATGTACATTTAATTCCCAGTGTGGTGGGCAAGAGCAGAGAAAGTTCTGAGCAGCCCTTAAGGTATTGACAATAATAATCAGTCTTGAGTACAGAAGTATCTTTTCATGAACATCTCTTCAGTCATCCAACCTGCCAGCCTTATTTCTGTGCCTGGGAAGATCATGGGACAGATGCTCCTACAAGCTCCTAAAGAGCACGTGGAGGACAGGGAGGTGATTCAGGACAGCCAACATGGCTTTACTAAGGGAAAGTCCTGCCTGACCAACCTAGTGCCTTTCCACAGTGGAGTGACTGCATCAGTGGACAAGGGAAGAGCAATGGATATCACCTTTCTGGATTTCTGCAAGGCCTTTGACACAGTCCCCCACAACACTCTTCGAAGTTGGATTTGATGGGTGGGGTGTTCAGTGGATAAAGAATTGGCTGGATGGTCGCACCCAGAGGGTAGTGGTCAGTTGTTCAGTGTCCAGATGGAGATGACAACAACTGGTGTCCCTCAGGGTCTGTACTGGGGCAAGTGTTGTTTAAGATCTACATCAACAATATAGACAGTGGGATTGAGGGCACCCTCAGCAAGCATGTGGATGATACCAAGACTGGTGTGGTCAACATGCCAGAGCAACAGGATTTCATCCAGAGGTACCCAGACAAGCTGGAGAAATGGGCCCACATGAATTTCATGAGGTTAAACAAAGTGAAATCTAAGGTTGTGCACCTAGATAGGGGCAGTCTTCATTATCCATACAAGCTGGGGGATAATGTTATAGAGAGCAGCCCTGCAGAGAGGGACTTAGGGGTAACGGTGGACAAAAAGCTGAACATGAGCCAACAATGCACCCTTACAGCCCTGAGGGTCAATCACATCCTGGGCTGCATAAAAAAACCCCACCAAACATGGCCAGCAGATTGGGGGAGGTGATTCTGCCCTTCTATTCTGACCTGCTGAGACCTCACCTGGAGTACTGTGTTCAGTTCTGGAGCAGGTCCAGAGGAGAGCCACAAAGATGATCCAGCCAAAAGGCTGGAGCACCTCTCCTATAAAGACAGGCTGGGAGAGTTGAGATTGTTCAGCTTGGAGAGGAGAAGGCTCCAGGGAGACCACCTAGTACCTGAAGGGAACCTAAAGAAAAGCTGTGTAGGGACTTTTTACAAGTGTCTGTAGTGATAGGATAAGGGATAATGGCTTTTAACTGGAAGATGGAAGATTTAGGTTACACATTGGGAAGAAGGTCTTTACTATGAAGGTAGTGAGACACTGGAACAGGAGGCTCCATCACTGGAAACATTCAAAGTCAGGCTTGATGAGGCTCTGAGCAACCTGATCTAGTTAAAGATGTCCCTGTTAACTGTAAGGGGACTGAACTAGATGACCTTTAAAGGTCCCTTCTGACTCAATGCGTTCTATGATTCTATCCCATGCTTCAGGAGAGGTTATGCTTCTGCTCTATTGAAAGGAATATGATCAGAATATATTGCATCTTTCCTTTAGAAATGTTTTAATAAAAGAGGTTTCCACATTTGGAATGGAAGTTAAAGAAGGGAAGAAAGAAAATTTGAGCAAAATAAATGCATGCAAACTTATTTCATGTGTCCCAGAGGGAGCAGAATGACAACAGACAACTTGCTATCTGTAGAGCTTTCAGATGAAAAGCCCTTTAATGAGGCCAGGATTTGGTTTTATATTTTTCCCAGTACTTTGAATGTGAACAGGATTTGAGTCATTTCCTCACTAAATGGCAATTATAAAAATTAAGTGAATAGGTCTCATAATATCCTAGTTGCCAGTATCTGAATGCCTAATTGTATTATGTATTCACATTCTGAATACATAATTGTAGGCTTGTGGAATATAGTAGGGTGTATGAATCTTAAATGACTTACAGTCAACATGTATAGTGTCTTCTGAATCATTATGGTCAGATGTGCTCTATAGTTGTTTGTGATTGTGTTTCTCTGTTGCAGCACTGGACTAATTGTGAGTCAGACATGAATTCAGATACAAGCAAGTGAGGGAAGATTGAAAAGGACAACTTATGGTTGACTTCATGAAATTCATATTCTGTGTTACGTTCTTGCATGACTGTGTCTTCTTATGATTCAGCTGGTTATTGTTCAAGTTCTGACCTTTGTTGCATGGCTACAGTTCAGTCAAAATAAATTAGCTAGGACTCCTGACAGCTGTTTGACAGCATTGTAACATACCACATAAAGCCTTGCACCCTTCTGTTCCTACTGTGGCAGGAATAGTTTCACACTTAAGCAATATGAATCCAGAAAACATGTTCCTGATAAGGATACTTTCTCCACAGAGAGCAGTTAATGTTCTCTATTCATGTAGCATTTTAGGAGGGAATTGTAGACACTCAGCAAGTTGTTGGGTTTTTTTGTGATTTTTTTTTTTAATTTTTAAATGAGCTTTTTTAAGGCAACTAAATGTTCATGTAAGTATGTAACTGGAGTTACTGTGTTTTGCAACTCTGAGTCTTGGCACATTGCAGTTGCTCTTGTAACAGTCAGCTCCTTCCTGAAGACCTAAAATTCTGTATACTGAGCAGCACTAACTTATTGCTTTATAGAGTATGGGGTATAAATTAAAGCACACCCGAAAAGCTACCTATGTGTGGTACTGCAGCTTAGAATAAATAATCTCAGCAAAAGAGTATGAAAAAATACCAGATAAATTTTGCTTACCAGGAAACACAACCATATGTGGTAAACCAAACACTGATTAATTCTGGTCTGTTTTCGCCTCAAGGAAAAAATATTTTTCTTAACTGTTATTGTGTTTCCATGTTCTCCACTATGTACACAAAAAAAAGCAATAAAATATTTTCGTTCTGTCTGTTTTTCTCACTTTTAGTTTCTGATAAGCATTTTCCCACTCTGGTGTCTAAAGAGTGGTGGTCCCACATGAAGTTATGACTGTAAATGTGAATGCTGAGTACCATGTGTATGAATTTAATCTAGCAACTTTTTGGTTGAGTAAAAATACATCATATTCCCATGTTTTCCCATTCAGAACAAAAATTATTGCCATGATCTTGTCACTTGGTCTACTCCCATCATTCACATAACATATCCTAATCCAGGATACAATTTTTAAATCAGTGCTGCAGGAGAGCTCAGGCTCTTGTTTAAAGAATTTTTAATTTGTTTTATATTGATGTACATGAGATTAAAAGATTTTGATCTGACAGTATCAAAGTAGCTTTAACTTTCCAGCAAAGCCCTGGAAACTCATAATAAAAGATTATGCTATTTTAAATTATTATTTGTTTCCCCCACACCCCCAAAACAGGCATATTCTTCATACTAATTATATTTTTAAATATTCAATATAGCAAAAGCTGCTAGCACACAGAGACTTCTGAGATAGGCATGACTGGAGCAGTTTTAAGAAACTAGATTGTACCTTGTAAATGGTTTGTGAAAAACTTCAGTTTCCTCAACTTAGGCTCAATGAAAAAAAAAAAAAAAGTCAATGTTGGACTGGATATTCTGTCTGGTCTTAAAATAAGAGTCTTAGGAGACTTTGTAGCAGGGGCTTTAGAGAGTCATTAACTTCATTCTGCTCCGTTAAAGAGGGAAAAAATTGCTCTGAGCAGATTCTGACCTAAGGCAACCTTACCAAGGCTCAGAGTACTTAGGAATGGTGAGGAACCTAATGAAGAGAAATGCATTATAGATCACAAAGTGATTTTTTAATTTATTTTTTTTCTCCCCCAAATCTTCCTAATCTAAGTGTCTGTTCAACTTCAAAGACTGTATTTCTTTGAGACAAGAAACTAGGAATTTATTATTGAAACCAAGGGAATAATATTTTTGTCCCTAGGAATTTTGGAAAAAAAGGGAACTGCCAATGCTTCTTAAGGTGTAGCTGCAAAGAGAAAGAAAGTGAGAAAGAAGTGTTTAAAACAAGGAAGGATCGTAACATGGAAGTGGAAGTTCCAAAAAAAATGGTACACTACTGGGGCCCAAGCTGAAGAAAAAGATCACACAGGCCAAAGATGGCCCAGGAGTCACGTGCTCGGTGTTCTGGCCCTGTCTGGTCACTGTGGGCTGATGAATGCCAATGAAACAAACTTTATGTCTATGTAGTGATTATAGCTGTTCATAAAATATTTCCAGGGTGGGGGAAATTTTTTTTGGCATATATCTTCAGGAAGAAGTCTCAGAACTCAATAGCTTTGTTCCTGCATTGAAAAAAAATGATAAGATTTTTGCTCTTTGCCTAGGCAAGGTAGTAGTCTCTTTTATACATTTCTTTGCTTGCTCGTTTCTCTTTCTGAAACATAAGCCTAAATAGTGATGAAGATTATTTCATTTCGCTAAAATTAAACACTTTCCTTCCATCTTTCAGACCTTACATCATGATACAAAAAAAAATACCAGCAATGCATTCCTATTCCACCTGGTAATAGTTTCTAACAAAGGTCCACATTCTATCTTGGAATCTCATGGTGTTTTTCAAGCACTGTTGAGTTCAGTGAACAATATATAAGCATCTTTATGTAGAAAGACAGTGGGGGGAAAAAAGCCCGTTTCATCCACATGACTTTCAAAAATCTGTAAAGACTAGTTTGAAGACTGGAATAGGTGGCAGATGTGCCACTGTGCCTTCTATTAACAGTTTCTAATGGTAAGGTAGCAGAAGGGATCCTGTTCAGGATTCTAGAGCCAAAGACACTAGATTGAGTTGAGACTAATGACTAGCAGCTGTTAGAACACAGTATTATGCTATATTTTCAATGGATTCTGATAGCTGCAGGGAATCTTCATTCAAATACTGTATTCATTTGGCATCCCTCTGCTTCAAAATCACCTGAGAAGCAAACCAAATTTTGTTTCAACAAATTTGTCTTACTGAATTCTTGTTGGAGGCTCTCTAAAAGGGTATATGTTGTTACTTGCAAGTGCCAAACACTTGCTCTGCAGTTTAGTTTTGTGAAACCTGATATGCAGTCATAGTTTTGTTGAATTAGGGTTGGGATTTTTATCGTCTTGAATACAATAGGACTTTCTTATGAAATTTATGTCAATTAAATTCTTGCAACACATGGATATTGTGTACCAAGATATAGACCTCAGTGTTTAGAGACTGTGTAAAATTAGTATTTTCATTACATAGAATATTAATTCTCCAACTTTGTCACTATTTGTGAACCCAAAAAGCAGGTTTTTTTCCTTCCAAAAGCCAGTGTATTTTTTCTAAGTACATCACCATATTTGTTGAATGTTCAAGTTATCATGTAAATGTACCCCTTAATTAATTTAGTCTCTTTCATGTGAGCACCTTTCACCATGTGCAGAGCTTCTATAATAGTACTATACATAATTTGTAAATATACAGCAATTATTTACTGGCTAAATACAGAGAGCAGGTAGCTACACATAACTACACTAAGCATGGCTAGATCAGAGAAGCTCACCTGCTGTACAGGCACCTAATGCGTCTCTGCTGCCCAGGCAATCATCATTCTGGTGGGAAAGTGTCAGATCCTCCTTGGTCCTTGGACCAGACAAGTTTTTGATCTTTTTGAGTTCTCATCTTTTGAGTCGTTGGTTCTTTTCAACATTTCACACATTTTCGTATCGGTATTTTTCCCTGAGTTGCTACTAGCCTTTCCAAAATTTAACTTCTGTCTTCATTCTTACTTTTGTCAAGAAAATCTTTCTCACAGCTAAACAACTCCTCAGTAAAGCTGTGCACAACTGCACAATACAAAACTGAGCCACAGGCTGCAGGCAGCTAAACTCCTTTGCCACCGAGTGCAAGCACTTCTGCTAGAAAAGTTATGACTTAATGCCAAGGAGACAAGTATTGCACACACTTCTGAGATAATCTTAAGGTCATTTATATCAAGGGTAAGGATTTCTGTTTAGCTACATACTTTTGCTTTTAGTTGATGTAATGAAGTCTGGAGATGATCTGTAGATGCTTATGTGCATTGTATACAAAGAACAGAGGATATGTGTCATCATTAAAGTCTCCAAGATGGATAGTTGGTTTATGTGAGGAGTTATAATTTCTTTTTTTTTCCCTATTGGCTTCCCAGTGCTGAAAAAAATCCCCAAACGTCAATATTCTTTACAAGTGATAGCTGAAGCATCAAAAATACATTTGACAAATTGTTATTAATGAAAAGATTTGGTGTTCATGTATTAAACTGCATGTCTGGAACTGCTTGAATAAACATTGTTTTGGAAGAGTAAAGATAACACTTTATGAAGACATGCGTTCTTAATGCTTAACCCCAGTTATTTATAGGCTTATTTAAATTGTCTTTTAACAGCTATTTAAAAGTGTTTTTTAAGGGTCTTTCCAGAATATGAAGCTAGATAGCAGTTAGATTTGTTAGATTGATCTGAGATTTTAATTATACAATACTGTTTGCTTTTGGCACCCATAACCATCTTTGCATGACCCAAAATATTAGCAGAGATATAGCTGTTTTCCTAAAATCTGAGAACAGTTCTCTGTCTTCCGCATCAACCATGAATAACCTTAATCTACCCCATTTATATTTAAAACATTTGTAAAATAATTGTGTTTGGAGCTGGGACTGTTTTCACTGTCTACATTCAGTAATGAAAGGCCCAAAATTCTGTTTACCTGGATTTGTTTTTACTCTAATTATCTTTTATTTCTGAATTCAGACTGCCCCATAATGAGTAGCAATATGTTTTTGCTTTTCTTTGAAATTTTCTTTTCTGCTGAAGAGCCACCCTTTCCTTATGTTGCTTTTCCTGACTGAAATAAGATGTACTTTCTGTGTCCTCAGGAAAGGGAAGAAGTAGCCTTTGTGATTATCTGCTAAAAAAGGGTGAGAAAGAATTTAGTTCACAGCTTGAAAATGTACAAACCAATTTTTTGCATTTTCTGCCCTTATTTTGTCATATTGCCAGCATAACTCTTGAATAACAGCAACAAGACAAAGCAGCTAGAGCTGGTCTCATATTTTCTGTTAGTGTTTGATGTTCTCATTTATTGTTTGTGACAGTCACAGACAGACTCTCCACTGAGCTTTTGAAATACACTTTCCATGCAGCTTTGTGAAGAGAAAAAACAAGTATTATGGTAGTGATTTGACAAGAGTTTTAACATTAGACTAATAAATTTTTCAGTGTAAATGAGTACAGGATAAACTGAATTGTTATTGTTTCAGGAAGGAGCATGATATATTTTCATTGTATGTGTAACTTCAGATCATCCATGTTTTCTCCAACTGCTCCCAAAGGGGCACTGAAGAGAACACCTTCCTGCACCTGTTGAATGGAGGTGATACACTCTGAACAGTTTGCTGAGAGTGCCTCTCAGTGTTTCCTCTTTTATCACTAAGAATTTCCAGGATGTAAAGTTATTTGCTAAATTCTTGCATGATTGACACTTACTCCTGTCCTTAAAATTGCATTGTTATTATTTCTTTCTGAGGGAAGACTTGAATGTCACTTTATAAAGAGTTGCTTATGCTGTATGCAGGAAAGGATATTGTGGATATTGACATTTTTTAGTAAACAGGGAAAGGGCTCATCTGCCAGACAAAGATAGAATAGAAAATACTGCATGTCAAATTCAGGTCACTGCTCCGTGATTTTAACACTGAAACATCCTAGGGACCTTGGGATCGATAATATTCATAATCTGATTTCCCAGAATACTTTTTTCTCATATGCAAATAACACCAAATCGGTTGTCATTTACAATTCAGCACTTCTGCATAATTCCAGAGAAGCTGAGCAATAATTAAACAAACTTGCTCTCTCCTCATTTTTGACCTTGAAGAGAGAATCTGAAATGGTGGGTGTCTGTGGTGAGTTTCTGTTTGGCAGCAAAAGAACAAACTGATCTCTAATCTAAGGCTGTCAGTCTATCTATTCAAAGACATTAGCATTATTGGATCTGAATATCAGTGCAGAAGCAAATCTTGTCCTGGGAATATTATAAGATCTAAACAATGATGCAAAAAAAATTTCTGAGAAGAAGGCAATTTGATTAAACTACTAACAGTACTGAATCTGAGCACCTTTCTCTGCTAAGAATACTTGCATTTTATTAGCTTAAAACATTGTTATTTTCTTCTTTAGGGTAGTAACTGCATTTCAGGCAGGAACAAGATGTTAATGTTGATCTCTCTAGTATAAGCTGTATAGTAGTACAAAATCACATTTATACGTGGGCTAAAAGGAACATCAGACGTGCAGACACTCTAACCTCTCCTTTGACTTGACATTATTATTTAGATAATGTAATCCAAAATACTTTCAATATTTCTGAGAAAATGAGGATTTTTCAATCTTTTAGAGATTTCCCCCCCTTATCAGGGATATCCTACCTATGAAATCTGTCTAGCACTCAAGGCCTATCTAAACTGCTTGTTTGGAGCTAGCTTGATTTTTCAGAGCTGTCCTGGTTTGAGCCAGGATGAAGCAAATTTTCCTTTTACTGATTTTTTTTTTCCTTCAGTAAGCTTTCTTTTAACTAGTAGCAGAGCGTTCCAACTAAGACTGATAACAGGTGGAATGTTTTTCTAACTACTGGGTCTTCAAGGTCACACCTTCACTCTGCCGGCTCAGACACTACAGGGAGATTTATGACCCCCCTGTAGGAGGCTGAGTTAGACAGCAAAACTGGCCAGAGATATTCCATTCCATGTATCTACATAAGCTCAGAGGAAGGTCAGAGATCACAGAAGACAACTTCCTTCCTGTTTATTCTTCCCTTCTCTTCCGTCCATGGCCGGCATCCGGGGAGGACCCCGTCGATCCATCACCATCGACCCTTAGGCTCGAGCTCTCCTGAACCTCATCACTCTGCGCTCTCTCTGGCAGCAGCTCTGGAACTTTTGGGACTGTTTGCAGCTCAGGAGATGCTGTGGGAGTTGCTGAGAGTGGAGGGAGGCAACAGGGGCTTTGTACATTTCCTGAACACTTATATATATAATTGTATATATTTTCTTATATCATTAGTGTTTAATTAAGGCTGTGTAGTTTAGTTTTCAATCCAGTAAAGTCTCTCTCTCATTCTCTCTTTCCTTCCCTACCTGGTGGGAGGGGTTCGAGAACATTGTTGTCGAATCTGAGTCAAATGATGACAAGAGCAGTAGCTTTTTTCCTAAGATGATGAAGTAGCACTTTGTGAGGATCATTGCTACCACAGCTAAATCTGTTCTAAGTACAAAAGCACACTGATCTAAAACATTATGTGGAATCTGCTTAACTTCTTCTCATTTTAACACAGCTGGTTTTGTCTTATTTTCTTCTATCTGTTCCAGAATGTCTTGCTTTTCAGAAAAGCTTTCCGAGTTTTCTAAAACTCAGAAATTACATTTAAAAAAAAAACACAAACCAAAAAAACCCCCCAAAAACCCAAACATGCATAAAAGAAAACCACAACACCTGAGATCTAAGAAGTTCTTTTAAAAAAATAAATAATTAGATTGTCTTAAAAAGCTCAGGTACCAATTAAAACACATAGAACAAAACCAGAAATGGATAGGAGAAGCTGAGGAACAAATCTTCCTTGACTTTATAAAGCTGAAGTCTTTTTTCCTTTATTTATTTATTTTTTTTTTAATAGTGGAATGTAAAATGTAGAATTATTGCTCTGTCAAAAGGTAGCAAAGAGGGAAAGTGATTTTTATCCAGTAATGTCTTAAGGTATTGCTAAGACATTCAGTAATGTCTTGATGCACAAAATACAAGTTACTTAAAAAAACATTGGCTTTGCTATTGTCTAGCATCCTGACCTCAAGAAAATGTGTCCCTGTGGCATATAATTGTTACCTTAGCATGAATTTGGGTTGCAGAAACAGGTATTTTGTATGACTGGGAAATTTCAACAGTTGGTCATCCAAGAGGAAAATACATTTTATCTTAGGAGGATTTTAATTTGGAAATTAAAACCAAGCCAGTAAAACAAGATTGAGGCTTAGCTTTCCAACACAGTGACCCTTCTTGAAGGACAAGTATTGTTTCTCTTTAGAATATCTCCCTACACTAGTTATCTCTCCTGAGGTAGCATATGCATTCAGTTTGTCTGCTCTTCCCAATAAGCATACATCAGAGAATAATCAATCACTTTTGTTGCTTTAAACATGAGGAATAAGCCAGAGTCCATTGAATTACAAGACCTAGGTTTTATAAGTACTTTTTCATTTGGTACTTAAAGCACTTTCAGTCTATTTGAGGGGGGTTTTGTGGAGATTTTGGTTTATAAACATGTATTTCTCAAGGTAAGTTTAAGAAATACTCCAGCAAGACTCTTGCTGTCATGGAATCAAGAGTTGTAGAGTGCATCTTATTTCAGAAGATTAGTAATGAGTAAGGAAATTGCAAGGAACCATAGGAAAATAGTTCTCACTGCTTGAGCATACCTACAAAAGCAGGTTCTATAAAGCCTTATTTCAACAACTGATTAGTGACTGATTAATTCAGAAAAAGTTGTCACAGCTTTTGGGCAATGCAGTCAGTTGCCAAGTGTTTTCCTCAGCTGTTTTCTAAGGCACAATATTAATAAATCTGATCTTCCTCCATCACAGTCGGTGGAATTAACAGGAGTTTATTCTAGGCTCACAGGTGAATAGAGCCACAGGAAAACTGTCTCATATCATCTTTCAGCTGAGAACAGAGCTTCAGAGTTTATCTTTGGTCATTGGTCAAACTGAGCCTCAGGTCATTTGGACATTTGGTTCACAGATTTTCTCAACACCATTTATTCAAGAAGTCTGTAACCTGTTTACAAGCCCAGCTGGCAGAGGATGAGCCTTGGAGTGAGGTCTGGCATGTACATTTTTCTCTCTTCAGTGCTACACAGGTTTGTGAAATGCATGCCAAATAGTTCTGTTTTCTATCCCAGTATCTGGTGCTTCAAAAACCTGGTAGTAGGAGGGAATATGTGAGATAAGCTCCTTTGGATCACCATTAGGTATGTTCATCATGATTTCTGCTGGGTGCTGAAAAGCCACGGGAAAGAGCTATAGCACAGAAGTGCAATAAGAAACAAATGTTTAACATAAACTTTCAGAGGGGAGTAAAATCAGGCTGTTTTATCAAGAATTTAGTGTAAATGTAACTGAAATTGATAGTTAAAGAATTAGTGGTTTAGCTAAGCAGAAAATCATCATCATTTTCATCATCCCATCTATGACCTCTGAAGAAGTCAGAATTGAACAATGTTTTCCAAAGTGGAAAGTTCCTACCAACTCCGATTGCATCTGATAAAAAAATAGCAGAATCAAGGACTGCTCTGAAATAGGTATCAGTCAGAGTACCAGAGATGCAGCTTACTTTCTCATACAGGCATATTTACCTGATATGTATCTTCCCATTTTTTCCACCAGTTCCAAGTCTTAAGAATAGACCATAAACTTCTTACATCTAAAAGCAGGAGTTTACCAGCCAAGTCTTTCAGCTGAGGCACTTGATAGCAGCTAGCTCTTGTAAAAGAGGCTTAGTCATTACTGTAGTGAAAAATCTAAGAAGAGAGTTTACTAATTCTATGAAATCCATGCATCTGCATTAATTCCTCTTAGAAGGAGAATCTCTTTGTAATAAGCTAAGGATCACAAAAAAGTCAGAACATGCTCTTTCCTAGAAGTATTTATTTGATTATGCTGCATTAATTACATCATATGTAACAGCTAGGCATAAATTAAAATATCCATGGTGTTGAAATTAGACTCAATTAGTCTCATCTCACTCTTCTAGAACACAGCCCTTGCTGAGTTGGGACATGAATACAAAGACAAGTCAGTTTCTCTTGTCAGTGCCAGCAGTGTGATAGCTTGAGTGTAAGGTTGTTAATAATCACTTTTAAAGTTGGTCTGAGCTTCAGGATATATAGGTCAGGCATCTTCAGATATGTTCTGTACTATGATGACATGAGCCCAGTGAAACTTCCTTCTGAAGACCACGTATGCTGAGAGAGGCACTAGTTAAGGAACTGAGAATGTCCAGCTCAGCAGTAAGACTTCTAGTTTTAGATTCTTCCAGAAGACTCTGAGATGAGCAGGTGCTCTGCATAAAAAGCAGAAAGGCTGGAAAGATACTCAGGTGTTTTTTAATACCAGGGAGGAGCAAGGGATTTATTTCCAACCTTCCACCAAAACGTTCAAAAAAATCCAAAATAAACCAATGGCAAAATCAGCTGTGATATTTGTGGACTAAATACCCATTTGTTCACACTTTACTTGTACAGCTGTGTATTTTATCTTGGAGAAGAACTTACCTACTCCACTTTTGCCTGGTATAAACTTAATTACCTGAGACATTTCTGGTCATTTGCTAAAACAATTTTCAGTCAACTTACTGGCACTTCATATCTACAGACACAAAAGATTATGAGTCATAGAATCATAGAACTATTCAAATTGGAAAAGACCATTGGGATCACTGAGTCTAACCATCATCCCTACTCTACAAAGTTGTCCCCTAAACCATATCCAACAACACCACATCCAAACGACCCTTCAACACATCCAGGGATGGTGACTCAACCACCTCTCTGGGCAGCCTGTTCCAGTGTCTAACCACTCTTTCTGTGAAATAATTTTTCCTAATGTTCAGTCTAAACCTCCCCTCTTGCAGTTTGAAGCCCTTCCCTCTTGTTCTGTTGCTAATTACCTGTGAAAAGAGACCAGCACCAACCTCTCTACAATGACCTTTCAGGTAGTTGTAGAGAGTGATGAGGTCTCCCCTCAGCCTCCTCTTTCTCAAACTAAACATTCCCAGCTCCTTCAAGTGTTCTTCATAAGATTTATTGTCTAGGCCCTTCACCAGCTTCGTTGTCCTCCTCTGTGCCCGCTCCAGCACCTCGATATCTCTCTTGAATTGAGGTGCCCAAAACTGGACAAAATACTCCAGGTGTGGCCTCACCAGTGCTGAGTACAGGGGGACAATCACCTCTCTACTTCTGCTGGTCACACAATTTCTAATATAGGCCAGGATGCCATTGGCTTTCTTGGCCACCTGGGCACACTGCTGGCTCATATTCAGCCCCTTGTCAATTAGAACCCCTAGGTCCTGCGTTTTATTCCCAGCATGTGTCTGGGAGGTTAAAGCTCCCCACAAGAACAACAGCAAGTGACTGGGAGATTTCTCCCAACTGCTTAAAGAAGGCTTCATCCACCTCAGTGCTTTGGTTAGGAGGTCTCTAGCAGACTCCCACAGCAATATCAGCTTTATTGGCCCTTAACCTGATCCAAATGTTGTCTACCTCATCATTACTATACTTGATTTCCAAGCATTCTCTAACATACAGGGCCACTCCACCCCCTCTCCTTCCATTTCTATCCCTCCTGAAGAGCTTGTAGCCATCGATTGTGGCACTCCAGTCTTGTGACACATCCTACCAAGTTTCTGTGACAGTCACTATGTCATAGTTTTCCTGATGTATCATGGCTTCAAGCTCCCCTTGTTTGTTGGTCATACTGTGTGCAATGGTATAGATGCACTTCAGATGAGCTGTTGATGCCAACACCTTTTTTTGACTGTGAGCCACATTTCCTACCAGACCCTTCTCAGGTGCTACCATGATTTCTAAGCATCTATCCCTTCTCCCACATGAAATGACAGAATGAGAATCCTCCCTAGTCCACCATCCTTCAAGCCCTGGCATGCTTCTCTTGGGCTTGTTCCTAACAGGCCCAGTTATCTCCCTTTCCCCCTTCATATCTTTAAAGTCTGTTCAATAAGCCCTGCTAACTCCTGCCCCAAAAGTCTTTCACCCATCTGGGACAGGAGCATCCCACCTGCCACCAGCAGGCCAGGTGTCTTTGAAAAACCCAATGCCCTGCCTATGGCACCAGTCACACAGCCATGCACTGATCTGCAGACACCTCCTCTTCATCCTTTCTTGCAACAGGGATGGAAGCAAACACTACTTGTGCTCCAGACCCCCTAACCAGCTGTCCCTGGGCCCTGAAGTCTCTCTTCATTGCTCTTGGACTCCTTGTAACAATTTCATCACTGCCAACCTGAAAAGCCAGCAATGCATTGCAGTCTCAGTGTTTAACTAGGATAGGGAGATTTTTTTGTACATCCTTAATCCTGGCACCAGGGAGGCAGTAAACCTCCTTATGAAGCAAGTCTGGTCTACATATCAGACCTTCTGCTCCCTGCAGAATCGAGTCCCATACAACAAGGACACCTCCTTCTTCCCTGGACATCAGACACACTCCAGATTAAGTTAGTATTTCTGTAGGTAAAAGTAGCCATATGTGGGACCTAATAAGTTATGGTGGAGTTGTAGTTCAGTATCTGCATTTGACTGGATCCCTGGAGTATCTGAACTGCCTTTTGAAAGAAACAGACTCATCAGTTCTGGAAGCACAGGATGAAAGTAATTGCCTGTTTAACAGCACGGAGAATGCCCTTGCCTCAGTGCTACATCCCAAGAGCTGTCCTTTGGGGAAATTAAATAGTTATTTCATCCAGAACTAAAAAGTCCCACTGGCAAGAATGAAAACTCTTACCTTTACAATAAACTGAACTATCAGTGAGAAAATTAATGAGAAAAGTCTAACACCTGACTCATTAATTTCTTTTCTAGTTTAATACAAAGTTTTTATCTACAACCTTATTATGACTCACAAAATGTATTTGTGTCTGCTTGGGAAAAGGAGGTGTACTGGGTTTGCATGCCAAGGAGTGGGTAGCGGGGTAGCAGGAGCTGTAGGAGTGGCCTCCATGAGGAGCAGCCAGCGCTGGTCTGCACTGGGACAGATTAGGTTCCTGCCAGCTCCTATGGCCACTCCACAGGGCACAGCTGAACCCCTCAGAAAAACATCTCTAAGAAAGGGCATTAAATTTTGTACAGAGGGAGAATGAGGGGACAAAAATTGTGAGAGACAGCTGACGGAACACCAAGGTCCATGGAGAAGAAAGAGGAGGTGCTCCATGCTGGAGCAGATAGTTACCCTGTAGACCATGGAAGAACTCATGATGCAGCAGGTGGACACACCTTAAAGGAAGCTGAAGCCTGTGGAAAGACCACACTGGGGCAGAGGAGAAGGGTGAAGAGGAAGGAGAAGCAGAGAAGAAATGTCTTGTACTGTCCACAGCCCCCAATTCCTCTTTGTCTCTGTGGTGCTGGGCAGGGTGGGGGGAGGAAAAGGAGTCAGGAATGAAGGAATGAAGTTGAGACTGGAAAAGTGCCTTATCTCTTTGTTTCTCACCATCTATATATAATTTAATAGGCAATAAATTAAGTTAGTTTTCCCCAAGTCAATTCTGCTTTGCTCTTAACAGTAACTACTTAAGTAATCTTCCTGCCTTTATCTTCTCCCACCAGCCTTTTCATGTTATTTTCTACCCCTGTGCTGTTTAGGGAAGGCCAGCAAGCGAGAGGCTAGGTAGACATCCAGCTGCTAGCCAAGGTCATACCATCATTAGAGGGCTGACAGATGTTCCTGCAAATATCTTTGCAGGAAAATAAAGCTTATGTCTTCCTAGAAGCAGTGGCCATATGAACAGAATTATTTCTTGCACTTCTATATGGAATACAGTGGAAAAGTGTTCTGTGATCTTTTACCACCTAGATTCATCTTATTTAACTTCAAACACTTAATTAAGGCACCTGAGTTAGAAGTTTGGTAACCCTAGTAAATGAAACAGAGCAGGTGTCTTCAGAGGATGATTCAAATCTATAATTGGACAAAGTTTCACTCTGGAGGTGTTGGGCTCTCACCATTGATTATAAAAGAAGCCATAGACAAGTGCGTTCTTAATAATGTGTTTCAGTTAATTGCCTTAATTAAGTAGGATGAACCAGGGCATCTGTGGCTGATCACATACAGCACTTGGTCTTACTTCTATAAAAGGACAACGTGGTAATAACACTTAATAATCAGCTTTTTATGTCTTCCCCACGGTAGCCGTTCAGTTTATTCTAACCTCTCCTACACTATTGAAATGTCCCTTTCTCCTTAGTATATGAAACTGTTTTAACATTTGATATTTTTGGACTCGCAGTTTGAGATAGATGCACAAGTTATTGTTGCAGTTCTTTTTTTACACGTGTGCTGTGCTTCCCAAGTCACATTTCTTGCAGAGGAAAGCATTACCCAAATGAAGTAAAAGTCAATAAAAATGGGCAGAAGATTAGAAGGTAATTAATTGTAAATATGCAATCTTAAAATCCAAATGACAGTTTGAGCAGTGAGCAAATATTAAGTAACACCTAAATCATCCCTCACAAAGGTAATTTTTTATTAAAATTTTATTTTCACTTGATTTCATGTCAATTCTAACAATCCTCACATAACAGTAATCCAGAACGGGAAGTTGATAAGTGATGTGAAATTTTGTTAGAGTGCTGTTAGTCAAACTATGGGTTTAACTATTTATAGGTTAAATAATGCTTCATTTCAACTGTTTTCCTTCTTTCCTCCTAAAGTGGTTGTTGTTGAGATGATGCTCCCCTTCTTGAGCATACAACAAAGAAACAAAATCATATCCTGTTAATTAAAATTCCTCTTTGGGGGAATTTTAGTGACTTGCTAATAAAGAGCAGCTCTGTTCAAGCTTAGTCATCATGCATGTTAGAGTCACTTCATAAATACAGTAATTAACATGATTGATAAGAGGAACCTGGGCAGATGAGAAAAAAAAAGGCCATAGGTCTCCAATGAATTTTGAATGACATTATTACAATTTTGAGTTGTTTGTTGGGTTTTTTTTTAATCTGTGTTCCTCATAAACATTTTTATCTTTGTGTCCATCTGCCTTCCATTGTAAATGCCATTTTTTTAGTCCTTGTTGAATTTCTCAAACTTTCTGTTTACCTCTATTCCTGTAATTGCATGGACTTTCTCAATTTTTGCCTCTTAGAGGACACTGCTGTAGGGTGTTGCATTTTCTTTAACAACCTAACTTAATTTAAATTGTCATCTGGCTAGTGCAGCATACCAGGTTGCTTTTCCTGCTTACATCTCCACATATAACAAATTTCTGCAACAAATTATCTTGTGGGTTTTGTTTTTGTTTCAAATTATGAAAGCTATATAAAAATGAGTTAGGAGAAACGATCCAGTCCTTTGTGATAGCTTGGCTTTTCTCCAGTGATGCTCTCTGTGGCCTTGTCTCTAATTTACCTAGTTTGTTTTCAGGTCTTCTGTAGCCAAAACATTACAACAGGAAATCTGCAGTGGATATGCAGAAAACTCGACTTTGTACAAAAGGAGCAGCACCCTCCCCCAACCTGTCCTCCAGAAAAACAAACTAAGGCTAGGTTATCTGCTGGAACCTTTGTCAGTATCTCTGACATAACAAAAGTTTTACATGCAGCAAAGGGAAAAAAAATATAATATTAATAAAAAAATATCACTACTGTATTTCAAATTAAGCCTTACCTGGAGTCATCTTTTTGCGTATCAAGTGATGAACTCAAAAGGAATTTGTAGTTGTTGTCAAAAATAAATATCTGAATGCAAGAAAAATATACTAATTAAGATACATGCAGTCATACCAGAAGTGCTCACATAGCTTACTGTGTTCACTGTGAGATTTGCTTATATTTTGGAAGTGGGAAAAAGGTTTTTATTTTAATATACTTAAAATGTGAGGGACTGTAGGCTTTTGAAAAGACTTGCTGTTCTGCTACTTGGGTTAGATTTGATTGATATACAGGGGGGAAATGGAGCTGTGCTTATGAAGAAATACATAATTAACCATTAGAAACATGAAAATTTATTTTTTTTTTTGGTAAAAGTTCAGTTCTCTATTTTGAGTAGCATAATCTTTGTTTTCTTATTGACCTTCATGGAATTAAGCTTTTTACCTAGTGTTTTAAGACTTACTTCTTTTGGGCATTTTTACTATATTGAGCTCACCTAACTCTCTGATTCCCTCATGGATTAGCAGATAGCTTGCAAAAAAGCCTGTGGCTATATATTAAAAACAGGAGCCATAACTTGAAAAGAACCACTTTATTCAGTTTTTTGTCCCGGCTGTGCACTTCAATAAGATGATTTACAATATATATGATATTAAAGTCAAATAATGCCTGTGAATCTGACAAACCAATATGTCTTTGAGAGCTGATTGTGCCTCCAAAATTAGCTACTAATCAATTTTTCAGCAAACATGCAAATGATTCTTGAATTCTGAGGCCGTTGAACAAACTTTTTCTAATACAATAACAGTATGAGCAACTTCTATAGAGGCTGAATAATCACTTTCATTGCACATTTCTTCTAAGATATAAATACTTATCCAATGCTATAATGTATAAATACACACCCTAAAAAGTATCAGGGAAATGGAGAGGGGTATTCTGATGAAGGAGGATGTGACCTGTTCCTATTTTGCCAGTGCAATCAGAGTGATCACATCCTGTCAACTGATCACTCATTCAATGGCAGTGCCCCTCTTAGCCATATGTTTAGAGGTGCTTAAACAAACTTGTATAATATTTTTTGGAGTCCTCTTGTTTGACTTGGAATCGTGATTCTGCTGAAGTCCCAATAGTCCTAAAGCTCGCTAGTTTATAACAAAGTTCAAACCATGAAAAGCTTTAATCATGCCATGCTGAGACAGTTTTGCACAAATTTCCTGTTGTTCCATGAGTACAAGAAGATATTAATAACAATGCAGGATGATCAGGCACATTTTATAAATGTGGCAGATTACTTGAAAAATCAGGCAACATCTCTTTATTTTCACTCCATAGTCCACTTCCCAATGAGGCTAATCAGTCACACAGACTCTTCCTGCTGTCTGAATGTCTCTTCTTCACCATGTAGTTTGCTTCTGCTGTCTAGACTTCCAAATTTCTTCTTTGACACTTTTCACAGGAGAAGTAAAACTGAAATAAGCAAATTACAGCAGGAACACGTTCTACCAGCACTAAAGCTTAATTGTAATACCATTAAATTCTATCATCAGACAAAGAAAAACACAGAACTGATATGAAAAGCCGTTTAAGACTCATGTATTATTACTGCCCTTCCTCCAGTGATTACAACATTAAAAGAGGTATAAGAACAAATTTGCATTGTTTTTTTGTGTTCTTGGAACATAAGCTGGTTATATGAATGGCTTCTTGAGGAACTAATAATTGATTTGGGAGGCTTAAGAAGCAAAATTTCTCTGATGCAGCTGCTGTCTCGTTTCTAAGATAAGATAAGCATTAAGAATACAAATTACCTAATAAAGAGCAAAATCTTTTCTGTTAAATTTGTTTTACTTCCTTCTGTCACAAGGGAAGCTGGAAATGGTTAGGTTCTTACTAAGAAAAAAGTGGTTACCCATCTTAAAACACATTCTTATGCGAGGAAAATTGTGTGTAGTTTTCAACTTCTTGTTGCATGGCACTAAGTGTGACCGTGTTTTACCCTTCCTACCAGATGACACCAAAGGCCTAATCAGCACATTTCCTTCAACAGTGGTAAGAAGCATATGTTTGGAGAGAAGTTTAATATTCAGTCCTTCTCCCGTGTAACATATTTCTAGCTTCTGTGATGCAACAACATCAAGACCTCTGAATCAGAGGACTCTGCTCAATCATCGTGTTTAAAAGCATTAATAACTTTAATTTTTCCAGTCTCTCTCGGAACTCTTTTTTCTGTTTTCCCTCCAAAAACATCCTGCATCATTGAGTTGCACATTAGAAGCTGTAGGAAAACTTATGTCCCTTTGCCATTAAATATGTCTTAAACCTGATAAGAAGGTCATCATGTGCTTCCAAGTTCTCATATTATGAGTGAGTTATGATCACAGGCAATCCCTGAATTAACTGTGATTTTGCAGATGTGTATCATATTCCTTCTCAGTTCATTTATTAGAGAAAGAGGAATCCAAGTGTTTAGTTTCTCCTCTTATAAAATAATTCGCTAAGGAGTTCATAGCTGGTCCCCTCCTATGTTCCTTTTCTAGTTCTATTTGATGGCTGGAGCAGCTGTATGAAATCTGTAACCACCTACTTCTACAGCTGAACAGAAGCTGCCAAAAAGAAAGCCCGTCTAGATCCAAGATTTACTTTAGTTTGATGATTACTTAAATAAAACAGAGGCAACTATTGGCAATGCTGTTTCATCTTAGAGTACTAAAAAGTGTAATTCTTTAGAAAGATAAATTATTGTTTTTCAAGCTAGTCCAATACCCCAAACAATTATTTGCTAAAGTTCTGGCAAAAGGAGAACTTTATTATGATTTTGAGAGCTGCGTATGTGCTACAAGATGTTTGTCGTGAATATTCATTAGCAGTTTTAAAGAAATTGACCTCAGTTCCATTTAGCCTCCTGTTGCTTCTTTTACAGTCATTTATCACAGATATGTTATCAATTCTCTTTGTTTCCTATTCAATTTGTTAAAAGAGCCTGTGAGTAAGAAAAAATTGTGAAGTTTTGGAATTAAAATTTTGAATTCATAGTTATTAGAATTCACAACAGGAAACATAATAGAATAATTTCTATCTATTGAAGTGTGGGATGATTTATTGAGGTTGGTTAATGTAATAATTTAACTATTTCAGGTGCTTGGCAGGAATAAAAGAAGAAACCTTTTAATATTGATATCTTGCACCTCCTGACTTAAAGGTGACTTTGGACTTTTCTCTTAGTGTTAGTGTTCCATTCCTGGTTCTTGTAATTATATGAAATCAGACTTATTCAACAAAGAGATTGCTACCAACTAAGTTGGTGTCACACTATGTCTCTTCTAAAATGTAATTATGACATTTCATTAGAAGCATTGAAAATGTAAGAGTTGTGCATCAGTGTACACTTGGTTTGGCATGCCAGCTACAACAAATGTAAAAATAATATTAAAAGTTTTCATTTAATGTTCACAGAGGAGATAAATATCCATGTTCTTAAAGATTTAACTTTCAAATGTGTATAACAGAGGGATGGAATGGAGCTTGCAGACAAAAGGGTGCTGGTACAACATATTTTTGCCACAGAAAGTTTTCTTGTTGCTTCACATCTGCTCCTTTTAATGAAAATTCTGCAAGAAAACACTGTAAAAGCCATCCAGAAAGTGGCTACTGAGTACATACTGATAATTCACACAGGAACAATTGTAGAATATATCAGACTTGCTTCTCAGGTACAATTGATGTGTTTTTGAACTCTACCTTCATAAGCCCATCTTATCTGAATCTGACATCTAAATACCAAGGGTGATTGAGACACGTTCTGTACTTTGAGGGTAGATAAAATTTTGATCATACTGTGGCAAAAAATACCTCATCACAGTAATAGACATACAATTCATTATAGGACAAGGGGCAACGGATTCAAACATAACCACAGGAATTTCCACCTCAACATGAGGAAGAATGGATTCAAACATAACCACAGGAATTTCCACATCAACATGAGGAGGAACTTCTTTACTGTGAAGGTTACAGAGCACTGGAACAGGCTGCTGAGAGAGGCTGCAGAGTCTCCTTTTCTGGAGACTTGAGACCTGTCTGGATGCCTTTCTGAGTGATCTGCCCTAGTTTTTGGTCCTGCTCTGGCAAGGGGTTAGGACTTCATGATCTTCGAAGGTCCCTTCCAACCCCTAACACTCTGTGATTCAGTGATTCATAAGGAGGAATGGCTGAAAAATGGCTTGTGATCACCATAGACCCCAGACTCCAAGACAAGGAACATGTTAACTGAAAGCGTCTAGTCTACTTCTTCACAGGATGTTAGGACTTAGGTGCAGAATCATATTTTTTAAAAAAGCAAAAAACCGCAAGGTCATCTCCTTATTTTACTTAGAGCTAAAAGGTCTTTTTAAAAGAAAGAGAAAAAGAAAAAATAGAAAACCTTATACATTACCATTTCAAATTCAGAAAAAAAATGTCATTTCTCTTTCAATCTATACTACATCCATACGTTTTTCTAAAATGTTGACCCTGTGAGCAAGTAAAAGACAAGAAAATGCAAAAACTTCAATTACCCTGTCTAGTATATCTGGTCACTCAAGTGAGAGAAGAGGTTTGCACTTGAAAATACATTTATAAAATGCTTCAAAATCAACTACAGCAGCCATATACTATTTAAAAATGGCTTTTACAGAAGGTTAAAACACCATGTGTACTTTGTCAGAACTGCCTTGTTTTGTAGTCCTTCTTATTACTGGGTTACTAGTTTAAAAATTGTCAAAGAAATGAAATCTGGAAGAGCTGCTAAATTTCAGAAAAAAATGCCTTAAGCTGAATTCTTTATTTATCCTGAAATACTATGGCATGAAAAATAAGAACTGCCAAAGAACTGCCAGCATTTAAAGGAAATCAAGGTGTCAGCACAAAAAAACCCCAAACTGTTATCAATAACATTTCCATACTAAAAACACAGGATATGTTTTCAAGGAATGTCATTTTAGTTATTCATAAATAAAAGGTACCTTTCCTTCCTGAAAAAGTTGCCTGTTGTGGCTTATTGCATTGTTATAAACTCAATGATGAGCAGTTATTTCATTGTAGTTCTTGTCAGACTTCAGCATCTTTCTGCTACTCTGGGCTTGCCTGGTATAGTTGACAATTTACACAGCCTCCTAAAAGTTCAGTTAGCAGCAGGTAACATCTTCAGCCCTAAAAAAAAACTTTCCTGTCTCTGCAGTCAATAGAGAATTGCAGCCATGTGCAAAGATATCAGTTTAGTTTTTCCCTGACTCTTTGTTGAACAGTAAGACCTAAAACGACAAGCAGAGTTGAAGTGTCAGTCAGGCAGTAATAGAATGAAGATTGTTAGAGCAATAGAATTTGTTTACTTACACACATGGAGTAATGAAGCTGTCTTCAATTGCATGATAGACTCATCCTTCACCACATTCTGAGAGTTCCTCCACAGGGCTTCTATTCCAGCTATCTCATCTGAGAAAAAACTAAACCAAGTTAAGTGGGGATGTAGACACTCCACAAGGCAGAGCCACGCTCCAGGAAGACCTGGACAGGCTGTAAGAGTGGACTAACAAGAACCTCATGAAGTGCCACATGGGCAAGCGTAAATTCTTGTGCCTGGGAAGACCTAACTCAGAAGTGCAGCATAGACCGGGATCCACCTGGCTGGAGAGCAGCTCTGTGGAAAGAGACCTTGGGAGTTCTGGTGGACAACAAGCTCTATCTGAGTGAATAGCGTGCTGCAGGAGCAAAGAAAGCACACAGGATGCTGGAATGCTTCAACAAGGGCATCACCAGCAGAGATAAAGAAGTAATCATCTCGCTCTACTCAGCACTTGCCAGGCCACACCTGGAGTATTGCATTCAGTTTTGGTTCCCACTGTATAAAAAATATGTGGACAGGCTGGAGAGGGTGCAAAGAAGGGCCACAAAGATTATCAAAGACTGCGATATCTGCCATATGAGGAAAGGCTGAGAGAACTTCAGCCTGGAGAAAGGAAGGCCTAGGGAAGACCTTTTTGCCATGTACCAGTGCTTAAAGGGTGGCTACCAAGAAGATGGATACTCCCTATTTACAAGGATTCACATAGAAAAGATGAGGGGTAGTGGGCACAAGTTGCTTGTGGGGAGATTCTGATTGGACATTAGAAGAAAATTTTTCACTTTGAGAACAGTGCAACATCTGAAACTCAGCTTGACAAGGTGCTGGGCCATCTCTTCTAAATTGTGCTTCTACCTAGAAAAGTTGGACCAGATGATCTTTGAGGTCCCTTCCAGCCTGGCACTCTATGATTCTCTGAGATATTCCTCATTTCCCCTTAAGCCAGTAGGAAAATCACAGACTGAAAGAGGCACCTGATATTCCCACTGTCAGACAAGCAAGAAAAGCTGTGCTCTTCAGCAGACAAAATATGAGGCTTTCTTAAGCCAGAAATTCACCTTTGATGAGCTTGCCTAACTGATAAACTCTGCTAAACATGTATGAATAAGCTGGGTTTTTTTCCAACATGAGTCTAAAATACATAAAATATATAGTTATAAACAAACAAAAAAAAAAGCACCTTGTGTTTTTTTTTTCTTTTTCCCTTGAGGTAATTTCATTTCCTTGAGTACTTTAATTCATTACATTTAAATTGTGTTTATATAAAAATGTTTTTACTATTAGTATATACTATTCATATAATAATGTTAAATGTTTTACAATACTATATGGAAGGGCATGTCTAACATGGGAAATGTTTGTGGTAGTGGCTCTAGTGTTCAAAAAGTGTAATTGGTGGCAATGAGGAACTTAAGAGAAGTGTAAGAGGCAGTCCTACTGACACCACTGATAATACATTTTGTTTGCCGTTTCTTCACCTCCACAGCTACCCAGGAATCCCTTATAATCAGCTTTGCTTTACTCGTGTCTTCTAGACAATCAAATACAAGAGTCAAATAAAAAAATGAGGGTGGTTATGGGATTGTATCCATCCAGAAAATTATATTCAATTTCATAATCCTCAAAAGTGGCACAAACTTCCCATCCATGTATCCACACACAAAATAAAAATAAAATAAAATAAAATAAAAAAGGTAGAATAATCTATCAGCACCTTAGATCCTTTTTGCCAAATTATTCTGTTAACACCTATGCAGCATTCCCAGGTTTAGAGCATGACATTCTGGATTCTAAAAATAATTTCTGGAAATGTTTTGACCTGCAATACATAATTTCGATAAGAAAAACAGATATTATAACACTTTCAATAACCATATAAATGGAATGCACTTCAATTGCACAGAAGACAGGACTTTTTTTGTCTCTTGGAGGGTTGTTTTTTGGTGTGGGTTTTTTTATTATTTTTTGAATAATGCATACTATAATGTTTTAAATATGCCTCTTTTAAATTTTACATACATTTTCTCTCATTTCTGAATAAACATTTTTGCTGTAGGTGTTACACTCAGGGAAGTCTTGGAAGTTTACTGTACACCAGGTGCTCTTGAGAGAAGATAACTCATTTCAGACTTACTTAAAGTGTATCGAATGAGATGATTGCTTACTGACTGGAAATACTACAATTTCATTTCTACAGCCCAATATTTCTGTTAGGCCTGTCTGTCTGTCAGCACTATACATTCTGATCACCACTTTCATTTTATCTTTAGAAGCATAACCATCTCTATCAAGTACTGTGACCAAACCATTTAAAGAAATGTGGGAGAAAAAAAATAGCCTGCCTTAAAACCAGCATTTGCTGCCACTCCAAACAAAACATCCAAGAAAATCTAACTACTATGCTTCTTCAACTTTGTACTAGCAAGTTGTTACTTGTTAAAAAAAATAGTGATTTTTACATCTTGAAATTTCTTCAGTATGATTCCTCCTAAAATATCCAGTATTTGAACTCTAGTTTAATGTTAGCTACACTGTTTCTGCTTTTTTGCCAGTGAATGTTAATAGCTGAAGTAAGAAAAGGCAGGTGGAAGCACAGTGCTGCACAGTCTCAAAAATAAAATGTTCTGAAGATTCACCAGTCTTTAGATATAGAACAGTGTGTGCCATTAGTTCATTTTTGGTGTCTTTAATGGAAACTAATGGTTTGAGAATTAAAAATGAAAATCACAAAGAAATGGTCAGTTGTGGAACAGTGACATAAAAGGGGAAAAAACTCTGTAATCTCGTGAGAAATCTGGTATAGTTTATAGTTAAGTTTTGATGGTAGGTCTACTTATAATAAAATTCACCTATTCTCTGTCTTTCCTTTCATCGCAGTCCTTTGTTTCATTTTCCTCCATTATTTCTTATTCTTGTACCTCATCCCATCAAATAAACCACTGATTAAGAAAAGGAATACATACTGTTTTCCATTTACTTTTTCTAGCTAGGCCACTGTGTTTATCTGTCTGTTCTAGCTGAACAGTTTTAATCCTGCAAAAAATCAGATATATCCCAAATGAGAAAATTAATTACAACTTGTACAATAAGTAAAACTTGTTTTACTCACTTCCTGGACTATTCAGAAGCTGAATGCTTTTGTTAAACCACAAAACACTCAATTTCATTTTTTTATTCTTATATTTTTTTAAAATATAATTATGGCCCCTCTCTGAAGAGTAAGTCAAGGGACCAGTAACAGGAAGCTGAAGAGCTCTTCAAAAGCAGTATTGAGTTCCACATGTCCCTGTCCTTTTGTCTAAAATAAATTGTGGCCTAAACCCTGTACTAGGTACACTACATTGCAGTGAAATTAATGTTTTGTGGCAGTTTCTTTAGCATTCTCTTAGTTCTTGCATTACAGCCTTCCTTGCAACTACACATTTATACTCATCTCTGTTTTTTATATATGTGTGTGTATATATATGTAGTTTTGCACATATATGTGTAGTATTTGTAGGGCTTCAAACAAGAAGGGATAGTAGAAACAACAGTCTGCTTTTTGCTGTATTTTATTTCACTCATTTCTTTTTCCAGAGTCTCCTGTTTTCAAAGTAATACAGATTTTTTTTTACCAACACATAACACCAGTACAGAAAATATTAAGAGACAGAGGTTGAGCACAATAAGGTTGTTCATCATATTGGAGTATACTAAAATATGAAATGATATGACATAACATAACAATTATGTAATGTAGTGTACTGTAATTTAATATAATATAGTATAATTTGAAAAGGACACAGATACTAGTAGATAAAAAATAATGCAATATACATTGATCCTGTAGTTAGTTAAAAATACAGATATCCAAAGTGCTACCAATATAGCTGCATAGTTAACCACTTCTGGAGATGAACGGCTTCTTTCTGGATGAAAATGTTCTTTTCATTTATACTCAACTCTTAATTCTAGGGTTATTTATGTCATCACAACAATAAGAATATTTTTTGCTTAAGTGAAAACTGAGACTCCAGATCACAATAGAATACTATTGTCTTGCTGCAGGTTAAGGGGGATAGAAATTCACTACAACTTAGGTTTAAAGTGATATTTTAAATAAGGGTAAGAACTCTTTATGTGAGAAATTGTAATTTAAGTCCCTTTTGCTCAAGAGAGCTTTTCAGTGAATATTTTTAAGGTATGCAACAGTGATTCCATTAAAGGGTCAGTATTAGTTTATTATGCAAAGCAGTTTATATCGTTTCAATGTCACTATTTTAAAGAAAATAACGTCTTTGATGTTTGGCATTATTGTCTGTGACAGAAATCTGTCCAAATCAGTGATAAGATTCTGGGTTTTTACACATACCTAGCTAGTACGTTGTTAGCTTGTTTTAACTTGGTGTTAATCCCTATATGAATATAAATTTATCAGACACCTAAGATATATTTGCAACTAAGAAGATTAATATTATCTCAGCAGCATTTTTTAATTTGAAATTCTCAGGCTTTTTCCTTCATTACTTAATAGACATGTTTTTGAGCTAGGACATTAAGCATTTTTTTAAAATGTGCCCTTTGTTTTCTAAGCTATCTCTTTCTCTAGTTAGTTCTTTTCAAACCTTGTTAGCTGGAAGGTTTGTGTTGTTCATGTCTATTTGTCATATTAGATTCCCAAAACCTCATCAGAACCATGTCAAATTACATCAATCCAAACTCTGTCCTGAGCCTCTGATAACAAAATGCTATAGAAAAAGCATGGCTTGAAGGTTGTTGGGAGGCAAATGACTTTATCATCATCACAGATGCACTACAAGAGAAGCAATGATTTATTGAATGTTCACACAATATGATACTTTTGGTGTACCATAATAATGTGAAATTTTCAATAGCTTTACAAAAAATGTGCAGAACACTGGGTTTAATTTTATAGGGTTATTTGTAACCACTGCTAGAAGGATTCTCTTTCCCCCAAGAAAGATGTTAAAGAAGTAGAGAAACTTTTCATTCAGGCCCAAAAAAAGTGCCAGATACTAAAACAGGAAATTAAAAAATGCTCCCTGAAGTTAAATATGTTGTTACAAGATATTGCTGCCCTAGCTATAAAGCTGGGAGCACAACAAAACTGCAGCCTCTGGCTGCACGACCACTACCAGCAAACCTTCTGGCATTGATGCCATAGATAAGCAAGGCAGACTCTGCATTATGTAGTACACGACCGGGGACATTCTGTCAGAAAAATGAACATTATCATATGCTGCTGCTGCTGCTCCTGTCACACTCAGGTGCCTCTAGAGTTAGGACAAGCCAGGGCACACACAGAATGAACCTTTCTCTGAACTAGCGAAGCACAGAGACCAAGTCTGTCAGAACCAAAGATGAATTGGCCTGTTTCTTGAAATGTGCTACAGCTTTCTCTGGAAAAGTTCTTGTCTTTCAGAGAAGACTCCTTAATTCCTTTTTTGCAACATTTTGTGAATTACTGAAAAGGTCTGGTAGGAGATTTCATACACTGCCCTACAATTTCTCATGAAGAAGCAAGAGATTTGAAAGAACAAGTCTAACTTTCTTCTCCCGCTCCCCTGCCTCCTCATTGCTACTTACTGTTGTGCCAGGCTTAACTTGCATAAAATACTTAAATCATTCAATATCCTTTTGGGATTGAGATTAGAAAAAATTTCAGGATGCAAATACCAGCTCATTGAAAGAGGGAAAAAACCCCAAAATATATTCCTGAAGGTTCTTCAGTGAAGGCAATATCATCTCTGGTAGTAGTTTCTATTTGCTGAAGTGATTCACTTAGTGAGAATGACACCCCATCCAGTCAGTGTGTATGATCTTCCTATTCCTTTTCCATATGTCTCATCCTGATGAGCCTCCTAGCCAGTGGTACACAGTGTAATACATTTCCTTTTTCATATTTGGGTTTTATTGATGTTCTAGTGTAAATTATATTTAACTGCTGTTGCGAATCTGATGCTGGGAACATGTTTAAAAGACAGTTTATGGATTTCCCTAGCAGCGATTCTATCTAATTCTGAGAAGAAGAACATTGCCTCCACAGTATTTATTATTAACACAAAACTAAATTTTCAATAGGTCAGTCCAAAATACTGGCTACCTGTACACCAAAGTTCTGTTAACCCCTTTGAGTAATTCTTAATGGGGAATTCCTATACAATGTTGTTAATTTTATTTTGAGTATTACAAATATTAGTCGGTTCTAGCCCTCGTAGTGAAAAGAAAAAATCAGGATATATTCAAAATACCAAAGGCAAAGAGTTATTTAGCATTTTCTGACTTATAATAAAAATGTGACTTTTAATCTAGTTGTGACTTCAGTGGGACAGACTAATAGATTCTGAAAGAATAATTATCTACCACACGGGATTCCCAACAAAGTGTTCTTTTTGACCCAACATACACGTCCTTTGAATCAAATGGAGTCGCTTTGACTTTTGTGGATTTTGGCTTAGGCTCAGGAAGACATATGTGTAAGCATCAAGGGGGGAAGAGAGAGCTACTTCATATAATTCTTGCTTTGGGGCTCTGTCAGGTAGAGCCTAGGTTTAACGTACCTGTGTTTCCTGCATAACCCCTCCTTAGTGCCACCAACACTGCAAAATGTAACAATAAGTTTCAACATAGAGAAGGCTTCTTACTTCTCCAAATTTCTCTGTGACTTTATGTCTTTTCTGTCAAGTTAGCTTACGTTAAGGTAATCTAGTCTGAACAGCTGCACCACAGTGAATTAATACTTAAACTACAATGTCCAACGTAGCACAAAGTTCACTTACACATCTAATAATTTTTATTGCTGCAATAATATGATCCACATTAGAAATTTCTTCATGCAAATATGCCAAAGAAAATTTTCTGTCCTGTTGAATTCACATGGGAGCTGTAAGAAAGTATTAGGAGTCTAACACAATTTGTTAATTTTTATCTACATTGACACTGCACTGTGGCCTTTTTAAACTGTGACAAGTTTGTACCTTGGACAGTCCAGCAGACCACGTAAAACCACCACAATATGCTCACATTTGAAAGTGTGCATGGACTCTAGCTAGAACCGACTCCCAGGCCATAACTTGAGTCATATAAAGCCAAGCCAAGACTTGAAACTGGTGAGGTTGAGTGAATAGATCGTTATTTATATTGTTGGAATCCCAAAGTTTGCAAGCTATTTCTGACATGCTATATTTTATGCAATAGTGCTATCAAATACATTACATTGACAAGAAAAAAGTAGACTGGAAGACAAGCATGAGCATTTGGCTGATTCTGTGGAAATCCCAGCTCTTTAGTGTATACAGTGAGCTTTTTGTCAGTTATTTTTTTGATTGCAAACTGAAGTTGCTAGGGACAGACTACAGTGACACCATTATCTCCAAGCTGACTGTGAGATAGCCAGAAACCTCTCAGGTGGTTAATGGTATTCTCTTTCTCCCATATAAATTTCCATAGTTTGCTAAATAAATTATGAGATGCATTGGCCCATAGTTCCCATACTCTTACAAAGCTCAGTGTGGTAATTCATGAATAATGAGGAACTAGTGTTCCTCAGACTGTATGTTGGTGCCAAAATTCCTATTAATTTTGCTGGGAACAGAAGAAGGTGTTTTTTTCATGCAACCTTACTTGCTAGTAAGGAAAATCAAATTTCTTCTAAGGCAAAAAATGCACTAACAGCTCCATCTTTTTATGGTAATAACAGTAAATAAATTTAATGTTGTACTTCAGTTCTGCCAAATAGTCATCTAAAGCAACAAAAATAATATGAGTCCAGTTTGTTCTGCCAATTTCTGAAGGTATCATAGAGGTTAAATAACAAATACCTAATGTTTCTGCTTTGGCTGGTGTTATAAAGGAAATTGGATAAACACTGAAACATAAATCAAGAAAAGTTGCTAGAGAATTATGTCATCAGTTAGAAAAATGTGCCATACTAATAACTGATCTCCTCTTACTTGCTGAAAGTAGAAAAGAGAAAAGCATTTAGTATCTTTAGTAGCCCAGGCACTGATGAATTGCATCCCATAATGCTTTCTAATGTATCTTCTAGAATGCCTTATAAATCATGTGTGGGCTTTTTCTCTTTAAATGCTACTTTATCAACTCTCAATTGCTCAACTTTCAAAATACAGGCAGACAATTAGGGTCTGAGTGGCTGGGGTTTCTCTTCCTTCTGAGGGCCTTGATTCAGTTCAGTATTCAGGTGCGTGCAAAGCCCTGAAGCAGGTGTGCAATCCCATTAAAGATGTGTGCATAAACACCTTTGTGAACGGAGACCATTTTTGATCTTTCAAAACACTCTGACATTTGGTGTGTGTTAGAAAATCACCCTGCAGGAAAAAGGTCACACAAAGAAACAAGTAGAAAGAGGAAGCACATTTACAAAGACAGAAAAAGTAACTAACAGGGCCTTGGCCACTCAAGCGTTATCTACCCTTCCATGATGTTCATTTTTATTTATTTCAGCCTCCTGAGCACGGCCACTCCTTCTCCCAAGTGAGGTTTTTTTCAGCCCTATGTTTTCAAACCTAGAAAACTCTTCAAACTTGGGCCTATTTGCAACATCTTGTGAGGAATATCTTGCAAAACCTTTTTCAAGCATGAGCTACACCTTGCATTCATTCAAGCACAGCTGCGCACAAGGTTTTGAAACAGATTTGGAAATATAAAGTGATAGTGGAAAATTTTGTAACTCTGGTAGAAAGCAAGGTTCAGCAAAACATTGATAATTATGGGGTTTTGCAGAAGCTGTCATTCAGGTTGAATAGAGATTAAATAACTGCTTTTATTGCCCATTCCTTTGGCCAAATTTTTTTAAAGATGTGGGAAATAAGACTGAAGAGGTATGTAAAACAGCAATAGAGCAAGTCTGTATCTGAGCCAGGAAACCATGTTCAGGATGTCTTTTGTTGTTACCCCTCTTCCCACCTGCTGATGAAAGAAAGCAGAGCACTACATCTCAGCTAGTATTTGGATCCATTTTAAATTGCCACCAAACGATGAGTTGCCCTTCCGAATTACACTAGTAAAAGTTTATTCTGAAAATATTATTAAGTTACATTTCATATGTGGTTATTATAACTTAAAATTATATTCTGAATTTCTGTATAGGCATATTTTGAGGGTCTCCTTATTTTTCTCTCCAAAAAAAAAATGTTATTAATGGAATCAGAATCATAAATGGAACAGGTTATTAGAGCACTCAGTCCATCTCCAATCAAGAGGAAAGGCTAATAAGCATAAGCCAAATTTTTAATAAATAGTCACTATTATAGTCATAATGATGCAGAAAATTGTAACCAAAGCAAGTCCATGTGTACCATACAGTAGTCACTTTCCTAACATGGATTTAAAGAGATTTGTAGGATCCCTGTCTAAAAACTCTGTCCTGGCTTTTGAGCTAATGTGTGTGTGATTTTCCAGGTTCTGATAGAAATCATGTCTCCTTCAGATATTATATTCTTTTCCTGTCAGAATTATTTCTGGGGCTTTGAAGACCAACATTAAATGGATTTGAAAATATTTCCAGAAACTGACTTTAAACTGAATTATGTACTCTTCAGTATGTGACTAGATGGAGCCAAAACTTGCTTATAATCTAGTTCAGCAAGTACGCTTGTCATACTTGCAAAGCAGAACCATGATGTTTGAGTTCCTCATGGGGGCTATGCCTGTTGGAGCAGCCCATCACACCATGGCTGCAGAGTTACTGATCCCTGTGCCAATGTCACTTGGTCCTCCTAAGATTTTTGGTGGCTTCTCCAGATGCAAAGCCTTAAGGGTACCAGCAGTTTTAGTCACCATGATTCAAAACCAATTTCCCAAGAATAAGCAATGTTCTTACAATGAAAAGGAGAGGGGAAACCAAGGAAATGGGATTGCTCAGCATAGTTCAAGAATAAGGTGCAGCTTTTTGGAGCACATCTGTCCAAAGTAAACTTCCCTGTGAAGCAAATCTGCTTTCCTGCTCAGTTAGTGCTGAAAGGATTTACATTTAATGGGAACAATGAATAATCCTCCTCGTTCTTCACTCCTCCTGTCAATGAGCTCATGTACTATGCAGGACTTAAAGTTTATCACAAAATGCTAGAGGATCAGGGGACTGCAGGGATAAAGTGACTGTCAAGTTCTGCTACATCTGGCTACGGTGATGTTACTCTGTGACATTAGCCACACACAGCTGGATGCACAGAGGTCTGTTGACATTCCACTAGAGTAGAGAAACTGCCTTCCTTAATTTCTGTAGCTCTAAACTCCTTCATTGGGCAACATCTAATACATCTTTGATGCTCTTCATGCTATCAGAGCAGTTCTTTGCAGATAATATCCTTGTCATAACTGACATGCTGGATAGCATGTTTAACAGATAAAACATTACAACAGCATCACAGAAGCTGAACGTGTTCCCCTTCCTCTTCTACCTGACATATTCTTCAAACACTAATTTCCACTTAAAAAACAAAATAAAATAAAGTGATTTTTCCAAGCTAATCCTCCCATGGTGAAAAGGAAGCCATTGATCAGGGCAGTAAAGAGCCCTGTGACAGCAGTATCCCATAGGACCTCAAGGTGCTAAAACATCTGCAGTCCTTTGCCCCATGTGGCAAAGTCAGCCTCTCTCCTGCTGAGCATCAACACTGCCAGTGATCCACTGAACACAGTACAAATAAAGGAGGAAGTCAGGGAAATGAAAAATTAGGAGGGAGGACAAGGAAAACGTCAATATTCTCAGCACCATTCCCTAAATAAAAGACAAGGAAGAATAACAATCAGCTGTAAAAGCTAGACCACCCTGGAAGGAAAACAAATATGTGAATTATGTATTCAAAACATCAGATCTTTGATAGAAAAATGATAAGTCTGATAAAGAAAAAAGCTTTTAAAAAATATATGTATGTTTATGTAAGCAGAAGAGCCTGAAGAACCCCTCATAGCAAATTAAAGTTGTATAGTGATATTGGCACTATTAAGTTCCTTCATTAATTTAATCTTCTTTGTATTTTCTGTACAGATTTTTTCTTTAAATTACAAATTTATTCATTTATAATATTGTAAGCACTGGAAAATATGTTATGTTTCACCTAAAATATTAATAATGTTCTCAGTTTGAAAAATTTGGTCTCCTGTGCCCCTATGTTCAGTTATAATATCCACAGTTAAAAATGTCCTCAAGAGTATGAAAAAAGTTGCTAGGTTGAAAAAAATATTCTACACTGAGCGTAGAGAATTTGTTCAAACAAACATATAACAGAAAGCAAAAGTATGACTCAAGGGCTGTGATTTAGAAAATCAATAGAAAAAATTCAGGTAGAAGACATGAAGAATTACAAAGTTATAAACAACAGATTGGAAATACGGGTGAGATCTCAGAATAAAAACAAATCTTAAGCAATCTTGTCAAGTAGACAGGTACAGATGATACAGAAATCTTAACTGCAAAGCGTTAATATTTGGGGTAATATTTTTTTCAGAAATGTGTGTTATTAAGAAAATTGAACCATCTCAAGGAGGAAGCACAGTTACCCACTGAGTATTAGAAAAAAATAGCTTGATAGAGAATATGAAATGCTGAGGAAAAAAGTGAAATGTGAGTCATTACATCAGCAGAAAAATGTAAACTTACAAACTGCATGAATTCATGCTGACTTGAAATTGGAAAATATCTGAACATGGTTGTTCTATTTTCAAGTGATTATGAAAGACCCTACAGTATAAGGCAAAAGAGGTGCTAAAGGATGCAGGCCACTAGTTACTGAAGCTGTCAAGATGACATGGGAGATGCAGAAGTCACAAGAGTCGACCTGGAAAGACCCTAAGGATTCAGTAGAACATGCAAACATCTGTCACCCAAACACCTCCAGGTAAAGTCTTTCTAGAGTCCTCCAATCTCAGTAATGCCATGCAATTTTATATTGCATGATCACAAAGTGAAACAAAGTTTGATTTTAAAGTCTCCATTAGCTGATGTTCCAGTGTCAGAAAATTTTTGCACGTAATATCTCAGTTCTTCATATCTCCTAATACATTAATGGCCTCTTAATAGCACCAGTTTTGAGCAGTTCTGCATACTATAAACTCTTAAATTGAGAAAATCCTGGATTAGTATCAGGGCACAGAGGTAGATTTTGCTTCATTGGTGTTCAGATGTATATACATGGAAGCTAGATGAAAACCCTGAAGACTGTATAATTCTCTCCATTCAAGGAATGGTGTTGCACTAACCTACACTTTCTCAGAAACTTTCCTAAGACAATTTTGAGTATTTACAACATTTTAAATGATACCTGGCCATGTGTTTTGAGTCAACTACCTTTCCAGCAGTCCATTGTATATTAATATTTTGGCATCTTTAACATTTGGTTAATTGTTATAGCAAGGAGAAATTGCACTGAATTCTGCTACTGCATTTGTTACACATTTCATGCAAGTTATGTCAATGAGTTATTTATACATTGTATTTCCACTAATTATTATGCATGGTCTGATCCTCTAAATGTGACAGTTTGGTTTTGTACCTATTAGGGAGACTGAAATGTCTTAAACAGGACACAAATATTGAATGACTTATATCTGACAATTAAATACCCTTCTTCAACACCAGCTTTAATAAGCAAAAAAATTAATTGTTCTATAATTTTTGAAGCATGCTAGATTTAGCAAGGCAAATTCACTGCCTGTTGTTTGCAACATCTTTTGGAAGATTCTTTTTTTTTAAGATTGAAAAGCTCTGATTTCAAACAGTGTCTGCTGTTGTACAGCTTATATAAATCGATGTTGCTGACTGAGGGTATCTAAATAAGTGGAAGCATGTGACTATTGAGATCTGGCAAACTCAGGTTTTGTTTAATTTTAATCACACTTCATTCTTTTTTACTGCTCCATTTATTCACATCAAAGGATAAGACGATTGAACTGCTCAATATGTCTATCCTAGGTCTTTAGTATAAGCGTTGTAATTGCTGATAGCTGAGATTGTTGTTTTGTCAGCTTCTTAACCTCTCAGAGATGGCTGATTCTCACTGCTGACACAAATGAATCCAGTTTATAAAATGGTATGAGATAATTTGGGTTGAAAGATGCTATAGAAATATGATTTTTAAAAATAAATGTTGTGTAAATAATGGGACAGCTTTGATTTACAACTACTTAAGGGGTTTTAAATGTTACTTTCCATACAATCACTTTGACAATTTGGATGCTACAAGACTTAGTAGTCCCAGAGCAATACAAAGCCAGAGGGAGAGAAATTTATAGACCTATGATTTTTGTTTCCTTTTGTTTGAGGATATGGTTCATCAAAATTCACATTTAAAACAAAATGGCTTTTTCCTTAATCAGTCATTTGAGGAAATAAAAGCAACTAAAAGGCACATTGATGTAAAATTTCCTTCTTCCATACTTGAAGTATATCTTGTCTGGGAACTAACAATGAAATGCTGTTATTTTACATGCATTTCAAGCTGTGGCACAGTTATGCAGAGGGGAGCCCAGCAAATTAAACTGATGTCATATTCCCCATAAACAAGTAGTGAGGGGTGAGGTGTCATTTCAGGAATAATTGTGATTGAGTTAAGCTAGGGACAGGCAGTTCAGGTAGTGTAAACTTTGTGTTGAATTTTTTTTTTTTTAAATAGATCTTCTAAATAATGCTGAGTACTAGACTCTTTTCTCTCCTGTAGCAATGGAAGCATCTATATGGACCCTGCATGGATTACCCATAAGGACAGAAGAACAACTATATCCAGTCCAGCTGAAATTTCCTCTCTCCCATCAGCCTGCATCTGACAGCACCTAGCATCAGGCACTTAGAGAAGAGGATAAGATTAGGTAAACTATTTGCTGATGTTCTTCCAATCTCCAACAATATGCGGCTCATATTTGAGCCAAAGGTGGTATCTTTATATTTAATGGTCCTCAGTGGATATTTTTTTTTTTTTCCCATTAATTTGCTCGCTTTGAAACCATAAAATATTACTGTTCACAGTATCCTGCAATAAGTATCTAGTTCATGCACTAAACCTTTGGGGAAAAAAAAAATATTCCACATTTAATGCGAATTTTTGCTTCAAGCAAGTAGAATTAATCACGTTATAGAGAAGGCTAAGGCTCATTAATAGGGAGAAAAGTGTTTCAAAATACGATCCCTTTCATGAAGTTTTCTCAAACCAGTTTGGACCATTTGAAGAAGCAGGTACAATACATCACAAAGCTGTTATGGAATACATTGTTCAGCACAAACTAACAGGGATGCTTGCTTTCAGGCAAGGAACCCCCTAATTTTTTAATTAAAGAAGTGATTCTTTTCTTTTTCTTCTGTTGGAGAGCCTGATTTACAGTGAAGGAACACAATGTTGAATTTTAGATGGAAAATAACTATAAAAAGGTTATCAATCAAATAGATTCTAATTAACTTGATGGCTTTAGTTATGAAACTGCTTTAAAGTGTTATTTGGATTTGTTTGGATTTTTTTTAATTTAAAGATCTAAAAACATTCTGTGCTTTTTATTCTTTTTGAGGTGAATGAAACTTAACTTTCCTTAGAAACAAGTGAACTTCGATCTCCAGGTTAAAAAAAACTACAAAACCACAACAAAAACAGCTTCCGACTCACCTGCTTCTTACGCGCTTGCACACCTGAATCCAGGTCAGTCAAAATGCTGAAGTGTATTCATAATTTACAGACTTGTAATGGAGACATGTCTCTGCTTTTTCAGGTGCAATGTTTGTTCTGTAAGCAGGTGTGATACCAACTGCTCTCTTGACAGCCTCCTTTAGAGTATTCACTTTCCACTGTAGGTAAGCAACTCATCCGAGTCAAGAAAAGCTGCTGTGTGTAAGCTATCAGTAATCAAATCCTTCCTGTGCTTTTAGTGAAGAAAAATATTTAAATTCAGCCTTAGATAGGAGGAAATGAAAAAGGAACAAAGAAATCTCCCATCTTCGTTGTCAAAAATTCAAGTCTGGAATAATCTTTTTTTTTTTTTCTCTGCCATAAGAGAGAAGGAAAAACTAAGATATTACCAATAAAAGCAATAGGAAATTCAAGGAATTATACAGAACTCTTTGTCTCAAGACCATGAGCAGTTTATAATCACTAATTAATTAAGCCTTGCAACATTTCTTGAAGGGCTATGCCACTTGAATAATGTGTTTCTCAGGGGCCCTAAATTGTAGGGGTTTTGTGCAACCCACAGGTTAACTGGAAAATTCTAGATCCAATATATCTCAAGACCTAAGATATTATTGTATTTTTAAATTCTTTAAACTCCAGTGAAATAGTCCCACTGTGACACTTCCCCATGCAAAGGCAGAGGAAGCAGAGCACAGGTAGATGTGTGTGGTTACAGCAACTGGAAAATACTGGAGAAGAAAAGTTAAGGGAATTCAGAACTGATTGCACTTTATCCCACATGCTCAGAATTTAATTTCAGGTTTGGTTATCAAGTGTGTTCTTGCACAGAATTTCTTATCATGCAAAGCAGGCCTGTAAAAAATTGTGCAGTGGTTATATACATCCCACCTTCATTAATACCTTCCATAGATATAAGATATAGCACAGCTACTTTATACCTAAGGGCCTCAAGTACTTTAAGGAATAGCCTGGTTGCCATTTCGCAATCCTAGTCTGGTGTAGAGTCTGGTGTCATTTATACTATCAGTAATCTGGAATGTCTTTGGTAAAGCTGTTAAGCGGGTTCAGATCAGCACTTAGGACGTCTAGTCCAAATGTAAACTGACTACAAAATAATAATGGTTTCTGAGAGAGAGAGAGGCAGTAAAAACATGAATATTTGTGGCCTAACTGCCAATGAAGGTTTTTGATAAAGCACTTTATGATGCCCATTCAGCAATTGGATTTCTTCTGTTCAGATATTTCCAAAGAACAGACATGTCTTTAAGTTTCCTCCATTCTTTCAATAAACCTAAATTCTGCTGCTGAATTATAACATACTTCCTTATAATTTAGAGTACTTAAAGGACAATAGATCCAAAAGTAAACAGAGAGATTTTCTGAGCTACTGTCACAGTAAAAGTAGACATCACTTTTAGTTAAAATATTATCTGATCTACAATCTGGATTTGAATTAGAATCTTAAATTATATACTGATGAACAGTTTGTAGTATTGATTTATAAAAACTTGAATGACAGAAGGGAAGATTTATGTTACCATGTTGAAGTTATAGTGTAATGAGTGATGACCAGAAAGAAGACAATACACATTTTAAACTGTGCACTGCTTAACACAGTGCAGATAATGAAAAGGAAAAATAAAGCCAACTGGGAATCTGAAGGAGTGATCTGGATTCTTCTGAATTTAGAAAAAGGACCTTTGAATGGGATTTTCTCCAGATTAGGAATATGTTTTAATAATAAGTCCTTACTAAATCTGATTAACCTAAGGAAGGGTCTCATATTCCAATGAAGTGGTTGAAAGGTCCAAGGTAATTAAAAATGAAAATCAACAAAAAAACCCCAAACAATCAAACAAGGATGTTGACTGTTATTTAACAGTCCACCAGTACATAAGTAGATGAGAGAGATAACAAATTGTGCTTGTTCAGTTCAATATATATCCATTCTACTTGAATCCTAACTATGATATGTAGATCTCTTGAATTCATCCTTTTATAAACCTAAAATCTGACCTTCTTCTTTACTGCATGTGCTAGCCACACACATGGCTATGCTGACTATGCTTTGTAGAAACATTTGCTTGAAACTGTCCTAATGCTGGCATGCTTTCACAGTAAGCCACTGGTATAGAATTAGTGCATTCAGACCAGTCAATCTATTTGGTAATCCACACATCATCCTAATGTTGTTATTCTTAAATTTGGCCACATTCTCTATCATCAAAAATGATACCAGACTCTTGGCAAATGTTCAGTATGCTGCTCTTCCCCTTCCTCAGTTTTAAACTAAGAGCAGACGAAGAAAACCACGCACATACACTTTGAAAAGGTCAAGTTCTGCTCTCAGCAACAGAAACATACCTGAATACAGATTTAGGCCCTTATGTCTGCTGCCTATCAGGCTATCTGATGACTAAAAAGATGACAATAATCTCTCCTTTTCAGTAGTTATTGAGCTATAAAAAATATATTATTGAGACACGAAAAGGGCTGCTGATGAATGAAGTTTTGATTGTAAGGACATAAATCTCTTATCATTGATCTGATTGTGAAACTAGTAGAAAAACAGTCATAGTGAATACCTCAACAGAAATTGTGGCTTGAGGCTTGCATAGCATGTCTTCTGCATGTATATCCTATAACACTTTTACATAAATAGAAACTAACACGTCGATAGTGGCTCCAATTGAGTCTGAAGTAGACCACTTAAAAGTCACCATATCATGATATGGCTGTGACTCAGTTAAATCACCATCACCCCAAACCTATGTAGAAGACATTTCATCACTTACTTTATGCAAATCTGTTAGCTGATTTGGTTGCCTAAATGTTTTTGTTCTTGTTATTGTGGTAGCTTGCAAAACTGAATATGATTTATTTACTTATCTCCCCTTATATCTAGTTGACATCTTGCAATGTTGAGACAGATTTAGGTTTTCTTTTTTGTAGACTTTTTTGTTCTAAACCAGTACATTTCCATAGGCCTCAGAGCACCACTTGACGAGGAGACAGCCATAGCCTCTGCTAGAATGAAATAATGCAATTTGTCAGTGCTTTTTCAATTACACTCAAAATAAACAAAAACCAAAACTTTGTAAATACCTTTATCTTTTCAGTGAGTGTGGCATTTATGCATACAAACCTTACAAAGTGTCATCTAGGGGAAAAATGCTGTGAATACTCAAAAACAAATCAAGTCTATTTTCTTTTAATGTCAACTAAACAGGTGAAATGCATCTTCTAGAAGTGACTCACAACAGGTGAAAAAGGAACTTTTAACTCAATGAAAGAATTAGACATGCAGTCTGAATCTTGAGGCTGTGAGATGAAACCAAGTAGAAAGGAGGGATGCACGGATCTGATTCTTGATAGAGATAAATTAATGAAGTTCCTTTGCAGTTGACCTGTAGCAAAGGAGACTGCTGAAAAAAAGTAATGACACAAGGACATACAGGGTTTACTGTATGAGTTCTTTCAATATAAGTTTTTACTATGGGATGTATCACTAGGCATACTTATGTATTCTTCAAAAGAAACATTTAAAAATATGGTTATGCTACTATTTTATTATTGTTATTTATGTCAGTAGTTGTATGATATACTACTACCCAGCTTCAGATGAGTTGGGACATCACTGGTTGCAGGCACTTCAGGTTTCATAAACTTCAACTCTTTTCATTCATAGAAGTCAATCAAACAAGAAACGTATTGGGTTTTGGGAAAGGTATTTAAGACATGTATAGAGTGAAAAAAATGTGTTATGCAAGTGTAACTCAAATGTCATACGTGATTGCCTGCATTCTGACTTTCAGCTGAGACTGGAGAAAAAAGGACGGAAAAGATTAAGTGGCTTCAGCTCAGGACAAGGGACCTTGAAGGAGAGAATTGGAACAAGACTATTGATAGAACAAAGAATATCTAGAGTAAAAACTGCCTTTGCCATAGCAAATGGATACTTCTCTGCTCATCCAGTCTTTGCCATCACTATACAGTCTCTACCCCTCTTCAATATTCTGACTGGCATATTTTTAAGTATTTCCAGTAAATCCAGAGTGAGGTACAAATTCTCTTCTATATTCACCAACAACAATATTATTATTTTTCCATTTTCATCAAACCTAAGTGACTTCTGTAGGGATGTCCACAGACCCTGACTGACCATAGAACTTCTGTGTTTCAGACTTTGGACTTTCTACTTGATGGCTTCACTATATATCAGTGCTGGAAAATTGAGATTAATGTAGCCTCAGTCTTAAAATGGCTTGGACCTGTGCACATACAGTCTGCAAGTCAGGGAGGAATTGAGGCATGTTAAATATAATCAATATTGTAATTTCAGTATTTATTCAGAAAAAAAGACTAAAATTTCCAGAATCACATTTTCTCACCCCTAGATTCAGGGAAAACAAACTAGGTTTTGGTCAAACTTTGCTGGGGCTGAGAAAAAAAGATGAAGACCAAATCTGAAAAATTAAAACTAAGCAGTTACATTGTGATAAAGTTACAAGCAACTGAAACAAGAGTAATGATGGGAAGTATTGACCTCCTATCATATCTGTTGGTACCAGGTTCAGAGATGCTTTAAAAAAAAATCCCGGAAAAACAGATAAAGCTGCTTTGAGCAGCTTTGAGCTTCATCTGGGCTCCCTCCAACTTCTCTGAGCTCTAATTGAGACAAAAAAGAACTGTGTTAGTTTCCAATTTGTCACTTATCTGAAGTCACAGAAGCATTATCTTTACTCAGCAAAATGTACTTTGCTTTTGAAAATCAGTTCATTGAACCAGATGACCTGCTGCTGGCAAGACTAGATGGAAAATGATTTGATGTGCACAGTATTTAGTTCTTAAAAAATACATGTAATTTCAATTAGTTCTATTGCTTAAACAGATCCAGATATTTCACAATAAGATTTGAAATGTGAAATAGAAAACATAAAGCTTCAACTTTTGCTGGTTTTCATGATTTGACATAAACAAAGGCAGATCATTTGATATGAGTATTCTTTAGACACAACGCTATAGTTCAGAGAGCCTGGAAAGCAATTCCATAGAAACATAAATAATCGTAAATATGAAGCTATGCCTCATAAGATGATCAGTCCTCAAAGTGAGTTGCAAATTTGAAACAGCAAAAATATGAATAGTATGAATAGTATATTTCCTGATTTTTTTGTTGTTATTATTATTGTGTACTTTCTTACACAAAATTGTTCCTCAAAGTGTACCTGACAGAAGGAGGTCAAAGTTCTTGTGGTTTCTTTTATAAACTATACTCATGATACAGGCTTGCCACAGCTGATAAGAAGGAACATTGATAGGACCTATTACCTAGGAATAAATTTGGCCCTGCTGTATGTAGTATATTTCATGTGGAACTAATAGCAATTTATTTTTAGTTCAGCTGTACTCCTGAGAAAAATATCTTTCCTCATGCAGTAAGAACTTGTATTTTCACACCTCAGTGAACTGTTCATAAAATATTTGAAGCACAAAATCCAGCAAGATTCAGTCACGTGTATTACAAACTTGAAAGTCCCTCACTGAGAACTGCAAATGCTCTTTACAAGTTACTTAAGTTCAGTGCCTCCCTGATTAGTACAAATACATTGGTTCTTCCTTCTCATTTTTTTGTTAAATTCCTCATGTGCAATATAAATCCCTTTTAAGTTCATTTTTTCCCCCCTATAATATTAAAAAATAAATAAAGTCTTCCACATTCTGTTCATTTAGCAAGTTAAATTTCCAACATGATGTAGGTAATATGCAGCTCAAGATAAGCTTTCAAAAATTGTATCTTCTGAGTTTTATACAGAAGTTTTTCCACTGTATAGAAGTAATATTCTACTCACAGAACAAATTAGACAGTTACTGTTACCACTGAAAAAATCCCGATAACACGTAAAATACTTTTCATCATATAACGTTTTAAATTAATTGTTTATAATGTGCATAGTAACTAACTGAAATGAAAGCTTATTATGACTGCATCAAATTGGTTTGGGGACTTTTGGTTTTCAAGTTTGTTGGTTTGTATTTCTATGGTCAATAGAAGATATCTAAGATAAAGTACTGGCCCTGTACAAGTAAGCAGTGATATTTCTTACTTTCAGAAATTTGTGCTTAAGGATTTCTTCAGCTAGATATCATAACTGTCTGTTTAATAACCCTCACTAGAATTTCTATTATATTGTTCAATCACTCCAAACTTTTGTAAACTTTTAGCATCCACATTATCCTTACTAGCTGGAGCTTACGTGCTGAGTAAGAGGGTCAACTCTGTGCTTCTTAGTTCGACCCTTTGTTGAATCTCAACAAAAGTGAATTAAGTTGGTTTTTTTTTTTTGGAAGGTCTTCAGACCACTTTACTGATGTTAGGAATGGTTTAGTAAAAGAAATATAGCTTTTTTCCAAAACAGAAAAGACCTTAAGATTAACAGTGGAATTCTGTTTTTTCAGAGGGATTGTTTATGCTGCTGTTAATGGACTATTTTGCATTTGGCATTGGAACAGAATCAATCCATTAGGCAACAAGGGTTCTGCAGAATAAATTATATTCTAAGATTCCATTATTTCACCATTAGAGCCAATGCATACACAGAGGTGTTTATACTCTTTTTGGCATCAATTTGCATATATTCCTCCTGCCTTGTATAGTTTCAGAGGTGATTAGTCTTTCAATACAGGCCTTGAGTAGCAATTTCAGCAAAGAAGACAGAGGCATCTGTCATATCCACAAAGCAACTCTTGTGCAAGTGGAAGAGTTCAAAACTGAATTTTATACTATAATAACCTGCTGTATAATTTCACTGCAAAGATATTTTCCAACTCTGAAGTCATCTTGCTCTCAATTAGGATGTGAAACTTCTGTTGGCACTTTCAGGGATGTCAAGAATGTCACCTTTGAGGAATCAAGAAACATTTTTCGGTTCTGTCATGACAGCTTTTCTTAGCATCAAATGTTTGTTAACCAGAATCTCTCCTGTTCCTGTCCTCTAAGTAGACAATCAAATCAGACAGCTCTAGACTTCCTGAAATTAACTGAGATCCATAGATTTATGCCTGTTTGAGAAGAAGAACATCACGATAAAGCATGATCAACATGAAGTCATACTTTAACCAAATATTTCTAAGATTTGTCCTGATTTTTGATGAATAAGAAAAAAATGCAGACATTTACTTTAAAATAAAAGATCCTGACATGCTCTAGAGACGTGCTACCGACATGATGGCAAATCATTTAACTTTTCTCCTTTCTAATTTGAAACCTACAAATTGTCAGAACTGTTATTTAAGTCATCATTCTATGTAAATTGCTTCAAGGTAGATATATGTAAAGATTCAGAAAAAAAATAAATAATAATTGTCATTACATCCTGTAGTCCCATGTGAGGAGAAATGGGGTTTGTGTGCAAGTAAGATGAAATTTATTCCAAAATTCTTATATATTGAATATTTGTTTCTTCCCACCATGGGAAGAATCAAAGATACAATGTGATATCTGGTGAAGAGATTATCAGATGCTGTGGGTTTGCAAAGTTGTCTTTTTTAAAGTTCCAGTACCTATAAATACATATTAATTGTCTGATGTGAGTATTAACTATATGAAAATACAATTGCTTGCTCAACTCATTCTCAAAAGATATCTGAGGAAAGAAACTTAGGTTTCTAAGCAAACTCATTGCTGATGGAATTCTGATTTTAAATGGACTTTTGAACTGATATAGGAATATGACTTTCAGAATCAGATTTAGAATTTTATTATTTTAAGATATTTTGGAGAAATAATTCCAAATATAGAAATACTTTAATCTTAAAGCAGATTTTTCTGTAACCGATTACTGAAGTATTTCAGAATGTTCCCCTAAAATATTAGCTACACTTTAGCACTTTAGATTTGTCACTGGATTGTGAAAATGCTGTCTCTGCTCTGTTGTAATCATTCCTGGAAAACATGCACATTATTGTTTTCTCCTCAAAAAAAATATTCTGCAATGTTTTACCATTTCTCATTATTTCTGTCTGTAAATAGTCCTTTAAAAAATATGATTACAAATTTTACATAATGTGAGAAACATCCCATAGAAACCTACCAGAACATTTTCTCTGTAAATGTTATAGAATGGTTCCCAAATAATAAACTGCAATGTAGGGGTTTTCAGAATATTCAAAAACAAAATTTTAAAAAATGTCTTTCATTTTTTTGGTTTATGTATGTTTCTTATGTATCTAAATTTATCTAGCCCAAATTAATCTTCTTATGCTGTCCTATTATTCACATATTCTATTCAGATTCTAGATACATGAACATTTCCCCCCAAACAAATGTTTTGTTTGCAGTGAAGAAAAATAAGAAACTGCCCTGGGGCATTTATTGTATATTAATTATAGCTCTGGTTGTTTTCCAGGAACAACTGTTTTAGAAAGCTGCCTGAGAAAAACAACACTGAAGGAAAAATTTGTATTGAAAAGACTTCATTTTAAAAAGTCAGATGGATTACTTTTAGTCAGAAGATAGAATAGTGGATGCAAGGTTTTAGACATAATTGTCATGAATAAAAAAGAATATAAGCAAGCCAAACATTTGAGACAGCTTCAGGGAGATAATAGGAGATATATAGATGCAAAACATGTATACATACACACACACAAAAACACAAGCACATGCAGGCACATCTCCTTCCACTTGTTATATTCTCTGGTTATTGCTTATTATCTTGTCAAATATCATCTGCAAAGATAATACAACATATTGTGTACTGACCTATCCTCTGATCCAGAACTGTGCCATGTGGCTCAGTTACATATTAATTTTTTTCCAGAGCAGCCTCCAATTTTTCATCTGCTTCAGATTTTCAGTGTGCTGTTTGAGTGTGATTTAAAAACATTAATAGTGTTCTTACCTGTAGCTGGAGAAAAAAACTGCAGGATCCAAGAGGTAGATAGGGAGTAGACTTTTATTGGACATCACACCCAGGCCGATATTGAAGAGCTGCTTGCCCCAGTGAATCACAGTATATGAAGAGGGCATGTAAAAACCAACAAGTTATCAGTTGGTACCTGGAAGTTATGGATGATGTGGCATAATTAGGCACGAGATTTGTCTCCACCACTCTCAAAAGCTGCTCATAAAACACTGAAACAACTGTTTTTCCCTAGGGTAATCATCAGGTTGACTAGGAAAGGTTATGCCTTTACAGTGTTGCCCTTTACAGCAACCACTAAGATATGCACCTTCTTTGATGCTACATTGTTCATTAAAAGAGTGGTCCCTCTGCTTGCAAGGTGATTTGTAGAATTTGCAGTTTCCAGTATAAAGCTATTACTTAGCATACTTTTAATCACCTTATATAAGTAAAAAGCTATGGCCCTCTTTTGCTCTGTTTCCACTTCCATCTAGGAAACAAAGAGTTCTTGTCTGCTTCTTTGAGGGAGGATGAAAAAGCATTTTAGTAATTAGTGTTTGAAAAGTTCTAGGAAGTAGAAGTCCTAAATTTCTGTCACTGAGATCAAAATAACATGAAAGCTTATCTGTTCCAGAACTTCTATAAATGTCCCCAAACATATGCAGCCTTTGCTCGACTGATCAAGATGGTTCTGACAACTTTACTCATGTTAAGTACATTAAAGCACAACTTAGATAGTCCTATAGAGTTAGAATCATAAAACCATAGAATGGTTGGGTTGGAAGGGACCTTAAAGGTCATCTAGTTCCAACTCCCCTGCTTGGGCACATCTCCCGCTAGAGTTTGGGTCATCTCCCACTAGACCAGCTTGCTCAAAACCCCATCCAACCTGGCCTTGAACACTTCCAGGGAAGGGGCTTCCACAACATCCCCAAGGCAACCTGTTCCAGTGTTTCACCACCTTCATAATGAAGAATTTCTTCCTAACATCTAACTTAAATCTATCCTCTTCCAGTTTTAATTCATTACCCCTTGTCCTTTCACTACACATCCTGGCAAAAAGTCCCTCTCCAGCTTTCCTGTAAGCTCCTTTCAGGTACTGGAAGGCAGCTATAAAGACTCTCTGGAGTCTTCTTCTCTTCTCCAGGCTGAACAACCCCATCTCTCTCAGCCTGTCTTCATAGAAGAAGTGCTTGAGCCCTCAGATCATCTTTGTGCCCTCCTCTGGACCCTTTCTAACAGCTCCATGTCTTTACTGTGATGAGGTCTCCAGAGCTTTACGCAGTATTCCAAGTGTGGTCTCACCAGAGCAGAGTAGAGGGGGAGAATCACCTCCCTTGCAGTTTTCTGGGCTGAAAGCACACATTGCCGGCTCACATTGAGCTTCTTATCAAAAAACACTCCCAAGTCATTTTCCTCAGGTCTGTTTTCAATCCATTCTCTGCCCAAATGGTGCTTGCTGTTTCCCCAACCCCTGTGCAGGACCTTGCACTTGGCCTTATTGAACTTCCTGTGGTTTGCAAGGCCCTGCCTTTCAAGCTTGTCAAGGTCCCTCCGGATAGCATCCTTTCCCTCCAGTATTTTGACTGCATCACACAGCTTGATGTCATCAACAAACTTGCTCATTCCCACTGACCATATCATCAACAAAGATGTCAAACATTGTTGGTCCCAGTACCAATTCCTGAGGAAAACCACTTGTCACTGATCTCCATTTGTACCTCAAGCTGTTGACCATAACTCTGCAATCACCCAGCCAATTTCTTATCCACCAAGTGTTCCACACGTCTATACAATTTAGAGGCAAGGATGTTGTGTGGGACAGTGTCTAATGCTTTGCACAAGTCCAGGTAGATGATGTCAGTTGCTCTTCTCTGATTCACCAGTGCTGTAGCCCTGTCATAAAAGGCCACCAAATTTGTCAGGCATAACCTACCCTTTGTGAAGCTATGTTGGCTGTCACCAATAACCTCCTTATTTTCCATGTGCCTTAGCATACTTCCCAGGAGGACCTACTCCATGATCTTGCCAGGCACAGATCCCACTGAAAGTACTTGTGGTTTGCAATAGTATTCGATGCAAACAGGAGTATCTACTGCCAACTGATAATGAGTAAAGAGGGTTCACTTCAATTTTAATTAAATCAATAGTAGTGTTTCCATTTGCGTCAGTAGGTCAGTACTTTTCCTTTTTTACAAGCTTTCTAAATTATGTTTCTCTCTAGTGAGATCAAAATGCATCTTATACTGTTGTAACAGAGAACATTCTCACTGCCATTCTTCAGATCAAAAAGAATTTTCAATGTGATTGCAGTCATTGTGCTACTTTACAGTGAAACATTTACAATGCTTGGTGCTTATTTGGTCTTTTGTGTGCTACTGAAATAATGAGGCAGACACACGGTGTGACATGCAAATAGTAAATAATGTTTTCCTAAGCTATGGAACAGATATTAATATGCTTAGCCCCTCTCAACAAAAAAAAAATCACTGCTTTTAATCATGAAATGATTAGAAGAAAAAATAATAATTTGGGTACACCACTAAGTAATGTAAAGGATGCAGCACCTCCACCCCCTAGAGAGATCTTAAAAACTTATCGTCCTTGTAGCTTGCCAAAGGTTCAAACTATTCTAGTACATACTGTTTTTTTCTAACAAATGAAAAAAAACAACAAACAACCCTTAAAACACACTCATTAAAATGCATGCAAATATTCAAACAGAACCTTCGCCTAGTAGCTTTCTCAGTAAAATGTAAATGGTTTGTTGCTTATGAGGTTAGAACTTTAGAACAAACAAAGCAAACCCCTTGAAAATTTTTAATAAAAATCTACCTTATCTGAAAGTGATTGGGATGGATGGTGCTCAAAAGGAAATATATTAATGGCTTGTGTATATGCTAATCCTCTTGCTATTGTAGGTTATATACATTCCTGTCAGTGACTGTTTTCATGTAATACTGAGAGTCACACTTGAAGAGGAACTCTTTTATCAGCTTTTAGGGCCCCGTTATGAAATAGTGCCTTGAATTCTACTAGGCCACCTGTGCAATTTCTCACTACTAAGCAACCACCTGGAAAATGTTTGTAAAAATATCTCTATTTTTACAACCAACAGTTTCTTCATTTAAGGTTAATTATTATGACCCAGAATTTTGGCTTGCAATATACAAAGTACAAGGCTACAAGTAACCTACTGAGGTTTGCTAATTTCTAATTTAATTAATGGACAGATTCACTTTTCCACAATTACTCGAGTCAGTCAGTCAGTGGCTGAGTGTCACTGAGGCTGTACACATGTAAACGAGAAGACCATGTGGCCTGGGCTGTCTGGGTTTCACTGTCTAGATCTACGCATGTTCCATTAATACAAACCAGAACCACCTTCCTTTTGTGTAGCAGGCAACATACTACCATAATCATTCATTTAACAGCTTCACACCCTTGTCTGTAGCAAGCAAGTAGTTTTCAGTGTCTTTAGATTCACACAGCAGCCAGGCTACACTTCTTGAGCATTAATCTTGAGGAGAAAACCTGCACACGACAAATATGTTTTGTGTACTATCTCTACATGCAAGCAAAAATGTTGCGGGAAAGGCTATAGTTCCTTGAAAGCTTCCAGGTTTTCTAAGTAAACTCCATGAATACCAATTCCAAGTTCTGAACCAGTCAGCCTGTATTATTTTGGTAATCTAATTTAAGGATGTTTTTTAATGCTATAGGATGGGATTCTACAAAGAGACAGCTTTTAAAAATGTGAATGCACTGGCTGAGCTCAACTGAATTACATTGCTGAGAATAGTAAAAAAAAACAACACCCAAACCAAACAACAGCAACAACAAAAACCAAAACTTCAACATCTCCTTGATTTACTCTATTGTAAATACAATTGTTCGTAACTGTGTCTGAAAGTGAAGTCCTGGTCACATGCTTCCCTTGAGCTCTCTAGCAAACCAGGCTAATATAGGTAAAGCTTCAAAGAGGACTGTAGTAGATGACTTTTCCTCAGGATAGTACAGATGATGTCAGCAGTTCAGCGATGGCACTGTGGGACTTTGAATCATTTATTAAATCCATTTGAAAGACATGAGCAGACTCTAAGGTAAGTAATTCATGCTTATCTTTGTTTTCTGCAAAAACATGACTACCCAAGTTTAAAGTTAGTAGTCAAGGTACATTTGCATGAGCTGTAGGTGTGGAGTATAGAAATCTGGATCCAAAATATGTAAGCATGTATATACGTGATTATTTTAAATTACATTCAGAAATCTAAAATAGATTATTTGAATTTGATGCAACTCAAACTATGTCTCCTATGAGGACAGCAGACAAGCACAACACGAGTTAAAGAAAACAACTTTAGTATTTTTTCACAGTTATAGTATGCCAAACTCTGCCTAGAGCCAGGTATTACAAAGCTTATAAAAAGATTATATTTTCTTTGACAGATTACCGCTGACTCTTTCTTTTCCACCTCTCGTTTTAGTTACATTTGCTAGGTGTTAGAATTTGGAAGAGCCTACCAAGCTCCGTTCAGGCCCCAGGGAGCCCTTATATGTTCTTGCAATTTAGTGGTGGAGCCTGTTATTTCTTTTCTCACTGTCCACTACAAGTTTGGATTTTTGGTGGTAGTGATTTTTTCTCAGAATCACAGATTGTCATGGCTGGAAATGACCTCTAAATTTACTGAAATTTAAAAAAAAAAAAAAAAAAAAAAGGGTGGGGAAGACAGGAGGGAGGGGAAACCATAAAACCACAACCACATGCCCTACAAAACCAACATCACACAACCCCAAAAAACCCACCGTGCCCACTAGAGAATGCCCTGAATGCCCTGAAATGCCACTTCTACATGTTTCTTGAGCACCTCCAGGAATGGTGGCTCCACCACATCAGTGGGCAGGCCATCCCAGTGCTTGACCATTCTTTCAGTAAATAAATTCTTCTGAATACCTAGTTTAAACTTTCCCTGGCGCAACTTCAGGCCATTTCCTCTAGTCCGATCGTTATTCACTTGGGAGAGGAGGTCAATACCTGCCCCACTACAACCTCTTTTCAGGTAGAGCAATGAGGTCCCCGCTCAGCCTCCTCTTGTCAGAACCAAACAATCCCAACTAGTTCTTGTCTCCAACTGCTGATAACTATTTGTGTCTTGATGTAGATACTAAGATGTTTTGGAAAAGGACTAGTTTTTTCCTGGTATGGTTTGAGGATTTTGATACTCTAATGTGTCTGGAATGAGTCTGATGAGGATCTTTTCCCTGAGTGTTTACTTTGTGTCTGCTACACTGAAGCTAGTACTGGAGGTAACAAGGAATGTCCTCGTGACCTGTATGTGTATAGCTGCTCCTTTTAGAGGGCTAGATATTTGCTCTTTATTTTATTATTTTATATTTTTCCTTGGTTTAAAGTAATTCCAGGTTAGCTCATGATCTTGCCTGCTGGGGGGGAGGTATTTCACTGTCCACAAGTCTGAGAGACACTTTCTACAAATTCAAAATAAGGACATAATTTTTTTTCTGGGCTAAAAAATTTACTACTTAGCAAACTGTGTAGAATTGTTTATAGTCTATGGCTGAACATTTATGATTGAACTCTGGTGGTCCTATACCAATGTAAGAGTTGTATTAAATGAGCTGTGTTTGGTATGATTTGTTCCTTTTATTGACTGCATCTCCTCTGGAATTTTTCTTTCAGCTGAGTATGTTTTACCAGGTTGGCGTGGATCTAATTGCTGAGTTTTGTCTTGATTTGGCAGGTTCTCATTTATTGTCCTAATATAATATTGATAGTGTTTGGTTTTGTTACTTTACAAATAGCCTGCAGTATAGAATCATAGAACCATACAATGTGTTGGGTTGGAAGGGATCTATAAAGGTCATCTAGTTCGACCCTCCTACAATAAACAGTGAAATCTCACACTAGAACAAATTGCTCAGAGCCCCATCAAACCTGACCTTAAATGTCTCCAGGGATGGGGCTTCTACCACCTCTCTAGGCAACCTATTCCAGTGATCCACCGCCCTCACAATAAAGAAATTTTTCCTAACATCCAACCTAAATCTCCCCTTCTCTAGCTTGAAATCATTACCCCTTGTCCTGTTGTTACATGGTCTTGTGAACAGGTCTTCCCCAGCCTTCTTATAGGACCCTTTCAGGCATGTACATTCAAAGCAGTCAGAAGGAGGTAGAAAAAGAAAAACAGCAACATGGGCAGTAACAGAATACATGTATGCCCTGTATTTTCCATTGGTGACTGCACAGAAAAAGGCTGCTTTATAAATTCTCTGGTATCAGGTTATATATGCAGGAGTAGAAGGGGAGGGAGTTCTGAATTCAATGTGATTTTGTTTTTTTAAATTAATAAGATTCTATTTTAAAAATTTATAAGTAGGAATGTTAATTGGCAGAGTGCTGCTTACTATCCTGTGATAGGCCTTGCTGTAGTCTTTTTTTCATTGAGGATTATATATTTATTAAGCCATTACAAATAATTGGAAAGTATCTCAAGAATTTATTTAAATCCCAGTCAGTTTAATCTGCCTCATGCTTGTGCTACTGCTGAATAGGTAATTTCTACTCTTGTCTTTATGCTGGAGCTAATGTTCATGAGGCGTCAGCTCCAACTGATTAAAATGGCACAATGTGAACACTAAGGGCAAAGTGGAGGGTCAGTAGGAAGGACAGGGGAAGCTTGTTCAGGATGAGCAGTGGTTTCCTAACAAGTCTGCTGTGTGACTGACCTAGCACATGGGAACATGGAGAGGGAGCTGCAGGACATGATGGCTGTGACTGCTCCTTTGGGTACTAGCCTGTACCTGATCCAAACCTGAACCACTGAAAGTCAGTATTTAACCCTCTGTTTCCATAGCCTGCACTGTGTTATGCACCTGTTCCTCTGCCTCAGAGATGTGACTAAGCTTGTCTGTACTGACCCATTTAAACATGAAAACAAACAGCACCCAGCCAAGGAGCAATTTCTGTTGTGGAAACATAAAATGGATAACTTGATGTATTCCCCAAACCTGTAGGCTGGTTTTTCTTGTAACCTAGACAGTGATCTCTACTCAATTGTCATGAATTTAAGTGATTTCTGACTGTGTCAGTTTTGCTTCATGGTAAACTGAATATAAAAGTTAACAGTTCTGATAGAGGGAAGGTCTACAGAAGCACAACTGACACTATTGTGAATCTTCAAGAAACAATAAAATTTGTGTGTCCTAAGGCTCCCGTTTGAGATAACACTGTCTCTGCCCACTGTGCTTTTTCTTCTCAAATGAGCATAATGGAATTTCAGAGCTAAATCCTTTACAAATTACAAGCATCTTCCTTTGAGAAATATTTTGGACTTTTGTTTGGTTTGGGTTGTTTTACATGCAGTGTGAATGAATGTGTGTATGCTTACTAAACCCTTTTCTTTCTCCAATTTTTTATTATTTTGGTCCCCTGACTTCAGAAAAACATAATTTCAAAGCCCCTGCAGAAGTCCTATAAAAATATACTGTTCCAAACATTCGAAAATGCTCCTTTTATCTTTTACTTTGGTGATTTACAAGAACAAAAAAAACCCATCTGTTTACTACCCATCAAAACCCCTGGTGAGTTAATTTTTTCCAGTAATCTTTCTGTTTTTGAATGATTTATGGTTTATGATGCATGTGTGAAAATGCACAAACAACGTTTAATAGCCCTGTTCTAAAACATAAGCAACATAATGAAGACTCGATATGGATTGCACATGCTACGTGTTGTAGTCAGTATTTAATCTATGTTTAAAAAGAGGCATTATCTTACAACAGTAGCTTATGTCAGCACAATATATTCTGATTCACTGAAGTAAATCAGTGGGTTTCTGTGCCCAGTATTCCAACCAAACATTTATTTTAAGTCTTGCAGGAAGAATATACTTCTGCCTGTGCTTATAGTGCAGGTGCTGTCAGTATGAATTTGCTTAAGCTAAATTTTAGGTATGATAAGGAAGGGTGAAATGCACATAGTTTTTCCCTGTGCCAATGTATTCCAGCTCACTCTTGCTGACATTACAAAGCTTAGTGATCGCTAACATAAAAATGCTGTTCTGTTCCAGCATGCTGTGTGCTGTTCTCACTAGGCTTTTATTACTGTTTCTGCACAAGCCAGTAAGATCTGTATTTTCATAGTTTTCCATCTTTATTCACAGTACTATGAACAGTTAAACATTTCTGATTGTCTCTACATACATACTTACGTATGTACTTCCCTCTCTCACTTATTTTGGACATAGTCGATAAAATTATAGCATGAAACCAATGAAAGTAAATGCTTTTTCCACTTATCTTGTAGAAGTGATGGTTAAGGCTATATCTGTGGGTTTAGTGTCAAAAGACAGTATTGTCTCTATTGCATTGCACATTGTTTTTTCTTTTAAACACAACCACACCAAAAAGGGCAGGTAGCACGGTAAATACATACAGAGTCATTGATACTTGGAAAGTGTTAGGCTAGGTCAAAATAAAGCAAATCTTAATTTATCCATCAGTTTTAATAAATATTTATTCATCCAAAAGCTTATATGGTAGTTTAAAAAACAACAAATTATATATGGCTGCTGGATATTAGCCTGTTCTCCCAGACTACCACAAGGTAAGATACTCTGTGGTGCAGCAAGGCTAAAATCCAAGCACTTTTCAGTCCTCAAACAGGAGGTGCTATGCAAAAGCAATGTATGATCTTAAATGTCCTACCTTTGATGTACCTGTTAGCAGCGATAATTTTGTGATCCTGTCACTGGTGTAAGCAATCTGAGCTGACAGTTTGGTTTTGACATTATCTGCAGAAAGGCACCTCATGTCCAGTAGGAATGATCTGCTGAGATGTACTCTTATGAAATGCCTTAGAGTGTGAATGAAGCTGGAGAGATGGAGAGTTCTTGTATCAACCATATGGAATGAACCTTTAGAAAAGTAGTGATTATAAGCCGGTAATTGCTATTTCATTGATGATGCTATTGAGAAAAGAGCTCAGAAGATAATGCACTTCCACACACACCCTTCATTTAAAATTCTACTGATGGGGAAATAGGTTTAAGTGCCCATAGCTGAACCTTGATTTGGGCCCATACTGATTACATGTACCATTTGCTTTGGCTTTTTGAATACAGTTACTAAATCGCCCTGTACAAATAGGGGTGGTGCAAGCATGGGAAAGAATTATCCACTTAGTTCCAGCCTGTGAACATGATCTATGTTAATTTAACAGAAAACCATGCTCTTGTGTAAATGTTCTCAGGGTTAAGGAATTTAATAGAGCCTCTGTATGAACATCCAGGATTCTGAATTGGGTATCTTGCTTCATTATTATAGCCGGAATATACAATTATAATTAAAATCCACTTATTTCAACAATAAAAAATCCCATCCCCTCAACATTTCTGTGACAGAGATTTCATTTCCAGAGAACCAAGGCTTTTTTAATGCCTTCATAGCAGATGTTGCTGTTAACAAAATATCCCAAGGATACATGCATTATGAAACAATCACCTGGAAAGGATGTAAACTAGGCAAGGGAATTTCACTGCAGAGCAGTAAATAACACGTTCTGCATAGAAAAACTGCTTGTTACTGCTATTTATATAAAACTATGGCTGTAACTTAGGAAAAAAAACAACAAAAGTAAAACAAATTAACCATAGACACCTGCTCAGTGGGGAGAATTGTTCCAGTGCTAAAGCAAGTAAAAGGAAGCTGCAGGCAGGTCAAGAAAACTTCCAGTAAGGCAAGCCTGAGTCCTGAGGTCTTATAAACTCATTACAAAGTATTGGCCATACTGTGTTACAGGGCTACATGATTACATATATGGGTGAAATTTAATAGTGAAATAGGAGAATATGTAAGGAACACTGGCTCCTTAATGGAGGGCAAATCATGCTTGACCAATCTGCTAGCCTTCTGTGATGTCATAACTTGTTGGCTGGATGAGGGAAGAACAGCAGTTGTCATCTTCCCGGACTTCAGCAGGGCTTTTGACACTGTATCCCATAACGTCCTCATTAGGAAACTGAGGAAGTGTGAGCTAGATGAGTAGACAGAGAGATGGGTGGAGAGCTGGCTGTGTGACAGAACTCAGAGGGTTGCGATCAATGGAGCAGAGTCAAGTTGGAGGCCTGTAACCAGTGGCGTCCCCCAGGGGTCAACACTTGGTCCGGTCTTGTTCAACATATTCATCAATGTATCCTCAGCAAGTTCACAGATGATACAACACTGGGAGGGGTGGCTGACACTCCAGAAGGCTGTGTGGCCATTCAGTGTGACCTGGACAGGCTGGAGAGCTGGGCAGAGAAGAACCTAATGAGGTTCAACAAGGGCAAGTGTAGGGTCCTGCACTTGGGGAGGAAGAGCCCCATAGACTCATAAGTTAGGGATGGACCCGCTGGAAAGCAGTTCTGAGGAGAAGGATCTGGGAGTCCTGGTAGACAGTAAACTACCCACAAGCCAACAATGTGACCTCGCAGTCAAAAAGGCTAATGGAATCCTGTGTTACATAAGGAAGAATGTGGCCAGTAGGTTGAGAGAGGTCATTCTCCCCCTTTACTCTGCCATGAGGCCACAGCTGGAATTCTGTGTCCAGTTCTGGGCTCCCCAGTTTAAGAGAGACAGGGAACTAGAAGAGAGAGTCCAGCAGAGGGTGACAAAGATAATTGGGGGATTGGAGCATCTCCCTTAGAAAGAAAGGATGAGAGAGCTGACTCTTCAGCCTGGAGAAGATAAGGCTGAGGGGAGATCTTATCAATGTATATAAGTACCTGAAGGGTGGATGCAGGGTGGATGGAGCCAGACTCTTTTCAGTAGTTCCCAGTAACAGGATGAGGGGCAATGGACACAAGCTGGAACATAGGAAGTTCCATTCAGATATGGGAAAAAACTTATTTACAAGGAGGATGACAAAGCACTGCAACAGGCTTCCCAGAGAGGTTGTGGAGTCTCCTCTGGAGACAGTCAAGACCCACCAGGATGCATTCCTGAGTAACGTGCTCTAGGAAATACTGCTTTAGTGGGGGAGTTGGACTAGATGATCACTAGAGGTCCCTTCCCACTCTGACAGTTCTATGATTCCATGATTCCATGAAATGAAGACATGAAATTTTTGATATGTAATTTTACTTCTCATTAATGGTAAATGTGAAGTCTTAAACTGATGCATGTAATTCTCATCCTATAGTTATTATTACAGTTGATTAACTCCTGACTGCAAGTTATGATTTTCCTTAAGTTTCTCTCTGTGTTTTACATGAGCACTGCTAAAATATTTCAGGTAAAACAGAATCAACCCCATCTGTATTTCAGGGAATAATGAAATAAATACATTGCACTTCTCTGCACTTGACCTCATCCACAGGTTTATATCTTTGCAAACAAGACTGGTCTCACATGGCCTTTACAGAACTGCAGAGCACAGGGAAAGCAATAAAGAGACCAGTCTTATTCAGCCAAAGGAAATAAAAAGAGAATCTGAATGGGAATGTTGATTTAATCTCATTAGCCTCTGTAAACTCACAAGTCCTTCATGACCTCATGAGACTTTCTCTTGTTTTCTAGAAGTGAATGATATTTCTGTAAGTAAGCTCTACCTCCATACATTGTTTGCAAAAGACAGAAGGAAAACTGAGTTGGCATTCTCATGACTCACATCAATATGCTACTGTAGGTTCTTGCCAACAAGGAACAAAAAATACATAAAATTTCTTTAGTTTGAATGTTTCTTTTTCTCCTTTCACTTTCCTTTCTTTCCTGCATGTGCTTCATGGTCCAAGTTCTGTAGCTTCTAATAGAAAACTCTCTTATTATAAATGATTTCAAAACTTCAATGCAGTCAAATAGATCTCCTTCTACATTTTGGGCACATATTGGGCTGCCAACAGACTGGTCTTATTTTGGTGTTCTGCTCAGCTCTTTCACATGAATGATTCCAGATCACAACATGTTTTTTCTGATGTTTTATAAGCAGAAGATTCATTCTTCTGCCTGTTGTCTTGTGCTCCACTACTGTGTGACTTCCAATGAACCATCTCTGCCTCTTCTTGGTTTGGGTCTCCATAAGCTAGATGAAGGTCATTAGCAGATCCATAATGCACTGACCAAGTTATTTCAGGGAGCCTGAAGCAAAGCACAGAAAGCTGAAAGAATATTTTAAAGGAAGCCAGACTCCCTAAAAGTAGTTTAACACTGTGAACCCAGGTTTAATTATGATACATAAACTCATATGATGCACAAAATCAGTACACAGTCTTTCTGCAACAAGACATCCATGGCAAGAGTTGAATCTCAAATCTCAAAGGCTACTTACTCTTCCAGCAGTTAAGAAGCATTGACTTCTCTTCAGTCCTATAAATAGAACTGTAGTACCTTCAACTCCATGATAAATGTATGAGTGCTTCTGTCATGCTTTATGAAACTAAATTAATATCTTTTGCATGGGGTTAACTCATCCTTTCTCTACAAGAAGCTATTGTGTTTGAAATATGGAACTCCTTGCTGAACTCATATGCAAAGTAGAAGTACATAGAAGGTGAAAACAGGGGCAGACTGCCCAGAAACAATAGATGAACATTGCATGAGCACACAGGGAAGGTGGCATGCACCTGTGTGAGGTGGACAATGTCATCACAAGGCTGCTGCCTGTCACCTTTCAGAAGTCATGGCAATCAGAGTAGTTCCCAAGGATGGAAAGAAAACAACTGCTATGACCATCTCCAAAAAGAACAAGAAGGTACAGGTCAGCCTCACCTCAGTTCCTCAGAAGGCCACAGAAAAACTCTTCTCAAAGCCATTTTTAGCTACATTTTAAAAAGGTTTGTTGCAAATGGCTAGCATGGATTCAGTGAGGGGAAGTCTTGTCTTTCTGCCATGAGTTGAGGATCTCTGTGACTAAGGGAAACAATACATATTGCATACCTTGACTTTAGCAAGGTCATGGTCTTCTGTAGTGTCCCTATAGCCAAAGTGATTAATTTTGTGTGGATAAGTGCAAAATAAGGTGGGTGGGAAAAATGGCTGAACTGTCAGGACCAAAGGGTGTCCATCAGTGTCACAAAATTCTACTGACACCATTACAAGTGGCATACCTTAGGGATCAATACTGTTTAATATCTTTATTAATTGCAAGAGCAATTTTGCAAGTCTTTGAATTACAGAAAAACTGGGGGAGGAGGAAGGAGGGCATATGGAGATGGGGAGGATGAGCTGAGTTTAATACACTGGGGACAAGACTGATATTAATGCATCCTCCATAAGGTTGAAAAATGAGCTCACAAGAAGCTGCCAAAATTTAATAAAGGTAAATCTGAAGCCCTGCCTTTGGGGAAGACCCCATGCAGTAGGACAGACCAAGGGCTAAATGGATACAAAGCAGCTTTGCAGAAAATGACCTTTAGGTCTTAGTGGACAAGACAGTAAACCTGGGTGAGAAGCATGCCCTTACAGAGAAGCAAGCCAGCTATTACACTTGGACTGTGTTACTTCAAGTGTAGTCAGTCTTAACAAGCAGGTCAAGAGGGCTGATTATTCCCTCTCCATTCGGCACTTCTGAGATAGTGCCTGGTTGACTATATCCATTCTGCATTTCCAGTAAGTTTGTGAAGGGTGACCAGTGGAGGGCTGAAGAGGGGTCTGGAGGAGCCCAGGATGTATGGAGGCTTGCTGAGGGAGCTGAGTTTGTTCAGCCGGGAGAAGAGGATATGGGTAGTCTTTATTTCTGTCTGCAGCTACCTGCTGGGTGGAGGTAAGGAAGATGGAGCCAGATTCAGAGGTGCACAGGGAAAGGATGAAATGAGTACCAGCTGTAAAGTGGTACATTCTGACTCAATGTAAGGAGGAAAAGTGTACTTACCATGAATGTGGTTAAGGGCTGGCATAGCTCAGAGAGAGGCCATGGAATCTGCCTCCTTGGAGGTACTCAGACCCAGCTGGACATAAGTTTGAGCAACTTGCCTGCTTTGAGAAGGAGGTTAGACTGGATAATCCCCAGCAGCCCCTTCCAGCTTTTGTGATTCTCTGATTCCAAGACTGAAGTAATCTTTCCCTGAATATTTTAAAATGTGCTAACTGGAATATATTTAGTCAAAAGGTCTTTAGTTTGTAATTTTCTAAAGCATTTTGGCTGAGTCAAGGTTTTCCAAAAGCAGCTCTCCAAGGAAGAGAAATGTGAGGATTTTATGGAGAACAGCAACACAGGAAAACAGCACTGCAGTTTGACAAAAGCTGACTCCAAAATAAACAGCAAATAAGTTGATTCAATTGTAATCCCTAAGGAGCTGGACCAGCAAGTACTGATTTGGCCCTAAGAGTGGAAAAACTATCCTCTTCCTCCCCTTCTCTTGCACATGCCTCTTAGTATCTTTTATATCCATTTAATCCCATTCCCTATTCTTTTTCCTCGTCTCTGCTAAGAAGAATGTCTTAGGTTTAAAAACAACAAAATCTCAATTGAAAAACCTGCATACATAACCTACCACTAAGAATAAGAACACTTCAATGTTCCTGAGCTAAGATGAGGGTAAGAAGACAACCTCTTTGGTTACATTTCTAATTTTGTGTATGATACCAGCTTTGCTTGATCCTAGTTAAACTTAGTTATTTCCATGTTTATTTCTTAATAATTCAGTAGAAACTTTTTAAACTTTTCCTTTGAAATAAAAACTTTACACCAGAAGAAAATACAGGTGGATTGATCTGGGAACTGTGTGTCCAACACTGCTAGAAAAATTCCTGATCCTGGTGATGACGCTGGTGCAGATATAAAACTGTAACTATGGCAGCACAGTTATGTTACATTAATTATTTTGAACCACTTATTATTTAGTCTTGGACCTTAACGCTCAGCTGATGGCTCTGAAGGCAGCCTCTGGAGAACTGCTGCCTCTACTCTACTCTACTCGCTCGGTGCATGACCGTGTTTAATATAATCAACTTGTAGCACAAACTGTGCCAAAAACAGCAGTAAAGGATTCATGACATGTAGCTGGGCAAAATTCCAGCCATGCTTAATGTCAGCAAAGTGATGTATTTAGGGATCAGCACAGTCCCCTGGTACAGATGACAAAGTCAACAAGTGATTAGCAGGATGAATGCACAAGGTCTTGTGTGAAAAGTTTTTTGATGAGAAAAGGATGCATCTGTGGGGAAGGGAAGTTACAGAGACACTCTGATGTGATGACAGTCTTTGATTTAGAGAAATTTAAGAAATATCAGCACAACTGAGATTGTAAGCAAAACCCCAAGGGACAGTATGGGGTGAGTGCATCCCCTAGGCAGAAGACATAATTAACATCATCCTGGCCAGAGCCTTCTGGTAGGCAGACACCTCCCAGGAGTGTGTTGGCAGCAGATACAACAGCACAATGCTTAGAGCAGCTGGGCTGAATGTAACAGGTCTCTGAACCCAGTTAGAGGTCTGGTTCCCATGAACTTGTACAGGATGGTACATACTAAGAAGTTACTGAATGTCTGCAGGTAGTAAACCCAGGTCTGCACAGCTGCTTTAATGCTGCCTTCAGAGCTGTGACTACATGTTGCAATGCAGCCTTCGGTTCCCTGTGCCTATGTTGAACACTTCACATTTGTGGTAGCCTTTGTCCTGTGTCGTACTCTTTCATTTGCATAACTTTTGCTCTCATGGCATGGTAGTGATCATGCAGTCTGACTTGCTCTGACCCCATGACCTGAACAGAAATTCAGTTACTCCTGTAAGTCAGATTCTTAGTGGTGTGGGCACTTTAAGCCCTCATTTAATTCAGTAGGAAAAAAAATCCCACAACAAAACAACAAACAAACAAACAAAAAATAACATAACAGCAAGCCTCCTTATCTACAGAATTTGGCTGTCTTATTGATTTTCTACCCTTCTACGTTTTATTTGCTAATATTTTTCTTGTATATTTGAATACTAAAGGATATTTTTAATACCACTCTGAAACATGATTTATGGAGTTAAAATAAAGATTCTTCATTGTGCAAAACATGCAGTGGGTGATCCTGAAGTATTTTCTGTTTTAACAATTTATTGTCATTCCAGTGATACTTTCTCCAAATCACTAAATTACTCCTCTTGTTTATGAGCTTCATTCTTCATAGTTCCCCAAAACTAATAGAATCCCCTATGTCCCCTCCAGGGCCACGAGCTGCTGCCATCTTCCCAGCAGCACACAGTTAACCTCTGGGGAGTTACCACTGCAAGCTGCAATCCAGACCCAGCATTTCCAGTAGAGCTGACTCATTCTTAAGACAATACATCATTGTTTCATAGGACAAGATTCCGTCTTCAGTGCTAACTTCAGTTTTAAGAAGTAGGAGGCTGACTGTGATGCTGCCAGTGCCGAGCTGTGGTTGGGAGCACTTGCTACGTCTGTGTTCCAAAAGGAGCAAACCCTTTTTTGGAGCGCAGCGCTGCTGTCCTGCAAAACAAGCTATGGGGAAGGAACACGGAACGCGTCTGATATGAGGGAAGAGACAGTAAGCAGGGCACTGCAGACAGGTGGAGCAGAATGGATAATGGCAGGCCACTGGGAGTTAAAGAGGAGGGGAAAAAGAAGGAGAGAAGGATGCCCGAAAGCTAGTTGGACAGATGGAGAGTGCAAGCCAGCAGGGAATCTTCCTGGAAAATGCAAGCACCCTTGCATGAGAAGCAAAAGATCAGGGCTGACATGTAAAATATGTTAGTCACCATCCTATTTCCACAGATCTCTAATTCTATTTGTTAAGCATTTGGCCAAACCTGCAAGGACATTAAGCAAACTAAGAACAGTTCTTAGGATAAATATTGAGCTCTGAGATTAGAAAAATCAGTATTGACAGTCGCTGTGCTTCTCACGCTCTCCAATATGCCACATTATCTGTTCTCCCTCCCACCCCCCAGACTTTAAACCTGCTCTAACACTATCATAATGGGTTGCATTATATCACAACAAGGAATACATGAAGATTTCAGGCTTTTGGCTTTTGTGGGTTTTTTTTTTGTTCTTTCTTTAATAAGCCTCTCCTTGTTGCTTGAAAATGTCATTCTAGCCAAAGATCTTCTATAATTAAAGAGCAAAACTGTCCAACTAATTAGAAGGTTTCTCTTTCCCAGAGCATAGCTCGGGGCATAGAAACAGGGATTTTAAGGTGAATTGCACAGCAGCAGGAGTAATTGAATTATTTAAAATGAATTTCTATTTCTAAAACATGCCCAGTGGAAAAAAAACAACAACAAACAAACACAAAAACCCAAACAAACAAAAAAACCTAAAAAAACCGCAGCAAAATCAAGAACAACAGAAAAACAATAGAGGATTTTTTTCTTTGGAAATTCATCAAAGCAGAAGTTACAAAAATCTGAAATTGCATTGAAACAGCAGGATTTTTGAAAGTTCTTGACTGTCAGGCCCCTGAGGCTTCTGGCCTTGATTCTACAATTACTGCACAGGCAGGACTAGCTGCCAGCAGTGGCTTTTACACGAATTTCCTAAAGAAAACATTGCAATGAAATCCGTGTTTAGGTGCTTCTTATTGAGAAGATATTGTCTGCAGTCGAAATCCTTGGGTTTGTTCTCACTTTCTGATGATGGAGGGAGAGAAAAGACCTCTAATTAGGTACCTCTCATCCAAGATTCCCTCTTGCAAATCTCCCATCTCTGATAATGAGGTGTTCCTGCTCCCTCTGCAGGGGCTGAGCAGGCTGCAGTCATAAAACAGCCAGCTTTTTCTTGCCTGAGAACCAGGTGAAGAGACAAGCCTGATCATAATTGTCCTCTTATTGAAAAATTTGCTCAGTTGAATGCTTGAGACAAATATTATTTGGGGTATTTTTAACTGCCTTTCTCACTGGTTTGTTTGGGTGGGGGTTTTTTTCTATGTTTGTTTGTTTGTTTTTTGGTTGGTTGGTTGGTTATTTTTTGGTTTGGGTTGTGTTGGGTTTTTTTGCAGTGTGATAATGGCCAGAAAACCCCATTGCTTATTTTGTACTTGTGCTAACTGCATTTTGTGTTTTGCTAGGCTGGTTTTCAGGGTATAAGATAGTATGGCACCCTTAGGGACCAGCAACTTACCCTCATTCGTTGGTGGAACATCAGTGCTATCAGTGCTGCCCAGTAGAAAAGAGACAGTTAAATATGACAGAACAAAAGAGAAGCAATATGTGCTAGGTGCAGCAAAGGTTGCTAATAGCAAACTTTGAACAAAACTGTGCTTAATGTCCAGTCAAAGTCCTGACCTGTACTCATGGATTTCAGTAGATTTTCCTTCCTTTAATGAAGCTGCCTTCTGCTTATTTTCCCTTAAAATACTTATGTGGCTGTCACCCAACTGTTTGAAATAGAGATAACAACTACTCCCCTTTCTTCTTCCTTGGAGACAGGAGAAATGGCTTGATTAATTTATTACAGGTTTTTGTTTGCCTTATGTTTGTATGGATGACTGGGCACAACGTGCTGGAGACTGGGTAGGAATAAATTATCAAAAGAAAGCTGTAACAGAGCTGAAAAAAGGGAGATCTCTGAATGTTCATTTCACCTGAGGGTGCTTTCCATAACCTTCTCCTAGTGAATTCTGCTACTGATAATGTATTGCTGCATCTGCTAACAACTTTGAATTTTCAGGCTTTCTGGTTTCATGGTTATATTTTGTTTGCTACCATCAATTCTGGAACACATCACACATATTTTATTAGTTTATACTCTTCCTCAGAGCAATCTTCATGATTTTTTGTCACTTGGATTCTTTGAGCAACCAATCACACACATAATCTTAGGTTCACAAAATAACAGAATTGTTAGCATTGGAAGCAACCTCTAGAGATCACCTAGTCCAACTCTCCCACTGAAGTAGGATAACCTAGAGCACTTTACACAGGACTGCATCTAGGCTGGTTTTGAATATCTCCAGAGATGGAGATTCCACAGCCTCCCTGGGCAGCCTGTTCCAGTACCTTGTCAGCCTTACTGTAAAGAAGTTTTTCTTATGTTTAAATGGAACTTCCTGTGTTCCAGCTTGTACCTGTTGCCCCTCATTCTGACACTGGGGACTGCTGAAAAGAGCCTGTCTGTCTCTATCTTCCTTGCACCTACCCTTTAGACACTTGTATACATGTATAAGGTCGCCCTTCAGCCTCCTCATCTCCAGGCTAAAGAGTACCACCTTTCTCAGCCTTTCCTCATAAGAGAGATGCTTCAATCCCCTAATCATCTTCGTTTTGCATGAAAAAGGACTTAAAATTAAATTTTTATTTTCTATTATGTAAATATAGTAGTATTAGAATAGAGGCTAAAAAGTTGTTCTTTCTTGTAACTTCATACCTCTGACAACTGGAAGAGGACATTTACTTCTTACTCCCTTCTATGCAAAAGGAATAGAAGGCTTCCATTAGAGAATGAAAAGATGCCCACCTCCTAAGGGAGGTTTTAGCTGGAAAGGAGGGATTTGCAACTGCTCTTCAAATGAGGCTCAAAAAATATTTGTGCTCAAAGTGGTGGAATTTTGTCAATAAACCCAGTGAAAACTTCAGCCTTGGCTTTGAAGAAAGTCTCTTCATCCAAAGCTAATAAATCTTTTTCCAGTGTTGAGCAGGCTGTAATGATGCCTCTAGGGTGAAGAGAAGTGTGAACCTTGTGGAGAGCCCCTTCCTTATCCTGCCAGAATACAGAGGTGGGGAGAAGGGGGGAGCACTACAACAAACCACATTGCTGCAAGGGGGCCTTAACTATGCACAGAAAATTATGTGACTGCTCGTTCCTGGCACCCCTGACACCTCTTTGGATCACTGTATGCACACAGAGTTGTCAGCCAGCTGCATGCAAGCTGCACAGGAGACAAAATTTGGCATCAGGTAGAGCCTGGAAGCAACTTTGTTTAAAACATTGTTGAAATTTAATGTCTTTTTCTCTTGGGGTTTTATAACACCTTCATATCCCAAATGGTATTCACCTAAATGCCTGCACACAGATTTCACAGGTGCAAAACCTGAATTGTTTCAATATTATCCTAAAAGCTGAGGCAGAGAGAGGAACTGGTAACTGCATTCTAAGATAGCAAAGATGACTGATTAGCACAAAATGAAATTGTGCAATCATATTAAAGCCTAGAGATTTTGTTGACTGGCTTATCTTTGTGCTACCCTTCAAATTGGTTCATGATTTCCTTTAGTTCTTTCCTGAACTGTCAATGGGTTTGTGTTCATGCTTTCTAATTATTTTTTCAGCTGGCCTTGCTCCTGCTCCAATAGAATACATAGTATAAACATGACCTGGAAAAATTTACAAAACTAAGAAAACAGGCAACGCACAAGTTACTTTGGAAGGAGGAGACAGAAAACAGTAAGAACTTAAAGCAGGAAGGAAAGAAAAAAAAAAAAAAGAAAGAAAAAAAAAGAAAAAAGCAAACTTGAAAAAAAAAAGCTACTAATTTTTTAGGAATAACTGGAGGTACCATATAAGGACAGAAATTTTCAGACACATGTGGCTAGGACTTTCTGGAAGGTTAAAATTTGATATCCAGATATTTAAACACTAAATAGCTCTGAAAATTTCAAGCCATATTTGTACAACAGGATTTATTTATTTTTTTCCTCTATTTTTGTTTCTGGCCTATAACTGGATTAGGAAAATACATTTTGGGAGACATAAGATTCTCTGCTTTCCACAGACAGCCTTTCTGAGCTCAGACACATTTCCCAAAATTCAGGATGTTCGTTCAAACTGCAATGTACATTTTCAGTTAATCTATCTCAAAGGACTGGAGATCTGCATAAACTATGCATTTGAATGTCTTTGTGGAGGATCTAGGCACTTCATTTCTGATACGTTTATTCTTCCCCATGAGGAGTCGAAAAAAGATCTGTAGAACTTTTGGGGAAATGGCTGGCTTTATAAATTATTGAAGCATAACTGCAATAATTAGCTGGCTTTTGTCAGCATCATACTCCACATATAGCAGAGCTGCTAATCTCTTAGTGTTTTTCAGGACTTTTGTCTCTTTAGTAGATTATATCTGTATGATTGGTTTTGATCACTTTGTAATTAATATTGTATCACACTGTGCTAAGTAGACTCGTATCAGTGTGTTTCCAACTTCTTTAGCATTAAAATGCAAGTGAGTAGTTTTAAAAGGTTTTTGCATTGACTGGAAAAATCCACTATTTTCCAAACAATTAGATTCTGCTGATTAAAAAAGTCTTTGATTGTACATAATATTACGCTGATGTTAGTGGGCATAGTAAGTCCACATGAATCTGTTTCAGTTCTAAATTGGCTCACAATGAGAATTCATAATTGTCTCCATCCTGAGGTGTATACATCCATCTTATGCTTCATGGGATGGTACCAAGAGTTTTAATCCTGCTTTACAGATTTAAAAAAAAAAAAAAGAGAGAGAGAGCTGAACAGGTTTATCAGACATCACAGCACAAGCCAACCGAACCAAGAAATGTAGATGTAGGATACTCTGATACCCTGCTAGAAGTGTTTGGCCTTCTTAGAAAAGCTGGATAAAGATGGGTCCACATTTTATTCAAATATCCAGACAGCTTCTTCAAACCTCCAGCTAAGCAATTAATCCAATTTATTTCAGCATGCTAATAGCTGCAAGTGTCTCATATGTAACTCACTACATCCACCCTCCTGGCTTTTCTCCATGTCTTTTTGTGCTTATACAATGCTCATCTGGGTTGGCTTATAACAACTCTTAGGGCATGTATGATTTCTCTTCTGTGGCAGATGGTGCTAGGCTTGCGTGTTGCAGGGTTGATGCTGTGAAGTGTTGATCTTGTTTAGAGTAACCTTGTAACATTCCAGTCGTTTGCTTTTCCAGTCACCATGCTTCAATGGGCCATAGAAAATAGCTTTGGGCAACCTGTTGGCCAAAGTACACACTCTGAAATAGGTAGAGGGTAGAGTCAAATGTCAGATAGGATGCCCTGTAGTCCTCTGATGCATCTGACAAAATGATGAGGAACATGAAACACTGATCAATGTGGACTGAACAAAGCCTACAACTGATATGGATGGTCTTCTAGAGTGAAAAAAGCTGCTTGCCACCAGCATCCAAACCATTCTTTCAATGCAGAAGGCCTGTGAAATTAGTCAAAATGCTGCATTCAAACTCTTGAAAGCATTTCATGCACAGAACATTGCTCTGCTTAACATATTTCAAACTACAGTAACTGCTAATAAGATAAAAAGCAGTGACAAATCAGAGAATATCACCCCTAACAATCATGCATGACTTACATGGCAAATACATCCTCACTGAGCAAGGAGAGTGCTCAGTGTCCATTTCAAGCCTCCTGCTGTATCCTTTTATACTTTTTATTTTTATCCCATTTGTCAAAACAACAGCCCCTTATCAGTGCTGATTGCAGAGATTTTGACTCCTCTCCTGCTGGGTGCCCTCTCTGCTCCATAGGGGTTTCCTAATTGAATATTTCCCCTGTGAATAGAAAAGCTTTGAATAAGAACAGGAAAAAAATTAAGTCTTGAAATCTCCCTGAAATCTTCCCCCTCAGCCCTGCATGCAAGCTTCTTTTCTCTCCCCAAAGTGCAGAATGTTCATCTTTCAGTGAGCAGCCTCAGCTCTTTTTCTGAAGCTAATCACATTTATTATACGCTGAACATTATAAAGAGCCTAACATGAGGAGGAGAGGAAGGAGAGAGAGAGATTAATTCAAAATAAGTTAAAAGAGCTGTCTGGTTTGGTTAGGGTAACCGGTGCCTCATTTCTCACATTTGTGAGTCAAAAGCAAGAAAACATTTATTGTCTGCGTTGAGACCTGGCATTAACAATTTCTTCCTGTGTCTTAGTGGATGGCGTAGGACTTGGAATTCATTGAAGGATGAATTGTAAACTCTCTTTTCTGTCACTATTATTCCTACTACAGCAATCACAGGCTACATGCTGTAGTTCACTTGAGGAAGGCCCAAAGACTTGTCTTTCAGCTCTTGATGTTCATTGAAGCTGGTGCTTTGGAGCAAGACAGAAGGACTTTATTTGCCAAGTTCATAACCAGTCCATGACTGCAAAAGCTCGAGTTTCCTCCTTTCTCATCAGAATCTGCTGCTCACGTGCTCTTGCTGCATCCCTTAGCAGTGGAGGCATGAAAAGCTGCAGCTTCAAAGCCAGCTGTGCAGAGTGGAACCTGTCTGGCTCTTCTGTTAAAGTAAAAGATAAAAACAAATAAAAATTGTCAGTGAGGCTGTTGAACACATCTGGCTTCTTCAATGCAAGGCACACTTTCCTAGAAAAGGGAGGCTCTTCTGTATTGTTCCCTGGGATTTCTCAGCTAAGCATTTCCTGAGTTTCAGAAAGCTCGTGTCGCCTCTACACACTAAATGAATTAATTAATTACTAGTAAAATGGATGGAGAAAATGCATGACAAAGCAGGGAATCAGAGAGGACAGATAAGCATGGGAAGGACTTAAAAGGGCTGAAGGAAAATTCTTCTATCTACATTTCTGCTTCCTCCACCCCAATGCCATAATGTATTTGAGTTTGTTTTGGTTTTTTTTCAAAGGGGCTTTTGTCCTTCAGATGCTTCTGGAATTAGTCTCTGCGAAGCTATTATTTTTATTCTTTCAATTGCGTCAGCTCACAATAATGAGAAAACCTGACTTTTCTTGCTCTCCAATTTAGGCTTATTATATCCCATCAGGGGAGGGCAGTTTGCACATTCTACTCTGCTTTCACACCTCCAGGGTTATATAGGCTTTTTTTTTTTTTTTTTTTCCCCCCCATATTATTTCCCTACTTTATGAAGCAGATTGATGAAATTATCTGTTATGGAGCTGCAGATGCTGCAAGAAGACTGCAGCTGTGAGATACCTCTTCTAGTGAGAGTGAGCAAAAGGGCACTCCTCAGTACCCGTCTTCAAAAATCATCTGTTTTCCTATCAAGTGACCTACTCTTGAATTTCAGCTTTGAAGCAAAATTATCTCAAGATGAAAGATGAATGCCTGTTAGGGCCTTATACTCTGGCACTCCCTGTAGATCATTAACAAGAGGTTAATTACACTGGTCTGCAAAGCCATTGCCAATGCAACAGAAAGGGAAGACCCAGAGAGACTGGCGTCTGCCACAGACCATGCTCAGGAGTTTTCAGGCAGGTAGGCAATACGGGATCCTGGTTGCAGGACAGATTCAGCTGTCACCTGACGATGAAGAGGATGAGCTAGGCAGGATGCCCCAGGTGGGGGTGTACCCTTTCGTTCCCCAGCTCAGCTTCTGTCCCTTATCTGAGCAAAGCAGCAGTCCCTCTCATTTTGCAGGATGCTTGAGCAAAGGAGATAACAAGGTCCTGCACGTTAAGCTACCCCTGAGAGCATGCTGCCAGTTCTGCCTGTGCTTGGAAATGGTTCTGGCAGCAGGCAAGAAAAAGTATATAATTCTTTTGTAAATGAAGTAATTTGATACAGCTAAGTACAGAGACTGAAGGTGGGACCAAAGATTTGAGTTCCCACAGGTCCTCTTCAAGTTAGCATGCTTTTTCTTAGGAGGCCCCACCAGGTATGTGGAAGAGCATAGCAAATGTGCTCTGCATGGTGTAATCAATTATGTTGAGTAACACAGAAATGGTAAAAGGCCGTAGCAGAAGGATGTGTAGCGCTACACCACTGCAGTTCTTCTGGCTGCTCACAAGTTGCCCCGTAAGCACAGCAGGAGGGAGCAAGCTATTAATAGTTCTACTCATCATGGAAAGAGCATAATCCTAGCACAAGGGAATATGTGAGCCATGAACTGTAAACTAAAAACTTCAGGCACAGCAGACAGCCTCAAGACTATGCAAGAATTCACAAGAGTGAAAGAATATATTTAATAAAGGTTATTTGTGAAGCTACAGAAGAACCTCTTCATTAAATCAAACTTAAAAGAAGCCTTGCATGCTGAGCCAGAGAGCAGGATGTCCCAGCTCACTCCCACAAACTCTATAAAAGTTTTTGTTAGGAGATCAATTAAAGTGCTTGTTATATAGGTGCCTAATAAATACTATATGTGCTGGCACATGTTAATCTCATTTTGATGTACATCCATGTCTTCAGTAGGGTTCTATGTTGATAGAAATTGTCAGCAGAAGAGCACAGGCTTGAATTTCTATGAAAAGTATTGATAGAAGATGTGTATATACTCAGTTTGACAGTGTCCTCAGATAGTTAGTAATTTCCAATGAAGTCTGTGATAAAATAGTATGTTTTGGTTATCTGTACATCCCGAATACTTACATAGATACACATCTAATTTTAGTGCATAAAGTGTATTCACAGCTTCCTGAAATTACCAGTGCTACGATCACAACTCTCAGGCTAGAAGAAGAAAATCCCATTAGTGCATTCCCACAGAGAAAAACAGTATGTTTTGGAATAACAGCAGCTACTAAAGGCCTTGAAGATAATATATGTAGGACATAATACTGGAGTAAACACAATAATATTTGTAATTGAGTATTACTCAGTATATTTATGAAGAAAACTTCTCTGTTAAAAGCTTGTATCTCAGTTAAATCCTGTAAAAAATGCTAAGTATCTTTCCATGCATATTTCTATTACCGTCCTAAACATTTGGGTCTCTTGTACTCAGAAGGTATGCAAATGCCTTCGCTGGGTCATCCTCTAGCTGGTATTTCTAACAAATACAGTGCCAAGGGGCATTCCTCTTGTCAGAACAAATTTATTTTATCATCTAGATGATTATGGTTGTATTTTTTCCTGACATATTCTACCTTGATGAAATGCTGAATTCTCAGATTTTCAACAAATGCTTACAATGCAGTTACTATAAATATTGTGTCTTTTACCTCCAATTTTCACTGACCTTTAAAATGATTAACTTTCTATCAAAACTACCAAAGTGAAAAAATTGGTTATAGCCCTTCTACAGAGCTGGCATTGTTATTGATATTGGGCCAAAACATTGTCTTAAATGTTAAAACCATGTACAATAAAGTATGCAAATTGTCACACACAGAGTTTAGAAAAGATAGAGATGTAGGCTCCTTATTTCAGTATTTCCATTAAACTAAGGATAAAAATTACAATTTACAGGAAATGTTACAGAAATTTCTTTTTATTCAAGATGTGGAACAAAAAGAAAAAGCAATTTATACTTCAAAAATAGGGATTTGAATGTGAGCTTCTACCTTCTCAGATGTCTTATTAATCAAGTCTTAGTGCCATTTCTATTACTGCTTTAACATGAAGAGTCACTGGGAAAATTAAATAAGAAGGTATTCAAAGTACTGGCCCCCACATCCTAGCTGACTGGCTTTTCAGCTGCTAGACTAATAACTCATTTGTAATGGCTCTCATTTGTTTAACATTCTCTCAGCTTTCTATTAAGGTTTTATCAAAATTGTTATTTTTATTTCTTATTTTAATTCACTCTCTCTCCAAATGCATAAACATTAGAGTCTGAAAAATAGCTTGGCTAGGAAGGAAATATATCTGTAGCACAAAGTGTCTTGGGTAAGGTATACAAGAGAAAAAAGCACCAGACTATGACTATGAAGGAACAAAAATTAAGAGATACAAGAAGCTGGGTGTTTCTGAGAGACCGTACACATTAAGAAAGAGTTTATTTGCAATGAGCAGGAAAAGAGATGTAACATAAGTAACTAACACCAAAATCACCTAAATCTTGTGACAGTAACTTCATTCATAATGTGATAATGTACTGTAACTTTTGTCCTGGTTGTAACAATTACTATAAAATAAGTAATTAATCCTTCTATGATGAATAAGGGGTAGGATTAGACAAATCTGTCTGGATAGAAATCTAGGCAGCCTAACTCTAGATGAAATCCTGTCACTAGAGTTGTAAATGTCATTATGGGAAATGCCCACCTCGGCATCAAACAACCTCTACTCTAATTAAGCCTTTTACCTTAAAACCAGATTTGGGTGGTTCTGGTCTCCTGTTTGGCACATGCAGTATAGGCATATACTTAAATATGCTGTTCAATATTTTCATCAACGACCTGGATGAGGGAACAGAATGTGCCCTCAGCAAGTTTGCTTTTGACACTAAGC